>NC_090646.1:184451747-184791018 GCF_040937935.1 Hyperolius riggenbachi
CGTTGTAGGCGGATTGTTGATTGGCTGAATGTCCCACATTATGACAATTTTCTCCCGTGGAGCTAAAAAACAGCAAATAAGACATTGGAGAGGGGTTTTTAATGTTTGAAATGTGAATTAAAGTTGGAAATTGGGTTTTTAATTATGCATAATGAATTGTTTGTGAAAATCCAAGGACAGTGTTCACAGTCTATGATAGAGTTCACTCATGAATATGCAAATTGTAAGTCTTCCATCAGGTCCACTTGAGACCTATATAAGATGTGTGTGGTGTGCAATGTATTGTCAGATGCTGCAATGATTTGAGAAAGAAGTATCGAAACGCCTGTGCGTCATCATCATGCAGATTTGTTTTTAATCATGTCTTTTTACAAGAGCTATAAATAAAGAAACTTGAAACTGGAATATTGGATGGTGCGGACCTTTGATGATTGCTGTGGATTCCCTGTGACTCCAGGGGTGGTCTCTGCACGCCAAACCCATTGGTGCAACAACGCTGGTTTTGATAAGACTAATCCTTGAACATCTTCTGAAAAGTCAGGGGTCATCTTATACGCCGGATGTCATTATTGCCGGGTGATACCTCCTATCCTGTTACCGCCTCTTAGATCTTGCTGCTGAGGACTGTAGTGAAGCGGCGCAGGTGCGCATGTGTGAGATCTGAGAGGCAGAGAAGGAGGTAAATAGCATACAAAGGTGGGCCAGAAGGGTGAAAGAGGCGTGTTTTATGGGCGACAGCGCAATCTATTCTTCCATACCACTCTGATAAACAGGGAGAGCTGACTAATCCACTTAGGGAGAGGAAGAGTTAGTCAATCCTGTCTACTGTAATAAACTGGGTTCCACATACAGTACAGCACCAGTATATGTTCATACATAGAACCAGTATATGATGGGTTTTTTTCATTTTATTTGGTATGCATTAGAAGAGGGGTAGTCTTATACGGCGAGTATATCCTAAACTCTATATTTTAACTGGAAAAGTTGGTGGAGTCGTCATATACGCCCAGTCAACTTATAAGCCCAGTCGTCTTATAAGCCGGAATATAAGGTATTTTGTTATCCTACCGGTGCCTCTGTTCACTACTAAAATGCATACATAGCTCATGTGTGGTTTAAAACACCAAATGAATGCAGAAACTGTACACAGAGAGTTACAAAAGACTGTATTAATTGCCCCAGGCCATGAGTGTAGATGGAGAAGAGGTCCAAAAAGCCTCGTGGTAAAACTGCCCCACCTCACTTCTTCCCTGTGCTTCAAAACTGCTAGAGAGACATTTATTCAGAATTCACAATTCCATTAAAACAGTCCTTACTACAGTTGCAAATGACCTCCTGGTTGCAAAATCTATAGGCCAATTTTCTGAATACTCCAATACCAACTCCTCTCCATTCCTGCTGGTCTGTTGTTGTTTTTTTCCATGTCTGTCAGTGGTAAAAATGATTACGTGCAGACTTATTGTGGATCAAGCAATATGAACAAATTACATGGTGTAGATTTAAAAAAAAAAAATAGGTGCCAGTCCAAGGGTTAAGAAAGACATTATTTGCAGCATGAAAACGAAACACAGAAGAACCATATGTAACAATTAATTTAACCACTTAAGCCCGAAGGGTTGAAATTTTTTTACATCCGAGCAACTTTCACCCCCCATTCATTTGCCAATAACTTTATCACTACTCATCACAATTAATTGATCTAAATCTTGTTTTTTCCGCCACCAATTAGGCTTTCTGTGGGTGGTATATTTTGCTAAGAGCCACTTTACTGTAAATGCATTTTAACAGGAAGAATAAGAAAAAAATGGAAAAAATTCATTATTTCTCAGTTTTCAGCCATTATAGTTTTAAAATAATACATGCCTCCATAATTAAAACTCACGTATTGTATTTGCCCATATGCCCCGGGTATTTCACCGTTAAAATTATGTCCCTATCACAATGTATGGCGACAATATTTTATTTGGAAATAAAGGTGCATTTTTTCCGTTTTGCGTCCATCACTGTTTAGAAGCCCATAATTTATTAAATCATATTGATATACTCCTTTGACATGAATATTTAAAAAGTTCAGACCCTTAGGTAACTATTTATGTTTTGTTTTGTTTTTTTATTATTGTAATTTTTTTTTTTTTTTTTTATTTAAACTTGTATGTGGGTATTTTTTGGTGTGGGAGGTAAACAGGGTTTTTTTCATATATTTATAGGTTTATTCTTAAAACTTTTTTTTTTTGGGTGTAATTTGCTATTTGGCCACAAGATGGCCAGAATCAAAAAGTCCTGGAAGCGATCGATCTCGCTCCCAGGCAGAAGAAAGGAGACCAGAGCTCAGAAAAGCCGCAGCGTCTGAAGAGACGCTGTCGGCTTTTCTCCGGGGGGGGGGTCCGATCAGCGAAAGGGATTTATAATCCCTTTCACTGATCGGTGGGCTAGCGGCCAGCAGCGGGGGCGCGCACGGGGGGGGCTGCGGGCGCACGCGCGACCCGCGGGAGTGCGTGCAGCCCAACTGGACGAGAAATCTCGTCCAGTTGGGCTTAAGTGGTTAAACATTGTCTACTCCATTACAGTAGTTATTTTATGAAAACATACTGTAGCTCACAAATCTGTTTAACCACTTCGGTACCAGCAGCCTCTGCCCCCTTAAGGACCAGAGGCTGCTGGTACACTAAAACGCGCATACCGACGAATCGCCACAATAATCCGTCGCTCCCGCTGGTCACGCCGATCTGTCCCCACCGCAGGCTGCTCTCTCTGCCGTCTCTATGACGGCAGAGCGCCGTGCGCCGGTCAGGAGCCGCTTTCATTGACTCCTGACCCTGTCACTCAATGTAAGCCAATGGGATTGGCTTATAGTAATGACAGGGCCAGGAGCCAATGAAAGCGGCTCCTGCCCGGCTCATAGTGCTCTGTCGTCATAGTGATGGCAGGGCAGCACATTGCGGCGGGTAGAAAGCGGTGGGAACGGGCGGGGGCGAGCGGTGAATGGGACATAGAGCTTACGTCCGGTCAGAACCGCAGTGCCACCCGCCCGACGTAGATTTGTACTGCGACGGTCCGTAATTGGTTAATAACTAAATATCTGTGTGTTTGGCCACAGTTATCCTTTTTAAGTTTGATAACAATGCTTTATGAATGAATGTAATTATCTACTAAACAATTGTGTTAATAGTGTGTTAAGTTTCTCTCTGTATGTATTGTGAACTGGCAAAAATAAGAATCATCACAGACATAGCATGCTTTTTAGTTAATCCCAGCATTTAAATAATTGAATTGCTTACCTCCTAATGCTAAAATTAAAAGAAATGTAGCAATGATAGAGAGGGCCAGTGTGAATTGAAAAATGAATTTGCCTATTCCTCATTAATTATTTATGCTTTGCTTGATTGGGATGTGGCTGGGTTGTTTCTCCCCTTCAAATGTTATTGCATAAAAAGTTGTCCCTTTTTCTACTTTTTGCAAGTTGATAGGTCTGTGTTGTACAATTTGTATGCTTTTGTTTGTTTCAGGAGTGATTCCTTTAGTCAGTTCCTGAGCACATTTATTTAACTTTTATGCTCTGTGATGGAAGAACACATTCTAAATTCAAGGTTGTAAATATGGGAAAATAAAAATGACTCACAGATAACAGTTTGCTACATAAGGAATTGAGGTGGGAGGATGAAGGGAAATGTGGGGTATCAAAGGTGGAGTCATAAATATGTTGGTTAGTGATTTAGGAAGTTAAGGCCAATACCGAGTAACTTACCGTTTGTTAAACAAAATGATCACCCTCTATTCAAAAGTTTTCTGGTCCTGCAAAGTTCCAAATGCAGCTATCAGAGCCATAACATTGAAATCGTAATCCTTTCAGGACCAAATGTCTCCTAACACCTTAAGGACCAGAGACTTTTTTTTCACAAAATTGTGATTTGTGATTGGCCCACAGTGATCACAGGGCCATGACCCAATGAAATTGGCTCCTGACTGGTGTACAGAGCTCGACTGTTTGGTAGACAGCTGAGCAGCAGCACCAGAGCGACGTGGTAGAACCACATGGCAGTGAGGAGTTAAAATCTATGCCCAGGTATAGAGAACAGGACGTAAACAGTGTGTAGATTTGAGTTAGTTTAATTTGGAAAAGGTTAAGCAGTAAATCCAAGCTGGGGAAAATTATGACAAGCTTTCATACAGTAGACACTTGGTGTCCTCTGCATGACCTTCTCAGCCCAAGACATTTTTTAATGTCCTTATAATCAAGTGGTCAGTCTTCCTCCAAACCATGTGGTGCACTACTCTTATCTGATAGCAAGGATAATCTCTTCCTTTGGCACTACACAGAACAGTACAAAACAACCCAGACCCTGGCACAGATAAGACACAGGAAGCTATTGTCTTAGCTAATGTGCTCACTTGTGCTCTGAACTGCTACCTGGAAATTTATAAAAGTCATCTACTATGTACAGACCCCATCGTATTCATTGTTGTTGCTCTGTTATAGAAATTAGGTTACTAGTCATTTGTTTGCCATTCAGAAATCTGGAAACCTGTCTTAAATGGAATTACATAGCTTCAAGAGTATTCTATAAGGCTTCCAGTGTTGATCAGCACTTCATTGCTATTTCTAGGTTCAGAAAATATGATTTGGACTTTTTTTTTAGGATATCTTAATTTTGGCTCCACATACCACCAGTAGACAGTGTGGAAGATGTAGGAATGCAGGATAGTAGGATACCATGGTTATAAAAAGAAAAAGCTGCTACCGGCAGTTTGTCATTTTGCCAAAAGCAATAAACAAATGAGAAATTAAACATCTTCCATCTGGTTCCTACCTGAAGCACTGTCTGATGGAAAAACAACTGAAGTCATACCTACTATCCAGAGGTAGAAAAATCCAGACAGCCTTTGAAACCCACCCAGCTTTTCCCTTACCAGCTTCAGGACACTGTACTGGTATTATTTTCTAAAATCACAATAAAAAAAAGACAACTTAGTCTTTTCTTGGAGCCTATCGCATAACACGGCAGATATTAGGTAAAATTTACACATAGACTCATATCCTATAAATGTTTCTCCTTAGTATTCTCCCAAGAGATACTTTCACACCTTGCCAATAAAATTACTGTAAAGTGCCCATCAAGCAAGGAATTACTCAAGATAAGTTTGATATTACATTTATACTTATTTTTTAGAACTTTTAAGGGGAAACATTATCTCCTGAGTGAAAAGGCAATAGAAATGTTAATTGGATAAGAGCCAATGTTACACTTTTCCTATGAGATCCTGTGACACCCTGTCACACCATGTATGCACAAAGTCCTGTCTAGCACCACAGTGA
The DNA here is from genome assembly GCF_040937935.1 of Hyperolius riggenbachi. NCBI lineage: Eukaryota > Metazoa > Chordata > Amphibia > Anura > Hyperoliidae > Hyperolius > Hyperolius riggenbachi. The sequence continues at coordinate 184,457,062 of NC_090646.1, forward strand.
CAGTATTGTGAGATACATTTCATTTAGCATGTATTTATAGGTCCAGTTGTTTCTATAAGTTTCCTGTCTTAGTAATGCTGATATTGTGGCAGCTAGCTGCCTTGAGATTGCATTTTAATTTATTATTGTAAGGTTTATCTGCAAGTCAAATCATTTCCCATTTATGGTCTTTTTTCAGCGTGCACATTACAATACGTTAGTTGTTTATTGCAGGTGTACAGCATTACCTGCTGTTTAAATCACAATGATTTGGTTTATTTTTAATTTTTAGCTTCATTCTTCTATGTCTGTTTTTCTTTTTTTGAGGGAAAATATGACCTTTAATTGCTATGATCAGTGACACAGATACGATATTATATTAGCTGGAAGATGAATATGCTGCATTAATAGGAAGCCATTATAATGCTGTCTGTTTTACAGCATTTGGAGAGCCAAACATTAAAGTAAACCTGAAGTGGGGAGGGTGAAAAAAAATTAAGATACTTACCTTCGTAGTAGTTGGAAACCTCTGGATCCTTAGGCAGTCCACCGTTCCAGGGCAGGATTCCTCTTTATCTTCTCCACTGCTGGCCAGAGCATCTGTGGGCATGTGTGAGTAAGGTCTGCTCATGCCCAGTAAGGTGCTAATGCACAGCATTTTTCTTCCATGCATGAGCTCTATGTTCTACTGGGCATGTGCAGACCTTACTCGGGTATGTCCAGTCCAGACCAGATGCGCTCAGTCATGCTCACAGCCAGAAGAAACCTATTCTCCAAATGTTGTTGAACAGATATAGAGGGACCCTATGGTGGAACAATGGGCTGTAGAAGAATCCAGGAAGCCTCTGGACTTTCTGGGAAATTATTTTATGACAGTATAGGGAGTATAAGTAAATAAGAGCCATGCAATCGGAATGCCTGCATGTCTGAATACATTTGGAATCTTCTTTTTGTTGCTATTGCACAGTGCTGCAAGATGTATGATACAGTTTCAGGTTCCATTTAAGGAAAACAGTGTATGTATGTTTTTCATGCTTGTTAGATCTACAATTCTAAAAACTATGTTTACCGTAATCAACTTAGTTTTTATCTTGCTAATAGTTAAGAAGAGCTAGAATTTGACACCTGTTAGCTGCTCCCATGGCAGCTGCTTGGTAGCATTTAGCATGGACAGTGTGGAGAAGGCCAAGACACTGTGTAACATCTAGGCATGGATGTGCTCAGACGCAACATAATGCATTTTTTCCCCACTTGTGGGTAACCGCAATGTGTCGAATGCTGCCATGCATGGGGTTACAAATTACATTAAAGCTGAAAGGCTCTCGATGGATAGCTAAACTGCCAGACAAGCGCACAGTTCAGCCTTCCGTATGAAAGAGTGTCAAGCAGCTTTTACTGTACATGCTTGAAGGGCTTCATATCATTTTGCAGAATGGTGCATTTCTACTGTATCTTTGGACTGCTATTGAGAAGCAGCCTTTGTCTATCGCTTTCTAAACGTTCATACACATATCATATGGAAGTCGTTCCAAATGAATTACGGTATGGAAGACCGAGTTTTTAGCAATATGTTGTTGGCAATAACGCATGCACACATTACTGTAAACTACCGACGAATCATCTCATCATTTACACACAAATCCAAAAACTACACTTTTCATGCAGCTGCACTTCGCAGATACATCATTCGTAATCTACTGATTCCTGTACACACTTTTGATTATGATAGATTTTGTCAGCTGAAACTGTCCACCTGGGCTGATTGTGACCAAGAACCATTGCTTATTATTTTTTTGGTTGTTGACTTCCAAATTCTTTAATGATAATTGGTCAATCAGTCGTTCATCATTAGTTTTGAACAACTTCCATCTGATACATCAGACTTAAAGTGGTCTAACACCCAGCATTTCAACTTTGCTTTAAAAGATTGCTTACAGCTTATAAACTATTATGCCAGATATTTTTTTTAGCAGAAATTCACTGAATTGATTAAACATGACATTTTAGTGCTGCATTTAGCTAGAAATCCTCCTCCGCTTGCCTGTTTAGTTACAAATGTATCTATCTACAATGTAACAAACAAACACTGCTCTGAGAGAACAAAGAGGGCTTCCCCAGCAGGCTTTTCAAAGGTCTATTTGTATTCCAAATAAAGATACATTTGTAACTAAAGATAATAACGGATGCGGATTCCTAGTTGAATCCAACACTAAAATGTCATGTTTAACCCATTCAGTGAATTTCTGCTTAAAAAAAAATCTGGCATAATAGTTTGTAAGCTGTAAGCAATCTTTTAAAGCAAAGTTGTAATGCTGGGTGTTAAACCGCTTTAAGGTTCATAGGCACTATGGACTTTAAGGGATTCAGTCGACCTCAAAGCAGCAACTGATAAGAAGCGCAAAAACAGGAAGGGACTACATGCAATGAACCAGCTCACCTAATTTGAGGTAACATTTTATTCCTCCAATGACAAGACCCCTATAACATGGCATCTGAGACTGTACTTAAAAAAATAAACACTAAAAAAGAGGTTGTAGCCTGATCTAAACCTAATCGACGCATGATGCCTTCCTTCCCTGTGAACACTGTGTCATCCTCTCGCTCCCACTTCTTTGACAGTGTTTGGAAGTATTATTGACGCTATGAAGAGAACTGGATGTTGATCACAGTGATTGAAGGTGTGGAGAGAGCTGTAAACTGTACAAATGAGCTCTGAGCTTTAAAACACACTCCCAGCAATAATGATAACCCTTTTAACATGCCCCTTGTTTCTGTGTGAAATAACAACATCATTACAGTTGCACCTTTCTGGCCAGTGAATCTGGAGAACTTTTACTGCTTTTTGTATGTATTAATCTGTAGTTCAAGTTCATTGTAAGTTGTTGATGCTAAAAGCAATTAAGATTTTTTTTCTTCATTTAATCTGAAACTTAATTACGTTATCAAGCCTCTTCAGCCGTCTCATTAGTACAAGGGCAATTGTTAGATCATGCATTAGAAATACTGCAAAGTGGAAAATCTGCGATCTCACTTTAATCAAATCAGCATCAGTCGGGAAAAGCCCGAGAGGATTATAGCTTCATTTAATGTCTTTTTTCTTGTACTGGTCTGCAGGTGTTCCAGGAGCTCTGCAAGGGAGGAAATGAGAGCCCAGCACAGATTGTGAAGGAGAAACACCTAGGCCTAATGGACAGGGGACAAACAGAGGAGATCTGCCAGAAGATAGTAGATGAGCACACAGAAGCGGTAATGAATATTGCTTTTCTACTATGATGAAACGTTATGATTTGCAAACTGAAAATGTCTGTATCCACAACAAAAATATATTGAGATTGCAATACAGACTTATTTGGCATATATATATATATATATAAATATATATATATATATATATATATATATATATATATATATATATATATATATATATATGTAAAAGGCAACGGGCAATATATACTGAAGATATCCTACTAAGGCTAGTTGCTAATATAGCCCCTACTGTAAATCCTACACCTAACACTACACATACCTTCTTAAAGCAGACCTGAACTAAAATATACACAACAGCATAATAACCTTTAGACAAAAAACATTTCTTTGTTACAGCTGATACATCCTAAAATAAATTTGTGCTGTTTCTACTTGCTGGTTCATGGAAGCAGACAAATTGTTAACAGCCTGAGCTTTCAAATGAGCTTATCTGCCATTTCTGCCATTGCCAGTCATGTGACACAGGGAAGAGAGCAAATACAACTTGTGATTAGACACAAATGAGGGGGAATTAAACATGCTGAACACTCTAAATACAAACGGTGCATTTCTCTGTTTTTTTTCTGTCCTGTGCAAGAGTTCAGGTCCACTTTATCCACTTTAGCCTTCAGGACGTAGCGCTCCAAATATGCATGCTGGAAGTAGGCGCTACGTCCATGAAAAATGGAGCCGCCGGGGTTCACAGTGCCGGAACCGCTGGGGTGCGTGGGTCGCACATTAGCCCAGAGATCAATGAATGGGAAAGCAGTTCCCACTCATTGATCTAAGTCCCTTAGAACCATCGCTGGCTTTTATGGAGAAGCTGCGATTGTTCTGTTACACATCCTCTCTTCACTTCTCGTAAGTACGCTTACAGGAAGCCAAAAAAAAAATTTACTGTGGCCATCTTGTGGCCAAATAGTAAAACTACATCTACATACATTTTTATTAAAATGAATAGACATTTTTACATTTAAAGGGAACCTTAACTGAATGGGGGGTAAAGAGTTTCACTTACCTGGGGCTATTACCAGCCCCCTGCAGCAGTCCTGTGCCCTCGGAGCCGCTCTGGAATCCTCCGGTCCCCCACTGTCACTTAGTTTCGTTTTTGACGACTCACCAGTTGGCCGGCCGCCATGCGCATTATTGGACGCATTCCCTACTGCAATTAGCGCTGTTGCGGACCGCAACGCGTACAAAAATACACGTTGCCGCATATCTACGCGTGCGTAATGCGGCAACCCGTATATTTGTTACTAATATTTTTTACATTATAAGCTTGTAAATAGTGATGGACACAAAACTGAAAAAATGCACCTTTATTTCCAAATAAAATATTGGCGCCATACATTGTGATAGGGACATATGGGCAAATAAATTACGTAGGTTTTATTTATGGTAGCATGTATTATTTTAAAGCTATAACGGCCAAAAACTGACAAATCATGAATTTTTCCCATTTTCTCTTAATATTCCCGTTAAAATGCATTTAGTATAAAATATTTCTTAGCAAAATGTACCACCCAAAGAAAGCTTGATTGGTGGCGGGAAAAAAAGATATCGATTATTTCATTGTGATAATTAGCGATAAAGTTATTGGTGAATGAATGGGAGGTGAAAATTGCTCGGATAGATAAGGTGAAAAAAACACTAAAGGCTGAAGTCGTTAAAGGATACATAAGGTGAACTAAGAAAGAAGTGTTACTCACCTGGGGCTTCTTCCAGCCACTAGAAGTCTATCAGGTCTCACGCCAAAGTTCTGCTCTTCTCCAGGCTGCCGCTGTCCCCTCCTTAAGATCACAACCTGTGGGTGGGTCGTGGTCCTTTGCGCATGTGCAGGCGTGCTGTAATGCTGCAGTTCGGACACATGCAATCACTTATCCATGTTGTTCCTACGTTGTGTGTCACATGGTCACAATTTATAGCTGCAGCCTGAACATATCTGTATATTTGTTTTACAAATTAACTCTTGAACTTTGACGACATCTACAAAGTCCTATCTCCTATGCTGTATGCTGTGATGAGAGTCAAGTTATCACACTTCCTGAGGTATGGTGCCTAATGAAGGTGTAGTGTTGTTGCCAAAAGCAACCAACGTATAGATTCTTACACTCTATCTCCACCCCTCAGCCTGTGAACTCCACTCCCCTCTCCACCCCCTTGCATCTGATCAATGTGCAGAGTATATAGTATAGTTGGCCCCAGTATAGTTGCCAAAGTCAGTATAGCTAGTATAGTTTCCCCAGCATAGCTAGTATCGCTGCCCCCCAGTACAGATAGTATAGTTGGCCCCAGTCAGTATAGCAAGCATTGTTGCCCCCCAGTATATATAGCATAGTTGGCCCCAGTATAGTTTACCCAGCTAGTATAGTTGCCCCAGTCAGTATAGGTAGCATGGTGTCTTCCCCCACCATGATAGGCGACCCGCTGTCCTGTCATAGCGGCGCATCGTTTCGCACTCACTGTGACATGTGGTCTGAGTAGCGGCAGAGGGTGAGGGAGACAGTTGAGAATCGGCCGCCCGCCTAAATACAAGTGCGCGCTGCCCATGGCCCCCTCCTCGCCCATCGGCTTCCTGCCTCCGCTCCAGCCCCACTGTGCACCTCCACCAATCAGCGCACAGTGGGGCAGGCAAATGTAAATTAGATGTTCCTCCTCGCCAGGCTCATCTCCCATGATTAATAGCAGCATGGGACTGAACGCTGAGGAGTTGGGGGAGGGACTCCTATAGTTTATTACTTTAGAATCTATTATTGAATTAAAAATAAGCATTTGGGGGGAAGAATGCCCCTGAAACTATATGTAAGGGGCACAAAAATGAATAACATAAAAGTTTGTCTCGGATCCACTTTAACAATATGTCTGCTTCCATGAAAGCAGAAAGTAGAAACAGCAGATTTATTGCAGGATTTGTATCAGCTCTAACAAAGAAATGTTTGTCTTTAAAGGTGGTTATGCTGTTGCTTATCTTTTAGAGCAGAGAGGAAGTTCTGAGTTTAGGTCCGCTTTAAATAACTTGATTAGTCCCATGGTTGTAGGAGGAGGAAAAATCATCCTTAGAGGGCTGTAATGATTGTAGATTGTAAGCTCACAAGGGCATGGCCCCTTTTGTGTCTTGGAAATCATACATTTTATTTATCATCTTACTTTTATCGCTGTCATTACCAATTCTGTAGTTTGTATCATTTTTGTGTTTTGTCACTAATTATGTAAAGTATCTTGTATATTGGTGTACACCATTGTCTGTATTATTATGTACCCCATATTTGTTTCTTACTTTGTACAGTGCCACGGAATATGTTGCCGCTTTATAAATCAATAATAATAATAATGTAAAGTAAATATTGTGTAGGAACACTATTGTGCAAACTTGGTAGACTTGTGGGAAAAGCAGTGAGCTAGTAACACATACACAGAGTTGAGAATTTAGTTTAGTCATATAGCCTTCCAGGTCTTATGTGTTTGATGCCAACACATAAACATTGCAATAGTTCTTCTGGAATACTTGAGCAATTTATGCATCAGGGATTGCTTATACTTTAGAGATCTCAGAACAATCAGTGTGTTTTCTTTTGTGATTTTGCTTCAAACACAAGAGTCCTGCAAAGCTGTCAGGTGCAGGGCTGGGAGGAAGAGGTGGGGAGATAACATCACAAGTGATAGAGAGGCTTTTTAGGATGCTGTGCTTCTCCAGACTTCAGATAGCAATACAAACAGAGCAGCAGAGTCTTTTGTGTAAACAGTCTATAAAAGATGCCATAAGCTGTTCAACTAGAAAGATCAATTTAAGTCAGCTTCTGTCATTTGATGGAATCTGCCTGAAAACTATCGCTGCACTCAAAATCGAATAACAACTTATTATCGATATTGATGCTTTGATTGATTGAAAGAGTGAATCGTGCAGGACCAAAAATTTCAATCGAAAATGATCAGTTATTTCAGTAAGTAGAAGCATGTAGAGTTTGCAGATTTTAGTGATATGATCAGATTAGGATACAAATGCTGTTTAAATTAGACTGCTGTATGTAGTATGGGTCAACTTCCAATCGTTCAAAGAACTGTTTGTAATTGGTTGTTTATTGACCAATGAAGGATTAAATCAGTATAAAACCCTGACATAATATTCAATCAAAACATGTTTTCCTACTTTTTATATGCCATACAATTAGCAGATTTGCTTTTGTGTATAAGTATTATTATTCATTTAGAAATTATATGTTCCTAAAGTACACTTATTTTACTCTGAGAGCTGATTTTATTTATAACTGCTTTATTCATCCTTTGACTTAATCAGAAAGCATCAGAAAGCATTTATGCTTGTCTGACTTTGTTCAGGGGGCCAGGCAGTGTGAGAGAAGGCTTTGTTTACAATTCTCACTTGATACAATTAAACACAAGATAACATTATGTAAAGTTCTGAAGCACCCAGCTCTGCAGGCAGGGAAGCTTCTAAAACCTGTGTTAACCCTTTGAATGTAGTTCTAGTAAAAACAAAATGCTGGTTGTATATAATATGCTGTAAATAATCTATTAGAGCAAAGTAGACATGCTGGGTTTCATTCCACTTTAAACAGTGTACGACCAGCCCAAATAGAGCCCAGGACAAACCTAAGGGAAAAATTGAGATACTTGCCTAAGATGAAAATTCAGAGGCTTCATTCGTCCTCCTGGCTCCCACGATTGCCACCATGGACCCACTTGAAGATCACATCCACGCTCATGTGAATGCACAAGCATTGCTGTACTGCACCTGGGCAGTAAGCCAGAGCAGCTTCTTTAGGAGCGGCTCAATAGAGCTAGGCAGTACAGCCGCACTTGTGCAGAAAAAGGAGCGTGGCAGTGTAACATATCCAACAGGCTCTTGTTGGATATGTTCTGGGGGTCTGCGTGCGGCAACTGTGGGGGGCAGCAGGACTTGGGCAGCCTCTTGAAGATCCAGAGCCTTCCATCTTTTAGGGTAAGTGTCACATTTCTTTATCATACCTCGCCTCAGGTACACTTTAAAGCCCAATTCTATAGGTTCTCATGAATTAATATTTGCTCCATACTCACCTCAGCTTTGTAGGCCATGTGATCCTAGTTATCTAGCCATAGCCCTCAAAGGCACTGTAATTGGTGTCCTCCGCTCCTCTTTTCCCTGACTCGCTACTCAGACATCTGGGAGGGAGGAGGTTACATTACTATCAATAGGCTTCAATAGCGCTTGTCAATGGAGAGTGAAAGGAGCAAACAAATATTTTTCAAATTTATCCCACAGCAGCCTTTCATCAGTTTCATCAGCGTATGCACTGTAGCTACATATGCTGGCTTCTAAAGGCAAATGTGAAGTATTGATAAGTAAAAATGTGAAGGATACCCCAGGTGACATGATGGGATAGACATGTGTATGTACAGTGCCCAGCACACAAATAACTATGCTGCATTCTTTGTTTTCTTTCTCTACCTGAAAGAGATAAACATCAGGTATGTTAGTGGCATTTCCTGTCAGTCAGGACTTGGTCAGACTACTGTGTGACCCTCACTGATTAGAAATTCCAACTATAAAACACCTTCCTATCAGAAAATGGCTTCTGAGAGGAGAAAAGAGATAAAAAGGGTCAATAGTTTATAAATTTTAGCTCTGGCATACTTCAATGAATGTGTCATTGAGCAAAAACAATAAATCAGTAAAAACACAAAAAGTAGATTTTAATATTAAATACAACTTTGAAATGTCTTAAAAAGTCATTTGTAGGAGAAAGAGGGTAGATACAATTGTTTATTTCATTCGTTTATTTTCACTTCGGGTATCCTTTCAGAATGACTAAGTTTAAAAAGTTTTGTTACAGATTAGAATAATAAGTGGATTTCCCTTTAAAGCGGATCCGAGATGAAAAACTAACTATAACAAGTAGCTTGTTTATATATCTTATGTACAGTTTAGATGGTTTAAACAGCAAATCTGTCTGCATACTGCTTTATTAGAATTATGATTATTTCTTCCTGTGATACAATGACAGCAGCCATGTTGTTTGTAAACATTACACAGAGGCAGGCTTATCTACACCATCAGCACTCAGACTGAAAAAACCTAATCCCCCCTCCTCCTCCCCTCTGCCTCTGAAATCTCTGGCTAGTAATACCTCCCCCTCCTCCTGCCCAGACTGAGCTCCTATGAGCCCTTGCTACTGCCAAGGCTCTCTGAAAACTGTGGGTGCGGCTTATTTAGTTTATAGGGAATTAGAATATTAAAACAAAAACAAAAAAAGGATTTTGGCTTGAGGAATGCCCTATAAACTATAGGAAAGGAACACAATTATGCAATGAGTAAAAGTTCATCTCGGATCCACTTTAAGCTTTAAGATTTGCATGTAGCTGGAGCATTTTCTAGAAATGAAGTATGCAAATTAATGAAAATAGTTCAAAATAGTTCATTAAACTGTCAAAATAGTACATGTGAGTAGTAATTATAATTGCACAAATTACAGAAGTGCCAGTCCAGCTGTCAAGCTTGCTTGCACAGTATGACTGAAATGAAGTGCTAACTAACAGATGAGTGCTGTGCAGGAAAGCAGCTCAGTGCTGTACCTCAATGTTCAGCTCAGCAGCAGCAGTGTAAGACCACCAACTTTCCTGGTTATGCTGGGAAATGTTGTTCACAAGAGCTAGAAAGCCTGTGGTTACCGGTAATATACAAAAATACAATTATTTTGCAGCGGTTGAATTGTATCATAGGTCCTGACCAATCCACTTTTTTCCATTGCTTTCGAAAACATTCATCAGTGTTTCCTTTCATTGTGTAAATGTAGCCATTACGGTACAGTTTCCCAAACATTCAATCTCCTGAACGTTTGATCATATGATCAACGTATTGGGTGGCGTAAATGTGCTGATCAACACACTATCGTTCTATCTATCCAAATGTTGGAATGATTGTTTTCCATCAGCCGCAACAATTGCGAACACTCGCAATCCAGCGCAGGAGACTTGGGCGCAGCCGGCGCCATAATAGACCGTAATAGGAATTAAGGCTATAGTGGCGCACAGTGAGTAACTTTGGCGCCATCAGAAGACTGAGCTGAAGTTACTTTTAAAACACTGTAATTCGGCCTCCAGTAATAGCTAGAAGACGAATTACATAATCTCCCACCATCCACGTCTACCCAGAGGGGGAATAGTAATTAACGTCGCCGGAACTTGTGCAGCAGCTGGATAAGCCGTATCCTGCGCCTAAGTCTCCCGGTGGTGAATCCTCTCATACTTCAATGATTGGATTGGACGGTCGATTGATCGGAAAATTGGATTGTTAATGGGCATATTTATATGTGTTTCCAAAGGGTTATTCATAAAAGTAGGATAAGCAAATATGATAAACAAAATAATCCAAAATTTCTCTCCACCAAATATTTCCTGAATCAGTGTTTATATTGCTATTTGCTATCACTGATGTTTTCCTTTTCTTCCCGCTGATTTTCTTTTAGGTTGCTGCCATACAAAAAGGCAACCTTAAGGTTATGAATAAGCTGATCGGCTTAGTACAGAAGACTTCGAAAGGGCGGGCAGATCCAGTCCTTGTAAAGGCCATACTTGAAGAAAAAGTGCTATCGTAACTTTGTATTGGGAAGCTAAAATGTCATTTTTCTAGCTTAGCTGTTGCCGAGGATAAATGTGAAAGAAAGTCACATACTGATCATTTTATGAATTTGGCCTCCTATCACAAGCCTGGAATACAGGGAGAAACTATCAGTGTGAGTGTCACAGTCGTTCATATAAGGCTTACAATAACCCCATGCTATTTATTTTTCATATGATGGTACAAGTATACATTATTGTTATGCCGAGGAATGTGATATGTACAGTCTCATTTATATTAAACTGTATTTTCTGTTATAAAAGTAAACCGCAGATTGTCCTTTGGTGTCATCCCAGCTACACATTAGTCTGCTAAGAGTCTCTTCATATTGTATTTTGACAAGAGCTATACCAGGGTGCAAGCACGATGCGCTGACAACCAACCCAGCTTGTGTTTGCTGGCCTATAATCATCTAGTCACAGATAGCATCCTATCACAAATCATGTGAAAGGCTGAAAAGATGGAACTAAATTGATGTTACCTTCCCTCACATACCGTGCTTTTTCTAAGGACGGATATAGCACAAAGGATGTGCTTGTCTGCTTTCTCTGGAGAAACTTTCTCGATGGCTTAGTACAGGGTTTCTCAAACCTCTCCTCGTGGACTCCCCAATGGTGCATGTTTTGCAGACAACCTCACTTATGCACAGCTGGGGTAATTAGTGTCTCAGCTAGGTGGATTCCATGTAGGTTTGAGAAACACTGGCTTAGTACATAGAGAGGGATAGATACAAGGAATGTTGCTTGCAAAGTGAGAGCAGCTTGCAGAAAAGGTGCAATGGTAGTGAAGAGAGATTTAAGAGTGTCCACACACAAAAAAAAACTAATATTACACATGAACCACTTTTTGTTTACATCAATTTTAGCTCCAGTTGTTGCTAATCCATTACAAATGTTCACTGAACCAAAAGTGTACCTGTCATGAGGAGAAGAAGAGGATTTATACTTACCTTTGGCTTCTTCCAGCCCCTGTAGTCCATCAACTCCCTCAGTTTCCATCCGGCCCCTCCGTTCTCTTGCTGTTAGCCCCAGTAAAGTCTGCGACTTGGCTCATTTGGGACTGCTGTGTGCCTCCACAATTGCGCTTTAATGACCAGGAGTTTTCTGCGCCTGTGCAGTTACAAATGTAAACTAGCTGTGCAGGTGCAAATTGCTCCCAGCAAAGGGAACTTGATTGCAGAGGTGCATGACCACGCTTGCGAAGTAGTCCAGGACTGACAACGGCAGAACTGATAGGGCAGAGGGACAGAGAGGGAGATAACAAACTACAGGAGACTGGAAGGCGCACCAGGTAAGTATAAATCTTATCTCTCCTGGTTCATGTTTAGTATGAGTCAATAATCTATCTGCGCTCTCCAGTGCTATAAACCTAGAAAAAAAGCATAAACTGACATAGCATAATCCTGTATTGTGCTAGTGAAGTCAGATTTCACACAAACACCAAAAGTGCAGCCGTCCTTCCAGATCACCACTGCATGCTATGTGGACAGAAACACCCCCCCCCCCCCCCCCCCCACCGACAGTGAAGGGGCTCACCGAATTGTCGCCACCTCAAACTCAGGTGGATCTAGCTCTCAATACAGGTAAACCGCACGATCACTACACTATGGAAAGCCAACTTCATTTTCACAGTAGAAAAAAATCCTCTCTTCAATCCAGTTTTCCATAAGAAGATACAAGAACAGAACACCATAGCGGAATACGACTCTCGCTCCAGTATTGCACTTACATAGCTTAAATAGCGAAAAGCATGTATGCCTGCACAAGGCTTTCCAACCAGGCACTTATTTACTGTTTCAGGTTTAGGTTGTGATCAATGGCATCCAGATCAGAACATGATTAAACTTTAAATCAGTTGTAGTAATAACAGCTGGAGTACTAAGTGTTAAGGGGCCCATATACCTAACGATTTTCCCGCCAATATATAGCAGATTCGATCACTGTGATCGAATCTGTTGTGAAATCGTTGGGCACACGCTGACCGAACGATCGATTTCCGTCCGAAATCGATCGTTCCTGTCGATCCGTCCGTGCGGAAGATTTCGCTCGATCGCCGGCGGGTCGGGAGTGCGTCGATGGCGACGTTCAAAATGTCCGACGCTAGCAGCAATACATCAACTGCTCCGCCCGGCACATGTCCCCACTGTCAACGCTGCTCCTTCTCTGCTGGGTTCTGGCAGGCTTCACTTCTTCCTGTCCTAACAGGAAGTTTAAACAGTAAAACGCCCTCTACTGTTTAAACTTCCCCGGACATGAAGTGAAGCTGGAGCCGAGCGCGGAGAAGAAGACAGCGGAGACCGGGTGACTCGCGCCGGCCGGATCAGGTAATGTATGCAGGGTGGGGAGGCGGCAGCTTCACAGATGGTGAATTGATTTCATGCTGAAATCTATTCACAATCTGTTTGCAGTAAAGGCAGCCATACGATCTCTCTCTGATCAGATTCGATCAGAGAGGGACCTATCTGTTGGTTGATCTGATGGCAAATCGACCAGTGTATGGCCAGTGTAGGAAGACATATGCATTCAGTGAGTGTGATTAACAAGGATATCACTGGTTTGTTGAGCACTGGAAGCCTCACCCTAAGAATAATGCAATTGCTGCTGTGAAATTCCAGGCTGTTGTATTCTGTGTAGATGGCGATTATCCTATGGCAACCTTAATGGGCTGCTAATGTAATGGTGGTAACAAGCAGGAGGCTAATCCAAAACATATTACAAAACCAGAATCATTTATTTCGCCACGTACAAAGGGGGTTGTACCCGGAACAGGAAATTCATTCAAAACTAGTGCAGAATCCTCTAAGTGTAGAGTATAAGGGCCTATAAGGGCGAACAGAAATCTGCATACGTTTTTAATGTGGAAATACGCGTTGCGATTTGAAAACTGCCCAGCAACAATATGTTGAATGTGCTTGCTGGGTAGATCCACATTCGCCATGCGAATTTCCGCATTTGTAATGCGGATATATGCGTCCCCATTGATTTACATTAGCCGTGATTTGCATCCAGATCCCACCCACATGCAGAAAAATGCAGCATACCATCCGGATTTTTTACGCACCGCATCGCGTCCACAAATTCAAATTGAATGGAAATAGCTCCCTTCCCTAACGTGTTGCGTTTTGGATGTGGATGTAGGCCCTATTTACTCTCAGAACACATGTGGATTACTACTTTCTTACAATTGTGATTAAATAAGTAAAAAATAGGTAGAAAACACCTTGGAATTGCTATGATACATCTGTCCCAGATGCAGGGACCCCCCTGTAGCCTCTCTTAGATGTATACTGTAAATAGTCTATAAATTGCCCGTATAGCACAAATAAACAGGTCTTTGGAGGAAACTAACTAGCAACAGAGGCTGGGCTCTATAGACAGACCCAGCCTCTGTATGCAGATTGCGATGTAAGAACCCCACCTCGGGTTCTCTTTAAGCTGCTTACAATGTTTTGTTTTCTTTTTTCACATTTTTATATACAGTACTGTTGCAAGCATGTCTGCTTTGTCTGATGTTAAGTAAAAAAGCTCCAGCTGAGAAAAAAAGCAAAACGCACAATGCACGAAAGTTTATACACAAAATAATTGGAACACTTTGAATGGCCCATTACCCGAACTACTCATCAGACCACCTGACAGGTCCGTGCGTACTAACTCCATCCTATGGCTAGGCTTATCTTAAGGGAAACAAACTGATACAGCCACTTGTGAACAGCGTAATACAAATAGCTGCTGAAGTGTTTGAATTCTCTCTGTGGCTTCGGGGCCTACAAAGGCAAACTCCTCACTTCTCCTTTCTTCTGCTTTTTTATTTTTTGCTGATGCTACACAACATCAATTCATGTTTTCCTTTGATTCTTATCGGAGCATGCTGTGATAACAGCGCTTGGAAAATTGTTATATTGGCACATTGAGATGTAAACATGTGCCTCTAATTAAACGATTACCTCTTCACACTTTTTCTATAATGTGGCACAATACGCCTTTGTTTTTGTGAACAGAAACAAGAGTGACTGGTAAAAGTAGTACAACAAAGAAGAGTGTTAAGTGATGGCAGGTTGCCACCTCACCTTTATTTTGTGTTGTATCCCTAAAACCCTGTGATAAAGCATCTGCAGCCTAGATTTCATACCGTGTAATGCATCAAACATTAGTGTTGAGCCGAAATGTTCCTAATTTCGTGTTTCCGTAGTTACGGACACACAATGTTATTTCTGTAATTGCCACAAAAATCTTAATTAGTAAGTCTGTAGTCATAATTTTCGTCTCATAATTTAGCGTTTCACCGTAATTTCATGTTTAAACCAAATTTAATAATTTTGTCTTTTCTATAGAAACAAACTAACTTTAATTACGAAAATGAACGTAATTTCATTTTTGGTCATAACGTAATCGTAATTACACAAAATATTTTGTAATTTTGTTTCTAATAGTAATTATGCAAATATTCCTAATTACTAAACTCAGTGAAGTCACTGATAGTAGGGAGTGAGCAAGTCAATCTTAGCAATGTTCTCCCTCTTGTGTTCCTCCTGGATGGTGCACTCAGTAGCCTGTTGATGGCCACAGGTGGAGGATGAGGATACCTTCAAAGATGGCGCCTGGCAGGTAGCCACGGCCACAAGGTTCCGGCTCACATTACTCTTTTTTCACTTTTTTTTTTCACTCCTCTCCCATTGTAACCTCGGTAAAACTGCTCTGGTGGTCTCCCTGTAGCTCCGCCACACCATCGGGCGGATGATAGACATTCTAGTACCCCGGGCTCCGACACCATGGCACTTGCGCTGAGGTCCGGCTCACCACGTGGTCAGCTCAGCTGACGACCCATGTAGCTCCGGCCCCAGTTGCTCCGCACCACCGCCGCTGCCTTCTTCGTCGCCGCTGCCGCCAGGAACTCCTCTTATTCAGTGCCACTGCCAGATAACAACACTGCTCCGGAGGAACCTGTCCCTGCTGTCCCCGCTCCAGTAGTCAACCGCCGCTGCCTGGGGACATCGTGCATCCAGCATGGCATGCAGGAGTCCGGGCTCTCCCTCACTGCTGACAGAGCCTCCTCCTGCATACACGGGGATGAACCATGTGGCTTCCACACTGCTGCTGCCAAGGGAACCAGGATGCGCCTATCAAAGGTACAGGGGCTGCTCCACGTGAAAGGCCAGACATCGCTGCCACAGCTGCCTGCACACACTGCAGCCACCACACACCAGGCCAACTTTCCACACCATCCAGGAGTCCTCTGCCAGGCCGACTGGGATCCAGCCTTTTTGCTTTTTTGTGGCCAACCAGCAGCTCCTTGTTTTCACCAGCTCCATCCAGAAGGTAGCCAGGTCGGTCCCTCTCCAACTGGATCATTGAACTCGCTTGCACTTAACACCTAGGTAGGTGAAGGTCACTCACCACAGCAGTCACTGGTTTCTCTGATCCCCTCTGTCCCTGGGTTATGGCCTTGTGGGTACTCCACACACACCATACTAGGCCACAAAGTGGAGATACTCGGAAGGGTCCGTGCAGTTTGCCCTGCTCACCCATGGCTAGACCCACGCACATGATCCAGGACTCGCTACATACAGCCAAAGAGGTTAAGGCAGGACCAGGACACTAACCAGCCAGATTACATTGGAATCCAAAGGAGTCTCACTTCACTGTTTTCACCTTCTCTCCTTTTTTTTTTACTATCTTTCCTCTCTCTCTCTTCCCCGGAGTCAGACCATGGGGCATCTGATTCAAAAATATCGCTGCAGAAGCGTTTTGAGTGCCATAGACGGCAGCGGATTACCCCCCCCCCCCTGGTCCTTTCCCTGGGTCCATCTATATGTATCTTCCTGTCTATGCCTTTGTTTTATGCCTGTATATGCAATGTACCTACTGTATGTATCTGTATGTACCTGTATGCACGGTATAACTATGTAACTACTGAAAATCTACTGTATGTGACTGTACCATTACCGACCCTGCTTGTGCCAAAACCAATTCCGGGTACAACTCTTGTTGTACTTGGCGAAATAAACATGATTCTGATTCTAAATGTTATGGAGAATGTCCTGGAGGGTCCTGAGCATGGTGAGGAGGGAGAGTAGGGTAGTGCGGCATCTGTGGTTCGGGGTTGGGGTGACACTATAAGGCAGGATGAGCAGCAGATGAGCTGTTTTGAGCAGACATGTGGAGGAGCAGGCTCTGGTCTACCCAATGACTGCTCACATGATGAAATGCCTCTACAGGGACCCCTGGATAAAAAATACAAAGGAAAAAGAAAAGTATTGGTTGGCCTCCCTCTTAGACCCGCACTAAAAGGGGAAGCTGGATCAATTTATACCTTCCAGCCGGCAGGAGGAGAGGATGGGTGAGCTGCAGCAGGCCCTCGTTAGGCGTCTGTTAGCGGCTTTTCCAGCACCTCAAAACCCAGCTATCCCCATTCATTCCACCCAGCAAGTGGCTGTGCTGTGCCCAGCAGAACCAATCGACCAGGAGACCTGTTTTGTGCCATGAGGCAACTTTATGGTTCAGATCAGCCTGCAGCAGTAACTGGAAGTAAAGAGCAGCGGCTTCATTGCATGGTTGCTGTCTACTTGGGGGCACTCAGTGCATCAGACAGCATGCGCACAGAGGAGTGGAGTATTGGGCTGCAAAACTTGACACCTCTCGCAAGCTGACTATGTGCTGGAACTCCTTTCATGCCCACCTTCCAGCGTCATTTCTGAACAGACATTCAGTGTGGCAGGCAGTATGGTCACAGAGAAGTGATCCTGTTTGTCCACTAATTCAGTGAACAGACTGACCTTTCTAAAAAGGAACCAAACCTTTATTGCCAGTGACTACTTGGGCCCTCCTGCCAAATCCAGGGACAAATACAATGTTATCCAAAAACCTGCTGCTGTCCTTCATAGCAGTGTTTCCACCATCAGGGTGCCCCTCTCTTTTTGCTAAGATAATTAGTTTGGCACATAATGCCAGATATTTACTACTATTTACTACTTATATATTACTTATATATTACTTTACAATCTGTGACTGCAATCATCTGCGCTATTTGGTATGATTGCTGCTTCCTTGCAAAAGTCTACTTTACAATCTGTGACTGCAATCATCTGCACGTTTATGGTATGATTGCTGCTTCCTTGCAAATGTCTACTTTACAACCTGTGACTGCAATCATCTGCACATTTATGGTATGATTGCTGCTTCCTTGCTAAAGTCTACTTTACAATCTGTGACTGCAATCATCTGCACGTTTATGGTATGATTGCTGCTTCCTTGCAAAAGTCTACTTTACAATCTGTGACTGCAATCATCTGCATGTTTATGGTATGATTGCTGCTTCCTTGCAAATGTCTACTTTACAATCTGTGACTGCAATCAACTGCACATTTATGGTATGATTGCTGCTTCCTTGCAAAAGTCTCCTTTACAATCTGTGACTGCAATCATCTGCACGTTTATGGTATGATTGCTGCTTCCTTGCAAAAGTCTACTTTACAATCTGTGACTGCAATCATCTGCACGTTTATGGTATGATTGCTGCATACATTGCTACTAAGACTGTTTAATATACATTTAAGTAGTTCAGCAGTGTTGTGAATCCTTGTGTTCCAGCCCAGTGACCACCAATTATTTATGGCAAGGCTGTTTTTGGTAGCCACACCCATCCTCAGCTGAACTGTTTTTCCCAATTTCTAATTGAGAATCACTTCCAATTCCACCATGGCAGCTATCATACCTATTTAAGTGCTGGAGCTTGGTCACTCGTGCCATTTAATTCCTAAGTGCCATTTATTACAAAGTGCTTCACTACTTACCAAGAATTTACTAAAAATTCACCCAGGAATTCAAACAGGATTCAACAGCCACAGTACTCTGCTGGAAACTACTACTCTGCATCCACAACTTCCTCCAATGCTATTGCTAAAAATGCCACTGCTGGACATATGTTGCACAGCCAAGTAGACTCTGCTTCTTTATTTACACAGGTTTGCTTGCACTAACTGCATACTCATATAAACTGTTTAGTGGTTGGAAACTTCCTGGTTATAATCAGAGACCATTACTATGTTTACTGCACTTTTTCTTATGTTCTGCCTGTCTGCAAACATCTACAAGTTGCATTGCAATATGCATCCTCCCAGTGTACCACACGCCATATTAATTTCACCTGCTCTGCTTTCCTCACCTTACTCAGCTTCTCATGAACTGTTAGCTGTCCTGAAATCTCTCCCTCCAGCAGCTCAAAAACCTCACAAACATTTAAATCCCATTCACATTTGCTTACTCTCTCCCTCCTACTCTTACTTGCAGCTGGTGATATATCACCCAATCCTGGACCACAGCCTGCTGCCAGACAAGCATCCCCTGCTGACCTGCTTCATACACTTCACAGCCCTCTGTCCACAAATAACCTCAACACCCATCCTCGCTCCAACCTTATTTCCATCCATCCCACCCACAAACACATGCTCCCCCTACCCTGCGGTCTCTGGAATGCCAGATCCGTCCGCAATACACTTACAGCAGTCCACGACCTCTTCCTCTCCAAATCCCTCACCATCCTCGCACTCACTGAGACATGGCTCACCCCCTCTGACTCTGCCGCAGAGGCTGCCCTCTCCTATGGTGGGCTTCACCTCAGTCACACCCCCAGACCAGACAACAGGACCGGGGGAGGGGTGGGTCTGCTCCTCTCCCCATCCTGCACCTTTCGTGTCCTCACCCCACCTACCTCCCTACAATTCACATCATTCGAGGCCCACACCATCCGCCTCTACCACCCCCTCCCTGCCACTGTTGCGGTCTTATACCGTCCTCCGGGCTCCACCCCACAATTTCTCGATGACCTTGCCTCCTGGCTCCCTCACATCCTCTCTGACCTCCCCACCATCATCCTTGGGGATTTCAATATTCCCATCGATAAAGCTCAGAACTCCGCTGTGACCCGGCTACTCACCATTGCCTACTCACTCGGACTAGTACAACACACCAACACCCCCACTCACACTGCACGTCACACTCTCGACCTTATATTCACTAAATCCACCACTATTGCAGACCTTGACATCGCACCCTTTCCACCCTCAGACCATCACCTTCAACCTCCTCACGGAAGGCACCTCCAAACTACCTGCCCACCCACCTGGCCGATGGCAGCGATACCTACGCAAGCTCAACCCTAGCGTCCTTGCTGACCCCCTCCATGCCCTCTCCTCCACTCTCCCCACCCTAACCTGTCCTAATCTTGCTGCAGCTCAGTATCGCCAAACTCTCATCAGCCCTAGAGAAAGCTGCTCCACTAATATTTCGCCGCAACCGACCCCCTAACCCCCAGCCCTGGCGCACTACCCATACTCACAACCTCCAGAAGGAAACACGCGCCACTGAACGGAAATGGAGGAAAACTAGACTTAACCAGGATTTCCTACAATACAAGACCAACCTGCTGCAGTTCCACACTGCCCTTGCTCATGCGAAGCAGGAATACTTTACCAAGCTCATCGGAGCACAAGCTTCCAACCCCCGGCGTCTCTTTGCCACTTTCAACTCCCTGCTTAAACACACCCCCCCACCCTCCGTTTCCTCCCTCTCTGCCACAGATTTAGCCACCCACTTCACCAACAAAATTGTCTCCATCCGCCAGGAAATATCCAATCTCAAATCTTCACCTCCCACCCCCTTCCAACCATCTCCTCCTCCACCCTATCCTTCCCTCACATCCTTCACTCCTACTACCACAGAGGAAGTCATCCACCTACTGCAGACTTCCCATACCACTACTTCCTCCCTTGACCCCATTCCTTCTGATTCACTCCAGCCTCACTTCACGGAATTGGCCCCAGTCCTCACTACCCTGTTCAACCTCTCCCTATCCACAGGCACCATCCCCTCAGACTTCAAGCAGGCCACTGTACTACCCCTGCTCAAGAAACCCTCCCTCGACCCCTCGCTACCCTCCAACTACCATCCTATCTCCCTCCTCCCCTTTGCCTCAAAACTCCTTGAGCATCTGGTTCACAAACGCCTGACCCAGTTCCTCAATGCCAACTCACTGCTAGACCCACTGCAATCTGGATTTCGGCCTGCCCACTCAACCGAAACTGCTCTCACCAAAGTGGTCAATGACCTTGCCTTAGCTAAAGCTGAAGGTAAATACTCCATTCTCCTCCTCCTTGACCTTTCAGCATCTTTTGACACAGTAGATCATCCCCTACTCCTCCAGTCCCTCCAGTCCATGGGCATTCACGATCTTGCCCTGTCCTGGCTTTCATCCTACCTCTCCAACCGCTCCTGCACGACCGCCTTCAATGAGTCCTCATCCACCCCCAACCACCTCTCGGTGGGAGTCCCCCGAGGTTCGGTCCTTGGCCCCCTACTGTTCACCCTATACACATCCTCCATTGGCAAGGTTATCTCCTCCATGGGTTTTAACTATCATCTGTATGCAGATGACACCCAGATCTACCTCCACACCCCTGACATATCCACCACTACCATGGACAAGGTCTCCTCCTGTCTATCAACCATCTCCTCCTGGATGTCCGCTAGGTTCCTGAAACTAAACCTAGACAAAACGGAATTTATGATCTTCCCACCCCGGACATCCATAAACCTCCCAGATGTGCATGTCACTGTTAACCACTCTACCATTCACCCTACCTCTCAAGCCCGCTGTCTGGGTGTCACCCTGGACTCCACACTCTCCTTCACTCCCCACATCCAAAACCTCACAAAGTCCTGCAACTTCCACCTTCGTAACATCTGTAAGATTCGCCCTTTCCTGACCTCTGCCACCACCAAACTCCTCATCCATGCCGTCATAATTTCCTGCCTTGACTACTGCAATGCCCTGCTGTCTGGTCTCCCTATGACCCGAACAGCCC
Organism: Hyperolius riggenbachi; assembly: GCF_040937935.1. Taxonomy (NCBI): domain Eukaryota; kingdom Metazoa; phylum Chordata; class Amphibia; order Anura; family Hyperoliidae; genus Hyperolius; species Hyperolius riggenbachi. Next base: position 184,478,760 of record NC_090646.1, read on the forward strand.
CACTGCAGTCCATCATGAATGCGGCAGCCAGAATTATGCACTGCTCCCATCGCTCCACCATGGCGGATCCCCTCCTTGAATCCCTCCACTGGCTTACTATCCAGTCCAGAATCAGATTCAAGATACTGTGTCTGACCTACAAATCTGTCCACAAAACCTGTCCAACCTACATTTCCGATCCTACTCAGAGGTACACACCTAGCCGCACACTCCGCTTTTCCATTGAACTTCGCCGGACCGCCCCCCGCATCACCCAGTCCCATGCACGCCTCCAGGACTTCTCAAGAGCTGCTCCAACACTATGGAACTCCCTACCTCCACCCATTAGGGCAGCCCCCTCCTTCAACATCTTCAAGAAAGCCCTCAAAACTCACCTTTTCACTCTGGCCTACTACCCCTCACAAGTGCTCTAAACCCACAGCTGAACTCTGGTCTCCTACCTCTCGTGTCCCTACCTCTCCCTTTAGATTGTAAGCCTTTGGGCAGGGTCCTCCTTTTGTGTCCAACCTGATCATGCACCTCCATTACTGTACATGTACTATAGTACATACTATACTATAGTACATATAGTACATACTAGTACTGTAGTATGTACATATACTGTACATACTATGCATCTGAGTGAACCTAACTTGCCTAATCTCCATGCTCCCCTCCAGTGACTGACTAAGCATTACCTGGTACTCATACTGTGCTGTGTGATCTGGTTTTCTTGTATTCCTGTATTGTCATTTTGCTGTATGTCACCCCTAAATATTGTCTGTAACCTAAATTAATGTACAGCGCTGCGTAATATGTTGGCGCTTTATAAATACAATAAATAAATAAATATTTCCTTAGAATAAGGGTGATGGCCTAGGTCTAGGCTGAGCCGCTGCCCTCTTTGAGTCACACATTAACAGTTTGTTAACCTACCACAAATATGACCTTGCAGTGAGGGTAATGGTCTACTGTATGTTTAGGCTGAGCTGCAGCTCCCCTCTTTTTTCTAAAAAATTAGTTTGCTAAACTAGGCCAGACATTGCAATGGAATGAGGGTGACGGTATACCTCTAGGCTGAGCTGCTGTTCCCTTTTATTGTTTGACTGTTTTTTTTTTTCTTTTTGTCTTTTTTTGTTTGGTTTTTGTTCCGGTTATCTGTTTGGAATAACATGTAGAATAAAAGAACCTCCACGTGGTGCCTGGTGGAAACAGTGGAAGCTTGCAAAATAGAGCACAAGTTTAACAATTGTGTCAGGAGAACAAGGCAATTGTTCCAAACAGTTGGTCATTTACCATGCATAACATACCATATTGCCATTGGTGGCTGAGGGGACAACCATTATTTCTCTGCCCAGGGCCAACAAGACCCTATAACCGACCCTGTTCTACATTGTAGTCCAGCAGTTCTTCACACCAATTTCACCACCATCAGGGTGCATTGTCATAAAGAATGTTATCCAAAGAACTGCTGCTTTTATCCATAGCAGTGTTCCCACCATCAGGCTGCGCTTTAAAAAATACTATTATGCCAAACACACATCCAATGCTCACTGAAAACCAGCAACTTTCAAACTTCTCAAATGCCCACCTCACTACCACTGACCTTTACAGTAGGAGCTGTCAAAGCAAACTTCACTTGCGTTGACTTGAGTTGCATGTGGAGTGGAGGTACCAGAAGTTGACAGATTCTGTGGCCTCTGCCTCTAATGTGCACCAGTGTTTTTGTTATTTTTAGTCTTACTTTTGAAGCTCCAAGTGTACATGTCTTTATTTGGAAGAGGGTCTTTTCAGAGAGATACCTGCACGCGTTTCCCCCTTCTGGTCACAATCTACAATTGTGTGCAATTGAGCTCTTTCTCCTGTTGAAGGCCGTATGTCTCATCTATTGCTAGGTTTTTAACTGCAGGCACAGGTGCAAGTATTTTGATATTACAGTATAATCTCGTTATAGTAAACTCTGATATAGTAAACACTTGGGTATAGTAAACTACCTCTCCAGGTCCCGGCCAACCTCCATTATAAGTTTATGGGAGCAACGTCTCGCATAGTAAACGCTGATATAATAAAACTGTTATAGTAAAAATCTTTTTTGGCCCCTACGTGATGCTGACTTTGGATATAGTAAACAGTGGGCGGTGCATGCGCCATATGTCAGTGTGAAACTTATGGTCATCAGCTCTCTTCAGGCTGGCTGCAAGGGAGTTGATGCCAAAGACAGAGGACAAAAAGAATGGCAGCGGCGCTGTATATACAGTACTTTGCAAATATGCAGCCTGGGGAAAATGAGGAATAATGTGAATGTAAAGAGGATGCATCGTTACCACTTCCACCGTACAAAGATATTGTCACTGTCCTCCCACAGGATTGTACGCATTCCTGGATATCTCTTCCCTTGTTAGTGATGACGCTCCTGGTAGTGTGTGGAGCACCGTACAGGCTACTTTCCCTTGTAGGGCAGATCACAGTCGGCCAACTTGCTGCAAAAATAAGGAGAGTGGAGAGGAGAGTAATAAGTCCCAAGCATGGAGGTATTGGAGCCACATGCATTACAGATGCGAGTGGCTTATCATGATTGGCTGAGTTATGAAGAGAGGCTTCATGGTTGGCTCAGGTGTGAGCAGAAAATTTTGCTGCACATGCTGCAAGTCCCACCCACAGAGGTATTGGAGCCATTCACAGGAAATGAGCGGCTGCCTCTATTCAGTGATGGCAGCAATTTTTAATGAAGCCTTGATACTGTAATAACAATTTGTCCAGTCTCGCTATACATTCTTAAAGGGAATGTCCAAGCAAAATAAAAAAAATGAGTTTCTCTTACCTGGGGCTTCTACCAGCCCCATGCAGCCATCCTGTGCCCTCGTAGTCACTCACTGCTGCTTCAGTCCCCTGCTGGCAGCTTGCCGACCTCGGGGGTCGGCGGGACACATTGCGTACATTTTTACGCATTCCCACTAGTGCAGGACCATTAACACATACATTTTTACGCATTACTGGTTCAATGCGTAAATTTTGTAAGTGCTTGTACTGTACCTCCAGTGGGAGGACAGAGTTGGTAATTTGCAGCAGAGAATGTACCAGGGCATGCTGGGCCATTTCTAGGACAATTTCTGATATAGTAAACTTCTGATATAGTAAACCACTTTTCCTGGTTCCTTGGAGTTTACTATAACGAGATTATACTGTATTGGCTGATAGGCTGTGTAGGGACAAAATTAAAATGTTTTTTTAACTACTTTGGCCTCCTGGACGTACTAGCTACGCCCAGGAGGCCATGTGCGCATCCGCGCGCTCCAGCGGCCAATCGCGCGCGCTCCTGGCTGCGGTTCGTTAGCCTGGCAATCAGTGAATCGGGCTATGGTGCCCGATCACTGATTCCTCTCCCCCGCTGAAAAAGCGACAGCTTCTCTCGGAAGCTTTGCTTTTTCTGGCTGTAACGTACCCCATGCGTCGCTCTAAGCGTGTGTTAGGCTTAGAGTGACGTCATGTAAACAAACTCATGGCCGCCATCTTGTGGCCAAAAAGTAAAACTACAACTAAAAGTGAAAAAAATAAAACTCAAGACACATTTACATTATAAAACTATGGTTTACATCCCACCCTCCCAAATATACCCAAATAAAATGTTTAATACAAAAAAAACAAAAACATTACAATAAAAAAATTAAAAAACACAAAAAAAAAAAAAACATTACAATAAAAAAATAAAAAAAATGTAAATATTTACCTAAGGGTCTAAACTTTTTAAATATCAATGTAAAGATGAAATATTTCTATTTTTTTTTTTTATTTTAAACTTGTAAATAGTGATGGACACAAAACTAAAAAAAAAAATGCACCTTTATTTCCAAATAAAATATTGGCGCCATACATTGTGATAGGGACATAATTTAAATAGTGTAGTAACCGGGACAAATGGGCAAATAAAATACGTGGGTTTTAATAATGGTAGCATGTATTATTTTAAATCTATAATGGCTGAAAACTGAGAAATATTGCATTTTTTAAATTTTTTTCTTAATATTCGTGTTAAAATGCATTTACAAAAAAAAATAATTCTTAGCAAGCAAAACGTACCACCCAAAGAAAGCCTAATTGGTGGCGGAAAAAACAAGATATAGATCATTTCGTTGTGATAAGTAGTGATAAAGTTATTGGCGAATGAATGAGAGGCAAAAATTGCTCCGATGCATAAAGTTAAAAAAATACTGAAGGCTGAAGTGGTTAAAGAGTAACTGTTAGGCATGAAAAACAAAATCAATTCTCTATTTCTATCTGTTGATCATATAAAAGGAATGCTAAAAAGGCAATGCATAACTTTAACATCAATCTTATTTTTTTATTGCAGAGATTAATTCTCATGTTCCCAGCTCCTTAGTACGCAGCCAGTAATCATACGCAAAAGAGAAGTTGCAGTGCAGGCTGGGGTGGTGGGGGGGGGGGGAGTTTCTGCACAGACACAGCTAGTTCAGCCTGATTGGCTGCAGCCTGTGTCACTCTCACTCCTTTTCCTCTCATTGGCTGCCTCCCATGACTGTCCGTGTCTGCCCCCTCCCCACATTCCAGCCCGACAGGCATCTCCGCTGATTCATGTGGGCAGTGGCTGCCACCACCGCATCGCATCCATGGGGACCCCCGTCCCTGCTACCATTTCCTTAGGGATTCCCTGCATTTACAATCAATGCTTGATATTGGTGTGGGGAGGAGGGGGGAGTAAGGGAGGAAATTACCTCACCATTGGCTTCAGCTGGAGGGAGTAAAGAAAGCCCCTGCCAGCGAACAGAATTCTCTCCATTTACCTTTTTTTATTTTATAAAGTTCATTGAAATCAACACTTGGACCGTGCAATACACATGTTATGTAAGAAGGTCTAGTATTTATCTACTTATATATGTCATTTTTTTTATCTGGCATAGTATGGCTGATAGCTCCTCTTCAAGTGTGAAAAGTCCCAGAAAAAAGTAATATTTTCTTTGGGTTCAAATATAATTTCTAGGAGTATAAAAGTGCCTGAAAAGAACAGAAAAACCTCCTGACTAAAAATGCAATATATAACAAATGTATGCCTTCATAAAACAGAAGGCATTTTCAATAATGCAGGTTGGAGGGAGCATATGGAGTCTCAAGTGTATCGGTGATGAATATGCAAACCGTCCCTTTATTGTGATGTTGCAGTGATCTACAAGTGGTTTCCTACCATGTTGTGTTGTGGAATTCAGGAATGGTTATAATAAGAAAAGCCTTTAGCCTGTCAGAAACTTATGTGGTGGCAAAAGCGTTGCAATAATTTTCTCCATGGATCAGCCATGGACTGCTTCGTGTGGGTCTGCGCAGCATACACTGGACTCTCTGATGTCCTCGGCTGGTGCTCCGCGTGCCCGATCTGCTGTGCCCACATGGTTATGCTGCTATCCTACTCACTTAGGTAGCGACGTACATAGACTCTGGTGCTGCCTGCGATGTTATTGTTTCAGATGACGTGTGGCTGGCCACGATTGGTGTAATATTGTATTTACACCTGCTCATTCTGTGATTCTGTGCCCTTATAGCGTGTAGCTGGTGCTGTACTGCTGGGTGTGCTCTCATTATGTTGTCTTGTTGCTGAAGCTTTCTTGTACTTTGACTACTGCTGTGTTATATCAAGCTCTGAATGGCTGCATCACAGTTTCATGACCCTTGCAATAACAAAGATAATATAAGTGTATATACAGTTTGCATATATGGAGCTCTGCAGGAGCTCTCGCCACCTCTGTGGATATTTCTCAAGCTCCTGCTTATGCTGCAGAGTATCTTCCAGCAGTGCTCTGCTCTCTACAAGCAAGTTCCCGCTGTCATGCGGTTTAGACTTTATTCCATGCTGCAAATAGTGTCACTCTCTCTCATGCAGGTTCAAAACGGAGGGGCCTGACAGCACACACCGTGCTCCACCACTAGTATTGCTTCCTCATCGAAGCTTCGTCAGGAGGTCACCATCTTGTATCTTCAGGTATTTATGGCTGATATGGAGCCCTGGAGCAGAGGGGGCCCAGGTGGTACTTGATATATTCACTATTAACTTTCTTTGTCTCAGTGCCCAATGCAAATGTCACTGCACGTGGTGTTACTTTGAATGTAGCACGATAATGCAAATGCCACTGTAGCATGCCATTAAACCGCACCCGCACATGAGAAAGGGGAATATAGCAGTGTGCGGAAAACTGCGTTGCAGTGGGCCATTATGTCTCAACACACCACTGTGAACTTGGCCTTAGGGGAAAATTATTTATTCATACTTTACAATGAAATTAGTAAGGAAACATATTTACCTTAATAATAAGGACTTTTTCCTCATGTAGAATTATTGGGCCATTTTGCAGAACTTCTTCAAGACTGTAGTCTGAAGTACAGGTACTTCCTGTGATGAACTTCCTGTTGCCAAGAAGCCTAACACGAAAATTGCATTGCCACAACCCAACCCCGAAATTTCGCGAACTGACGTATTTTTCACGTTAAACACGAAATGTACTATTTTTCCCCATTACAGAAAGGATCGTAATGATGGAAACTGAATAATTACGGACATTTTGTGTTTGGTCGTAATTATGCTAAATTAATGTAATTTGGCCATATTATATTTTTTCATTACGTCCGTAATCGTAATTTAGCAAATTATGCAAAATTCTGCGTAATCTTTATTCTCTCATTACATTCATCAAGATCAAACATCGAAACAAAAGCAAAATCAGCCAAATTTTTCTTATATGTATAAAAATAATGTTTTCAGAACGTTAAAAATTGTCAAAGATCAGATAAGGTTTCAAATTGTTGTGTTCAAATTCATTCCTTCTGTTCTCAAGTTCTTTATGCCAGCTAGTACCTGGGAAAAGAACATGGCTGGTCAACCGTGCAAAAGCATAAAACATGCAATAACCTTACAAAGTCACAGCAGAAAAAAAAAACCTTTTATGTAAAAATATTCAGTCTACAATCAGGATTTATTCTAGTTTGAATATAAAATTATGGACGTCAATTAACAAATTTTCTTCTGCATGGCATCACTAGTGATAAATATAACTTGGAGGTCACAGCAAGCTACTAGGCTTCGGTAGCAATAGCAATGATAGTAAAATAATGTTTGCGTTTAGAAATGAACAGAGCTGTCAACAGATAATAAATAGCTAGAAGTTCAGAGCTTCCAATACCTGTTTTATTTAGGCTTTCTTTACAAATTGTTTTAGCATGTGCCCGAGGTAACATGTGACATGATGAGATAGACGTGTTTGTACAGTACCAATTATACAAATAACTATGCTGTGTTCCTTTTCTTCTTTTTCTGTCTGAAAGCGTTAAAGTGGACCCGCAATCTTGCACAGGACAGAAGGAAAACACAGAAATGCAACCTGCATGTATTTACAGAGTTTAGCCTGTCTAATTCACCCTCATCAGTTGTAAATTGATCCTTCAGCTTTGTCTGCTGGCAGCCATGGCAGAGAGGCTAATTTGAAAGCCCAGGAAGTGAATTATGTGTCCGCTTCAATGAAAGCAGGAATTAGATTTAGAGTAGTAGTAGTAGTAGTAGACACTGAAGATTTATTGCCGGATTTGTATCAGCTGTAACAAAGAAATGTTTTTCTTTAAAGGTTATTATGCTTTAAACATCAGATATGCAACTGAGAGCATCACTCTAGTTGGAATCTAGTTGGACTATAGTGTACCTTTACTGATAAGACATGACAGCCTCTTTCCTGGAAGAGAACAGCTTCTGAGTGCAGGGTAGAGATGAAAAAAATAAGTCAATAGTTCATATATTTTGGCTTAGAACTCTGACTGCGTGAAAGACTGTATTCAATTGGGACTAAACAACATTAAATTTAGTTTTAAGCTGAATCACAGACGATAAAACGGAGATTCTTATGCTGGGGATACACTGGTCGACTGGCGGCTCGATTAGCCGCCGGATCGACCCCCAGCCGCGTCCACGCGGATCGATTACCGCTCGCCCCCGCCGGCGCTTCCTTATCAGCGCTCGATTCCCTGCCATTGTCCGCAGACGGGAATCGAGCGGGCGAGGGTCAAGCGGCTTGATCGGGCCAGCTGAATATTATCAGAATATATATAAAGAAACGTACCGTGTATCCCCAGCATAAAAAGCAGTTTTAGGAGTAGGAGAATAGATATAATTGTTTTACTCATCAGTTTTTCATGCCAGGTTTCCTTTAAGGTTTAATTCAAGGCACCAACATTTTTGCACCCTGTGCCTCTCACTCCCTGCACAATCAGCTGTAAGGTCTCACTGTGATGTATGGGAATTGTATGTTTATAGAGCCTTTGGGCCATATGCAATTCACTTTTTCACCTGAGTTTTCTCCTAGGTGATATTTTTAAACTTGTCAATAAAATGCATTTTAAGCCCCCAAGGCAAGAATACTGTATGCTCAAAATAATTTTAATAGTACTTTTTCACCAACTTTTTGGTACCTTTTTAGGTGAAAAGTGCTGGAAAGTTATTTAACCACTTCCGGGTTCCGGGTGGTTTTGCTGATCGGTGCTGCGTGGGCTCTCCAGCCCGCAGCACCGATCAGATAGCAGCCAGGCCGATCAGACTTCCCCCCCCCCTTTTTTTACCCACTAGGGGGATGTCCTGCTGGGGGGGTCTGATCGCCGCCGGCTGCTTGCGCTTGCGGGGGGGCTCTTCAAAGCCCCCCTCCGCAGCGCTTCCTGGCCTCCTTCCCCTTCCCTCCCTCCCCCTGTGAGCGGCGCAGGACGGATTTCTGTCCTGCGCCTGATGGGATAGGCTTTAGCCTATCAGATGCCGGCAATCCCCGGCCAATCAGAGGCCGGGGATCGCCGATCTCCTCTACGGCGCTGCTGCGCAGCAGCGCCATATATATGTAAACACCGGATCTTCCCCGTGTGTTTACATTTACCCTGCGAGCCGCGATCGGAGGCTCGCAGGGTGTTCACGGAGACGGAGACACCCTCCGTGAACTGACATGGAACGGCCGCTCATACGAGCGGCTGTTTCCATGGAAACCACTTCAGGATTCAGGGGCGTACTTAAGCGTACGCAGAATCCTGAAGTGGTTAAAATCAAAGATGAAAAATTATCTCCTGGGAGAAAACTCAGGTGAAAAAGAGAATTGCATATGGCCCTTTGAGTCTTGAATTCGGATCTTAGCCGGAACGCTATCTGCATGGCCTTCAGATTTACATTTTACGTTTGTATAACTTCCCTCCAGGCATTCTCCCTCAATCCAAAAATGTTCCGGTAGGTTAACTGGCTGCTCATTAATTTAGTCCATTGGGCTCATCTGATGAACAGTGTTAATGACAGCAGACCAATGTTCTTTAAGTCTTTGTAAAGCGAGGCTTAGAACGCTACTATTAGGACGGATGGACCTATGTGGAGCGTGGGGAGGACGTTGATTTAAGGATAAATAACCCTTACAATCCCCGCCGCTCAGCTGCTATAATTAATCCTCATTTAAATCACGAGTGATTACTCGTGATTAAGCTCGGAGATCATCCCTGGTCCATGGTTTGTGCTACTGCGCATGTGCACAGCATGGACAGCCGTTGGGACGGGCGGACGTGTGCGTAGAGTCGGGTGCGCACATGTGCACTGACTGGTGGCGGCAGTGGTGTGGTTTTTAACCACTTCCCGACCGCCGCATGTACAAATGGCAGCCGGGAAGTGGACCCCGCAAGGACCGCCACATGTACAAATGGCGGCGGTCCTTGTACGAGCATGGGCGGAGCGATCGCGTCATTCGTGACGCGATCCTCCGCCGGGGACTGCCTCCGCCTCCCTCGCGCTGTAACCGCCGGCCGTTCGGAAGCGCCGGCGGGTTACTAGCACCCGGATCGCCGCATACAAAGTGTATAATACACTTTGTAATGTATACAAAGTGTATTATACAGGCTGCCTCCTGCCCTGGTGGTCCCAGTGTCCGAGGGACCACCAGGGCAGGCTGCAGCCACCCTAGTCTGCACCCAAGCACACTGATTTCCCCCCCCCTTGCCCCCTGATCGCCCACAGCACCCCTCAGACCCCCCCCCTGCCCACCCCCCAGACCACTGTTTGCACCCAATCACCCCCCTAATCACCCATCAATCACTCCCTGTCACTATCTGTCAACGCTATTTTTTTTATGCCCTAAACTGCCCCCTGCTCCCTCCTGATCACCCCCACCCCTCAGATTCTCCCCAGACCCCCCCCCCCCTTGTACTGTATGCATCTATCCCCCTGATCACCTGTCAATCACCCCCTGTCACTGCCACCCATCAATCAGCCCCTAACCTGCTCCTTGCGGGCAATCTGATCACCCACCCACACCAATAGATCGCCCGCAGATCCGACGTCAGATCACCTCCCAAGTGCAGTGTTTACATCTGTTCTCTACCCTAAACACCCACTAATTACCCATCAATCACCCCCTATCACCACCTGTCACTGTTACCCATCAGATCAGACCCTAATCTGCCCCTTGCGGGCACCCAATCACCCGCCTACACGCTCAGATTGCCCTCAGACCCCCTCTTATCAATTCGCCAGTGCAATATTTACATCTGTTCTTCCCTGTAATAACCCACTGATCACCTGTCAATCACCCATCAATCACCCCCTGTCACTGCCACCCATCAATCAACCCCTGTCACTGCCACCTATCAATCAGCCCCTAACCTGACCCTTGCGGGCAATCTGATCACCCACCCACACCAATAGATCGCCCGCAGATCCGACGTCAGATCACCTCCCAAGTGCATTGTTTACATCTGTTCTCTACCCTAAACACCCACTAATTACCCATCAATCACCCCCTGTCACTGCTACCTATCAGATTAGACCCCTATCTGCCCCTAGGGCACTCAATCACCCGCCCACACCCTCAGAACGCCCTCAGACCCCAGCCCTGATCACCTCGCCAGTGCATTACTTGCATCTATTCCCCCCTCTAATCACACCTTGAGACACCCAACAATCACCTCCTGTCACCCCCCTAGCACTCCTATCCATCAGATCAGGCCCAATCCAAACTGTCATCTAAAAGGCCACCCTGCTTATGACCAGTTCCACAAAATTCGCCCCCTCATAGACCACCTGTCATCAAAATTTGCAGATGCTTATACCCCTGAACAGTCATTTTGAGACATTTGGTTTCCAGACTACTCACGGTTTTGGGCCCGTAAAATGCCAGGGCGGTATAGGAACCCCACAAGTGACCCCATTTTAGAATAAAGACACCCCAAGGTATTCTGTTAGGTGTATGACGAGTGCATAGAAAATTTTATTTTTTGCCAAAAGTTAGCGGAAATTGATTTTTATTGTTTGTTTTTTTTCACAAAGTGTCATTTTTCACTAACTTGTGACAAAAAAATAAAATCTTCTATGAACTCACCATACTCCTAACGGAATACCTTGGGGTGTATTCTTTCTAAAATGGGGTCATTAGTGGGGTTCCTATACTACCCTGGCATTTTAGGGGCCCTAAACCGTGAGGAGTAGTCTTGAAACAAAAATGACCTGTGAAATCCCAAAGGTACTCATTGGACTTTGGGCCCTTTAGTGCAGTTAGGGTGCAAAAAAGTGCTACACATGTGGTATCGCCGTACTCAGGAAAAGTAGTATAATGTGTTTTGGGGTGTATTTTTACACTATACCCATGCTGAGTGGGAGAAATATCTCTGTAAATGGACAATTGTGTGTAAAAAAAAATCAAACAATTGTCATTTACAGAGATATTTCTCCCACCCAGCATGGGTATGTGTAAAAATACACCCCAAAACACATTAAACTACTTCTCCTGAGTACGATAATACCACATGTGTGGCACTTTTTTTGCAGCCTAACTACGCTAAGGGGCCCAATGAGCACCTTTAGGCTTTAGAGGGGTGCTTACAAATTAGCACCCCCCAAAATGTCAGGATAGTAAACACACCCCACAAATGCCCCCATTTTGGAAAGTAGACACTTCAAGGTATTCAGAGAGGGGCATGGTGAGTCCGTGGCAGATTTCATTTTTTTTTTTTGTCACAAGTTAGCAGAAATGGAAACTTTTTTTTTTATTCTTGTCACAAACTGTCATTTTCCGCTAACTTGTGACAAAAAATAATATCTTCTATGAACTCACTATGCCTCTCAGTGAATACTTTGGGATGTCTTCTTTCCAAAATGGGGTCATTTGGGGGGTATTTATACTATCCTGGAATTCTAGCCCCTCATGAAACATGACAGGTGGTCACAAAAGTCATAGATGCTACAAAATGGGAAAATTCACTTTTTGCACCAGTTTGTAAACGCTATAACTTTTACCCAAACCAATAAATATAGGCTGAATGGGTTTTTTTTTTTATTAAAAACATGTTTGTCCACATTTTTCGTGCTGCATGTATACAGAAATTTTACTTTATTTGAAAAATGTCAGCACAGAAAGTTAAAAAAAATCATTTTTTTGACAAAATTCATGTCTCTTTTGATGAATATAATAAAAAGTAAAAATCGCAGCAGCAATCAAATAGCACCAAAAGAAAGCTTTATTAGTGACAAGAAAAGGAGCCAAAATTCATTTAGGTGGTAGGTATGAGCGAGCAATAAACCGTGAAAGCTGCAGTGGTCTGAATGGAAAAAAAGGGTCTGGTCCTTAAGGAGGGTAAAGCCCACGGTCCTCAAGTGGTTAAACAGGCTTAGGTCAACTAGTCAGTACATAATACTATTAATAATAGTAATAACTAAAGTTGTTAAGAACTCACTGTACTACATCATACAGCCCATTAACCACTTTTTCCACGGAGTAACCAATGATATTATTGATTTACTTTTGCAGTTTGCTGTTCATCAGATTCGTACAGTTGGAATTGGCCAACTGGATGTCAAAGTTCCCCGTCTACCTGCTCTTCCCTTTAATAAGGGGGTAACCAAATGGCAATTTTCTTCTAGGTAAATAGAAATAAAGTCAAAAGAAAAAAAGAAAACAGATGTTTGGAAAACAGATATAGTCAACACTGTGTGGGTGTTTATTTTTACTGCTATCCAGTTATAGTACATAGGCAAGGGAGTATATGTAACCCGTTTCACCTACCAAACATACCTGTCTGGGGCATTCCTTTGTTAAAGAGACTCTATTTAAAAAAATGTCCCCTGGAAGGTACTTATGTCGGGAGGGGAAAACCTCTGGATCCTAACGAGGCTTCCCCCATCCTCCGGTGTCCCGGTAATCTTCTGCTGCAGCCGCCCGAAGTGCGGGGATGTAAATATTTACCTTCAGCGATCCTGCGCAGGCGTACTAGCTGCAGGCGCTCACGGAAATAGCTGAACCCGATTGATCTGCTCTACTGGGATTGATCCGCTCTACTGCCTGCGCAGTACAGCGTATAGAATTGGGCTCCTCTATTTTCACCTAACCCGAACGAAGACTGCTACTGCGCCAGCGCAGGATCCCGGAGAGGTAAATAAATCAAGCCTTGTCGGCGGAGGGTTGCGGGTGGATTTGAGGGAGCCAGCGCTGGATTCCCTGCAGCTTCAGGAATGGGGGAAGCCTCATTGGGACCCTAAGGCTTCCTCCTTTCTAGGTAAGTGCCCCCCAGGGGACTTTTTATTAACACAGAGTCTCTTTAAAGAGAAACCGTAACCAAAAATTGAAGTTCATTCCAATCAGTAGCTGATACCCCTTTTCCCATGGGAAATCTTTTCCTTTTCTCAAATGGATCATCAGGGGCTCTGTATGGCTAATATTGTGGTGAAACCACTTTCAAAGTGTGATGTCAGGACCATGGTCCTGACAGTTTCCTGTCTGTGAACCTCGTTGCAGTGTGGGAAGTAACGGCTGTTTCCAACTGCCAAAGATGCATCATCTCTTTCCACAGACATCACCTGCCAGCAGTAAAGATGTCGCCATGTGATAAATGTCAGAATGTAAATCAGGGAGAGAAAATATTTTACAATGGGCAAACACTAACAAAATCATTTATAAATAATTATTGTAAAAATCAAGCACTTTTTTCATTACATCATTTTTACTGGAGTTCCTCTTTAAAGTGGACCCAAATTAAAAATACAATCCAATTTCATAAATTATAATAATAGCAGTCTTGTTTCAGCTGCATGATGACAAATATAAAATATTTTACATTTATTGGAGTAACCCCTCCCTTCCTTTCATATTGCCGGGACAGAATCCGGCAGACTGGTGGAGGAGATACAAAACAAAACACAGGCTGCTACTGATGATGTCACAGGGGAGGTGATCTCTGCTTGTGTGAGATTTCACATAGACGATGCCCCTGTGAGGGAGGGTAGCTGATGACAAACACGCCCATGATCTAAAACCTCCTAGTGGTGCAATTAAATATTTTGAATTAAAAAAATGTTTGGTTTGGGTCCGCTTTAAGTAAAATGGCACACACGCTGGTATTTTGAATACTTTAGTTGTCTGTCCAGAGTTCACCTTCAACCATAGCATCATACCTTTAAATAAATACAGCAAGAAGGGGCTAAAGCAGGACAAAGTAGCATATTTTCTGTGTATTGTCCTTCAAACAGAGCACAACATTCACAAATCTGCATCCCTTGGCATTGTGGTTAATGCACATAAGCATAGATCACTGTGCTGGCACTACCACTTAATCACTTATTTACAAACTCATGGCATTAAATTGCACATTTTCTGGGCATGATGTGTTGCAGGTGAGTTGATGTCACTAGTCTGGAGATTTCTCAGGAAGATATATACAGTCCTGACTTTTTTGAATAAAATTAAAACTGGCATGTTTTGTGTGACGGCTGAAGGCTCTGTAAGTCTCGTTTTAAAGAAAAGGTTATTGCTAAATATAAGAAAGACAAAAAGATAATTGCAGCTGTTTGATGCAAGATATTTTTCAATTTACATTAGAAGATGGCCAGAGTGACACTTGGGAAATACATTTTCAGCTTTCCCAGGACGCTGAGACTTCTGCCTAAATGATCACGGCAAACAAATGAAATATATGTGAAAAATATGATGTGTTGGAGTGTCAGAAAGCAGCACATCTCATTGTATCAATCAGAACTCGGACTCCACCATCATTTGACAGTGAACTACACAGCCACACCGGCTTCTTCTTCAGTCTGTACTATGAAATGGATCATGGGACCCCAAACACCAATGCATAACTAATCGTTTCAAATATAGAGAAGTCGAAATATGGTAGTGCAGGTGAGCATTTATTTTTTTCATCATTGTATTATATGAAGTTTATGGAGCATCGTCAATGTTATATTCCCAACCAGGCCAGGATTTATATCACATGAGCCTACAAGCACAGATATTCTGGCACCATGGGCATAACAATCACCCCTGCGACCCCTGCCATTGCAGGGGGGCCCGGAGACTTTGGGGTCCCCTCCTCCTCAATTGCAAGTGCAGCCAATTAGCAAAAAACCTCCCAGTTCTCTCACGAAAACCATGTGCAGGAGCCAAAATAATATTTTCCTGCTTCCGGACGCTGCTTAACAGCAGAACACTCTCTGCTGCCATTTGCCGACTCCCGATCACATGACCTGCATGGGGTTCGACGACCAAGGAGGCCTCCTGCTCTCATTTTTGCGGGCGGGGGCCTCTGTTAAGTCTAGTTATGCCCCAGTCTAGAACCCTAGACTTAGCCCTCCATGAGCCTACAAACCCCCGCAAAAACCGCACCACAAGTGTGCTGGCTGGCCCAGCTGTCATTTCTCCCTTACTTCCCTTGCCTGCCATAGGTAGCTACAGGTGTCCGTTATCATTAGGCAGCCAGAGGTACCCTCAGTATTAAGTTACATAGGGAAAGAGGGGAGGCACTCGAGGAGCAGAGTGAGCTGTCTTTCTATCATAAGGCGCCTGTAGGCACATGCCTACAGTGCCTTATGGTAAATCCGGCCATGTTCACAACCTTTCCCTAGCCACAAAGTTAATTCATAATCAGAGCGGGAGATCGGACATGTCGGAGGTTATCTATCGAGCCATCTAAATGGCTCAGAATCGAGCCGTGTATTCCCAGCATAACAGAAAATTGTATGGTGTGTACATAGCATTTGGCTAGGTTCACAGTAGGAAATTGTGATACTGTGTTATAAAGTCTTATAACGTAGCTTACCGCACTACAAAAAGAAGTCTAGGCGACATTCACAGTGTGACGTTAGTGTCGCATCATGGTAATGTGTTGCGTTATGGTAACGCACTGCTGAGGTGCATTACAGCTAAACATACAAGTTACCAGGTATAGTAAGGCATACTTTTCATTGCCTATATGCTTACTGTACCTGCTTAAAGTGTACCTGAGGCGACATGTGGCATGATGAGATACACATGTATATGTACAGTGCAACACATTAATAGCCAGGCTGTTTTACTTGTTTTATTTTGTTGCCTGAAAGAGTTCATTTTTAGGCATGGATGTGACAGCTTCTGTCTAGTCGGTACCTTGTAGGCAATATATAGTTAACATCACTGAAAAGCAAATTACAGTCATAAAAGTTATTCTGGCAGAATACAACTTCTGAGTTCAGGGGAGAGAGATAAAAAGGTCAATAGTTCATGTATTTTAAGTCTAGGACACTTAATAGACTGCTGCTGATTAGAGACAGTAAAAACGACTTTGTTATTGTTTAAATATTATGCTGTGTACACACAATGAGATTTTCTGGCCGATTTACTGTCACATCGATTATTTCCAACATGTTCGATTTGCTTTCCGATCAATTTCCGAGCATTTTCCGATCGACTTCCTATTAACGTGAACGGAAATTGATCGGAAAACAAATCGAACATGTTGGAAATAATCGATCTGACAGTAAATCGCCCAGAAAATCTCATAGTGTGTACCCAGCATAAAAGAAAGACATGTGATACTTAACCACTTGCCGACCAGTGGATTTTACACTGATCGGTGCTGCGTGGGCTCTACAGCCCGCAGCACCGATCAGGAGTCCAGCAGGGCGCTCAGACTACCCCCCTTTTTTCCCCACTAGGGGGATGTCCTGCTGGGGGGGTCTGATCGCCGCCGGCCATCTGCGTTTTGCGGGGGGGGGGGGCTTCTCAAAGCCCCCCTCCGCAGCCATTTCTGCCCTCACGCTCCTTACCTCCCTCCCTCTCTCCGTAATGCGCAGGACGGAGTTCCGTCCTGCGCATTGAAGGATAGGCTTCAGCCTATCATATGCCGGCGATCCCCGGCCAATCAGAGGCCGGGGATCGCCGATCTGCCTTCCCCGCCTGTTTACATTTTGCCGGAGAGCTGCGATCGGCGGCTCTCCGGCTGTTCACGGAGACACCCTCCGTGAACTGACATGGAAAGGCCGCTCGATCGAGCGGCCGTTTCCATGGTAACCCGCAGACGACCAGTTTACGCCAATCGGCGTTAGCTGGTCGTCAAGAGGTTAAAAAAGTCATTTTACAGAGTAGGAAGATAAATATAATTATCTCATCAGTTTATTTACACTTTCGGGTTCACTTTAATGCAACGGTAATGCAGCGTTAATGTGTGTTACCACTTTTTTTGTTGCATTGTAATGTTGCATTGCAACTTTAACGTCACATCACAACGCAACGTCCTACTCTGAACTTGGCCTAAGGGAGGCATCACACAGCAGTTCGGCAGTGTTTTGCTCAATGTAAAATTGCATGTGAAAAGTAATGCTTTATTATGGAGCTGCTGCGTTTTTCAGGAGCCATCTGCGGTTCTTTATATTGATACAAAAAAGATACAACCTGCACTATTCCATACATGCATGCCTCATTAAAAGCACTACGCATGCATAAAATGCAGACAAGACGCATTTATGGTGTGGCAAAACACTTTGCAGGGAACAGTCTACATTTCCTGCAGACACAAGCGGGATTCCTGTCTGAGGGTCACACCATACACGTTGCATTAAAATTAGATTGCAACAATGGTGAAAATGCTAACCGCACGTTACAGTTAAGTGATGCGACATATACTGTGAAACATACAGTACATTAAAAGTATGCTACACTGCCACTGTAAACGCGCACTTCATATAGGGTGCAGTTGGTTCCACTGGCATAATGTGCAGCACATTTACTAGATAAACGTACCGTAGAGATGCATCGTGGTGCAGTGTGATTATATTGTCCATTGCAATAGAACACAACGGACGCAGTGTGAAAGGTCCATAACACTGCAAAGCAAGAGTTCTAGTCACTCGGCCACCATGCCAATCAAGATACAGGTCAGTACTTTACAGTAAAGTCCACTTTTATTTTCTGATATATGAAAAAAAAAATTAAAAAGTCACCTCAGGAGTGCTGACCAATTAACAGAAGAAAAATCTTTTTTTTTTTTTTTTTTTAAACTGTTTTCAGTTAAATGAATCCATTACCCCATCTGAAATGCACTGTAGCAGATAATACTGATGAGGATTAATCGGAGTGTCCTAATGAATAAAGTCATTGAAATATGACCCATTCGGTCTGCTGGACTGTTCAGTGAAAATTGCTGCCTCGACCTCCTGTAAAAAGTATGCTCGGGATCATATCAGACATCTCTAATTACAACATGTTGCATATATATTGAGCTATCACAGATGAGTAACGCATGGAGGAGTATCTATTTATATCTGATCTGATCTTCGTTGGAGGTAAAAAATCTGAATTATGCATCAGATTTGGAGCAGAGACAGCTCATCAGTAATGAGAGCAGCTTTTTTGTTTGTGTCTGGAGGTTATCAAGGTCACGCCATAATCTGTTTCAGCAGAAGTGCTAACAATAGACATAATAACGGAAAAGTATAGTGCTCTTCTATCAAAGCTCTTCATTGTACCTTTTCAAAAGCCATTAAGCAAAATACAGACTTCCATAGGTCTATTGGGTTGCATCATTAACAGGCGGATAACTTTACTTTTTAAATCTTCTGATAAAGCTTTCAAAAAAGCTCTTGAACAATATTACAAATATAATGCATAATTGTCTTTAGACCTGTAGGAAGATTTATTAAAGAGGACAAGGCATGAGGCCTGGAGGGGGATTGGGCTCCCCTCAGGCAACATTGCAGGACCGAGGCTGCACAGACATGAGGCAACAAATGGCTAGCCATGTGCTCTGTTGTTATGCAGGGAAAGGAGGGCCAATGGAGCTGTGTGGGAGCAACGTCCCACGTCGGTCAGGGTGAATAAAGAGTGCAATGCTCTCACCCGGTGATCGGGTCAAATCGTTCCACCAAGCTGATTGCTGGCTGAAGCATCATCGAGTATCGGGGGCCACTGTACACATGCTAGATTCTCAGCAGAGGTGGTTGTTAACAGCCACCTTGTCTGAGTTTCATCTAGCGTGTGTACGAAGCTTTATTTGTAGTGAATTTATCTGCTTCCTTAAAACAAAGACCCTTTCCCCCACATTCATTATGCAGCTGGCCATCGCAACGTTCAGCACTTGTGTTGCTATGCAATTCTCCTGGATGGGAATGGGATTTCCATTCACCATAATGAAGAGAAATCACAATGCATTTGCCTATTTTTGTCTGGAGCCATGTGTTGCGATTCTGTGGTAAATCACACTGCATGGACGGACATATCAGACAGTGCAGTCTATGCACTTATGATGTACTTGTAGATCGCATCACTATGTGTTGGTGAAAACACAATCAGCACAAGTGGAGAAAGAGCCTTGCACTGCACTTCTACATGAAGACCACATGAAGATGGGTTTACTGTTCATGGATCACAAACCCAGCCCAGAAACTCTGCTACTGTTTCCCCGTTCTGCATAGCCCGAGAACTCAGCACATGCTGCAGTGTGTGAGAGGGAGGTGGGAATCATGATGACAAAGCAGTAGAAGAGTTTCTGAGGTAGCTCTGTAAGCAATAATTATATCAATATTTATACAATAAAGCCCTTTACAGACACAAGAGGCTTGTTAACCCTAACCATTTGTGATAGTTGGCTGATAGTGTACCTCCAGCCAGTGATAGTACGCATACGTTTAGCTTAAATCTTTCTTGTGGAAAAGGACGAGGCACGATGGCTTTACACATGATTGAGTGGCTTCCACAAGCAGGTAAGGAGGGGAACCCCACTGATTGTCTCTTAAAGTTTTGGCATATCTTGGCAAAGAACAGCCTAGTGCTTAAAGTGTATGTGAGCCAGGTGCAAAATCACACACTATAGAGAGGGAAGCCTCTGCGTCCTAATGAGGCTTTCCACAGAGGCTTCCCACAGCATCCTCCCATCCTCTATTGCCACTCGCAGACCTTCCAAAGATTACCGAGAAGGCCTTGTCAGCAATCTGATCAAGGCCGAGCTCCTCTTCAAGCACAATAAAGATTGGATCATTAGTGGCCACCATAACAAGTCTGTGCATGGGCCATACTATTTTAAGTCCAGTGTATCCCCGGAACCCCTTTAGATGTGCATCTATGCTAACTAGAGAGAGCTATTCTGTGTATCAGTATACAGATATGCACATCTAAAGGGATTGAAAAAAAAGTCATTTTAAAGGTCTTCTTCTCCTGCTCTACCGTTCTGAAATCCCACCCACCAGAGTATCGGATCAAATGGGATGAGAAGCAGGACTGTGTTGCTCGACCAATTGGCTGTCTGGCTCTTTTACAGCATGGAGAGTGTATCGTCAGTATTTACCTTCATCTCTGACCTGACACTTTTACTTGATTTACCGAAAGCTTTAATCATTGTGAATCGCAATTTCTTGACATTTCTTGAAGTATTTACCACACAAGTCAGTAATTTACCTCACTAGTCTGTAATTTTACGTTTGAGGGCAGTAATAGGTATTGTGAATTGCATTTGGCAAGGTGATTGGTAAAATCAGATGTTTTTTGCATTATCGAATGTGGTACTGCTAAGGCCTTGTTTACATCTGTGCGCTTCTGTCCACCTTTGTCCTCTTTTCAGCAACATGTATCAATCTGTAACATTGATGTGCTGACAAAAAGCAGACAGAAGCGCACAAATGGAAATGAGGCCTTTAGTGAATTAAGGCCAAAGTGCTTGAGAGTTGCAGCCACTAAGGATGGGTTAAAAAAAGTGGAATCCAAAGCAGAATAGGAACACTAATGCAGGGAGCACACTTATTTGATTTTCATGAGTTTTGCTGCATAATTGTGTATATATTATTATGTTATACCCTCCAATAGTCCTGTTTTCCCCAGGACAGTCCCAATGTGGAGGCTCTGCCCTGCTGTCCCAGGGCACTATGTGAAAGTCCCGCTGCAATAGTGTAGGGATCGCCAGAGCTCTACGCCACTGGGGGTCGCCCCAGAAGCAGAGAATTTTATTTTTTTTAAATAAAATTTTAAATACCCTCCCTCCTCACAACCTAACCTCCTCCCAACCCCTTGCTACATCTTAACCAGCCGGCGTATGAGTGGGGTCTATTTTCCCACCCATCTGCTGCTGGTGCGTCATTGCTTTTGGGGTGAGTCATTGCTTCTCCACCCGCTGCCTGGCTAACACTTATACACAGCCCTGATAGCTGGAGGGGTGCATGGACCGGGGGAACCCAGGTGAGGGAGGGGGAGTCTGACCCCCTTCCCCACTGATGTGCCTGCTGCCCCCCCCCCCTTCCGGGCTGCTACCTCCTCCACCCACGGTCAAATGGGCGCTTCCCCCTCCCCCCCACTTCCACCGCCTGAGTAACCTGCCTAATCCCGCCTCATGGGCGGCCCGAGGCTGTCTATACTGTATTGCAGCTTTTAGTGTCTCCAGTAGCATGCCTCAGATTCTGGAACCCCTCATAGTTTGTGCCAAGTTTCCAGTGCTCTGCAATACATGGCCCTACACTCTGTATTATTTTATGCCAGCTTCTCAGTGCCCCCAAGTATCTCTTAATGTCCTTTTGAGGATTCATCCCACAGTGCGTTCCTTGCTTTGCGGGTCCAGCTCTAGTGGGTCTTCACCTGCACAGATCACTGAAAACACTGGGCTGTCTGTAACTGTTAACAGTTAACCATTTACCGCCATCCTAACGTATTAAAACGTCATGCTTACCGCTATTAACAGCAACATGACGTTTTAATACGTCGCGCATTCCCGCCGCTGCTACCGCCGTGTGTCCGCCGCTACCGCCGCCATTACCGTCGGGATCCCGTGCTGGGCGATTGGGGAAGAGGACTGAACAGTCCTCTACCCAATCGCAGTGCCTGGAGTGAATGGACGTGACCGCGAACAGCGGCTACGTCCATTCACATAAACAGGAAATGTAACAGTTTAATAAAGTGTGTAAAAAAAAAAAAAAAAAAAAAGTGAACACGTCCTATGAGTGTTCACCAGCGCCATCTTGTGGCCAAAAAGTATATTACACTTACAAAATACATACATTTTCAAGTATATACACATCATTAATAAAATTACACTTCCAACCCTCCCCCCCAAAAAAAACACTTGTAAAAAAAAAAATCAGCTTAAAAAAAATAAATAAATAGTTGCCTTAGGGACTCAGCTTTTTTTATTCTATATTTTATGGGGGAAAATTAATTTTAATTTATTACATAGGGGCTTGTAATTATGGCCAGAACAAACAGAAAAATAACCACTTATATTTCAAAATAATATACTGTCGCCATACATTGTGGTAGGAACATAATCTAAACGGTTTAATTATCGGGACCACTGGGCAAATAAAACGTGTTTGTTTTATCCACAGGAGAATGTTTAATTTTAAAACTATAAAGGCTGAACACTGAGAAATAATGATTTTTTTTCTTTTTTTTTCTGTTTTTCTCATTAAAATGCATTTAGAATAAAAAAATTCTTAGCAAAATGTACTATCCACAGAAAGCCTAATTGGTGGCGAAAAAAACGAGGTATAGATCATTTTCTTGTGATAAGTAGTAATAAAGTTATTAGGGAATAAAAGGGAGGAGCGCTGACAACTGAAAATTGCTCTGGTCCGTTAGGATAAAAACCCTTGGGGGTGAACTGGTTAAATAAATTGTCTGTATACAATAAAAAGCAATAGCGCGGCACTCTCTATGTCATCAAGGCATAAAGTGATAAAGTGAGTAAAAAAGCAATACTCTCACTACTTGTGCCGGATTCTTCCTGCTAAATCACTTTGGAACGTGTGCTCCGTCATAATGGAAGAAGAAAGACGTAGATTCTTGCATGTAAAGAGAAAAAGCACGTGCACCTTTCGTCCGTTGCTCGTAGTGTTTATTAGCAGTGGATCACATCTAAAATGAAGAATAGATTACAGCATGGTCATAGACATATACTGGCCTGTGTAGCAGCCGTGGTGAAGGAGATGGGTGG
Source organism: Hyperolius riggenbachi (assembly GCF_040937935.1). Classification (NCBI taxonomy): domain Eukaryota; kingdom Metazoa; phylum Chordata; class Amphibia; order Anura; family Hyperoliidae; genus Hyperolius; species Hyperolius riggenbachi. The sequence goes on from NC_090646.1 coordinate 184,501,953, forward strand.
TAACGGGGGAGAAGCGAAGGCCGTTTCGTGTCAGTATATGTCAGGCCAGTATATGTCTATGACCATGCTCTAATGTATTCTTCATTTTGGATGTGATCTACCGCTAATTAACACTACAAGCAACGGACGGAAGGTGCACGTGCTTTTTCTCTTTATATGCAGTAAAATAAATTGTTGCTGTACTGGGGAAAAGCCACTGTGACCCCTAGCAGAGATTCAGGGTTATATACAGTGATTATTGTATACACAGTGCTGTGGGGGCCCAGCTTTTTTATACAGTGCTGCAGTGGCGTAACTACAATTTATGCCCCCAATGTTTACACCCCTTCCCTTGCCTCCCCTTGGTGCACTTAATGGTCTTTAGGCCTATCTTATAAGGGTCATAAAACAAGTGTGGCCATCACGATCTTCACACCCATAACAAGTGTAATCAAAAAACACCTGATCGGAAGTATAGTCCCCTGTATCGGAAAAAGGAAAGGTTAGTAGTTGGGGGCCCCGACAGCTCTGGACCCATCTGCAATCACAGCGGCTGCTCCCCTCTAGTTACATCCTTCCAGTGTTGTATGAACCCAGTTACTATTGTATATACAGTGCTATTGGGAACCAGTCATTTTTGTATATACAGTGCTGTTGGGAACCACTGGCAGTGCTTATTGTAGGTGGTGATCTGCTTTTTGTGCTTTGATTGTTTACTGTAGATACTCTAAATTGGTAATCTCAAATTCCTTTCCCTTGAATTGAGCCTTGGATTGAAAGCAGCAGGTGAGTATTCACCAAAAGAAAGAAGCTAATCTATAAACTTGCAATCACACTGATTACCACATCAGGTACTTACGTATTATCCCGTTTGGAAAGTTTGTTAGCTTTTTGTTAAAGTTTTGTTTGATCCCCTAGCCAGATCTAACCATTTTTGGAAAGCTGAAAGTCCTGGCTTTCCTTTGCACTGGGTCCCGAGTCAATGCATTGCCCCATTCCCAAGTTAAGGGGGGGGGGGGTTAGGGGATGAGTGTCCCCTGCACTTTGCTGCAGAGAGCACAGTGGAATTGAGTCTCCTGCCCCTGCCAGTAAGACAGAGAGGAGACGAGGGTGCATAGCTGCGCTGCTCCTTCATCTGTAATGAGAGACCCAGGGCACTTGACATAAGTTTTGAAGACACAGATTTATGCTGTGAAGGAAGAAGAAGACCTACCGGGTGTGCTCCTTATGATCATGTAGGGTTCATCCCGTACTTCTGTAATTGCACTTTCAGCAGCCAAGTTCAGGGGACACCCCTCCTTCAAAACCCCATAACTTGGGAACTGAGCATCATACTGACTCAGGATACAGTGCAAAAGAAAGCCGGGGCTTTCCAGCTTTCCAAAAATGGTCAGGTCTTCCTGGGGGAGCAAAGAGAACTTTAACAAAAAGCTGCCAAACTTTCCAGACAATATAATACGCAAGTAGCCCACATTATGACTGTCAGCCATTACGTATTGGTAAAAATTACTAGCTGAACTTGTAATTATGGGGAAAAGATAGACATGTATAAAAGCGGTGAACATTAAAGCCAATTTTATAAATGTAGGGATTGGCGGATCAGGAGAAATGTGTCATTATTTCTACAGCTGTAACAGCTACTTTCTGTCGGTTATCTGATCACCACCATTATAAATAAGCCACTAGATGATATTCCTCAAAAGGGATAATATTATGATGTAGAAAATACTTCTAATCGGAAAAATTAAAGTGTGATTCTTTGGTCAATCGCATTCAACACACAGATGTAATGAATTGATCATGCACAATATGCATGTGGACTTCCTGTACGTGGGAGTATAATTTCCATATTATCTAGCCGTACCATTAGTTCCTGTACACTTCTAAACAAAGATGGTTGCAACCAGCTGGGGGCAACCTGAAGTGTAGTGTTTGTCTGGTTTGATCTGATGCCTGGTCTGGGTGTCACCCCAAGTCTGCTTGTAAGTTCTCCCTGAACATTTCTTTTTTAATAAATAGAAAAATTGCTACTTACTGTATGTAGTATAACATCTAATGAATTTGACTGCCCCCCTGTTTAAAAGAAATGTATTCACCTTTGGAAATCTATATCTACAGGCACTATGCCTTGCATCGTTGTGATTCACTTTTCCTGAGTTAGGGAGTGTTGAACAAGGGGTGTCCACTGTGCCTGGCTGCTAGCAGCACTTGCCTGGCAACCCAAGTTTCCAGCCCGAAGCCCAGAGAGCAGGCGAGGATCTTGGTGTGCAATGTCCACTATCCAAGTGGACTAAGAGTTAGAATAAGAAGATGTCCGAGCGAAGCAAGGACTGAGGAACCCCCAGCCCAACAAGCAAAACAAGCGGGCAATGGGACAATGATTCCAGTAAAGTGGGGAATATTACTTTCAAATGACTGAACACCCCTCATTCATCACCCCCTAAATCAAGAATGATGCATTGCACTGATGCTGTACATCGGGCAAATAGAAGCCAAGACTCTCACCTTCCAACGATATGTAGGTTTTCAAAGGAGATTAAACATCTTTTAAACAAGGGGCAGTCAAATTCGGTAGATGGTAACATACCTAAGTACCCAAACATGTATACATTCCCTGTGTCCCACCTGTATCCTGCAGTGCCTGGTATACCAGAAGGTCCAGATTGGAAGTAAGTTCTCTTCTGCTTATAGGTCACTCCTCCTTCACTGACACCCATTGCCGTGGCAACAGCTGAGGCATCATTCAGAAATGGATCCAAACTGTGCGGCTTTCCACTGGCCTGATACTCCTGTCAGTAACTGTGATGTCAGAGGATTTGGGCCAGAGGAAAGCAACTACATTTTCAAATGACCAATCTGCTGTTGCCACGGCCACACATCTCTATGAGGGTGAAGCAGGGAGGAGTGAGATATAAGCTGAAGAGAGCTTACTTCCAATCAGCACCTTCTGGTATACTAGGCACTGCAGGGACACAGGTAATGTATAAATAAATCTGTTAAGAAAAAAATGGGGGCGAACTATGTTACACTAATACTCTTAGTTTGACCAACTTTATGCATCCCAACTACCGACTAATGAGAACAGATGTGGCTGCCATACCATGCGCTATATAAACATTATTTTTCAGAAATTACTGCAAATCCCACTCCCGATAGTTGTAGGTAATCAGCAAAACCTTCCCTAAAGCATGGTACACAATTCCAATTTTGACTGGCCAATTTTACCACTTCCATGTCGTATGAGGCCTAACCGATTTTGGATACTATAAACAAATTGTGTAGGTAAGCTCTCAAACTACATGGGAGTGGTAAAACTGACCAATCATTGGCCAATCAAAAAATGTGTGTATGCTCCCTAAAGCCTGGTAGCCACCTTTAGTTTTGATTGGTCATTGATTGCCCAATTTTGCAACCTCCAAGTAGTATGAGGTTCAAAAGATTGGGGCCCATATGCAATTAACTTTTTCTCCTAAGTTTTCTCCTAGGTGATATTTTTAAACTTGTCAATAAAATGCCTTTTAAGCCACCAGCAAGCAAGAAAATGCTTAAAATAAATTTGATAGTACCTTTTCACCTACTTTTAGGTACTTTTTCAATTATACAATGCCAAAAATCTATTTTAAAAAGATGTTGGAAAATTATCTCCTAGGAGAAAACTCAGGTGAAAAAGTGAATTGCATATGGCCCTGTGAATACTATGAACAGATTGTGTAAGTGAACCCTCACATTACATGAAGGTGGCCAATCAAAGTTGAAGGGGTGTACCAGGCTTTACATAATATGCTGGTGTTATAGTAATATAATATATTAATAATCTTCAGAAACACAGAGACAATTAAAAGTATAAATACAAAGGCACTTTATTTAATGAAAGTTTTCCAGCATAGACATGTGATTGCTGGTCAGTTTCCACAGCAGTCATATATACAGAACTTTTAAATATGGACTGTGTATGTAAATATGTGTGTGTCATTGAAGTAGCTTTTAAGTTTACGTAAGTGGATTTTTTTAACCTAACCTCCTCCCAGCAATGGGTCATGTGACCAGTGCCCTGGGAAACAACAACTTTATTTATTTATTGTATTTATAAAGCGCCAACATATTACGCAGTGCTAAACTTGAATTTCTATTGCAAAAGAGGTAACTGGAATTAAAGGGGGGGGGGGGGGGGTGATAGCTAAATATACAGTAGGCCTGCTTTAAAAGGAACTGTTGAGACAACTAAAACTGGCTAGAAAGGTAAAAAGGCACTGCAAGATGCCCGCCCACTTCACTGAAAATTTTCAATGACTCTGCAGCATATATCACTACAGTATCATACTTTTTTAGTACTTCATTCTGCCTATTGGAAGCCTCGTTTAGTTGCAAATTGCCATTAAGATCATAGTGCACGCAGTTTCATTTTAAAACGCAAAGTTTGTAGTGTTTAATAAGTCATCTTCATAGCTGCCGACTTAATATTACACAGCAGTCATCTAGTCGCAAAAAAATTCATGATTGACAGGAATTTCGTGGGATCATAAAAACAACTGAAAAGCCACCCACAGATGATCTGTCGGGAACCAACTCGGCACAGCACTTGTCTGCACAGAATGCTGCGTTACAGGCAAAGTATAAAAACCAGTATGAAATGGTTTGTACCTCGCGCATTGCCCAGGCATTATAGAACACCCACAGGCAAACCAACAAAGTATAGAATATAGAAAGCAAATCAGTGCCAACTATTGATGTACACAGGATTTGTGTGTGATTACCTTCAATGTTTAGAATGCTGTTGAAGGTAAAATGTTTAAAAACCCAAGTACGGTAGCTGTATGATGGTTCTGCACCTCTTGTTTATATCCTGTAACAACACTGCACATTATTGTTTCAGACAAAGGCCTTATCAGACTGTTCTTTTTACTTTGCTTACATAGTCCTTTTCATTCATTATCAGACCACTCATTTGAAATTGTCCTATTTGATCTATTAAGTGCCCAAGTAAAGTATGGAACATATTCGAAACATCACAGACTTTTCATACTTTAAACCATCAGCAGTAGCGTAGCTTAGAAATTCTGGGCCCCGGTACGAGTTTTAAATTGGGCCCCCTCAAGCGCTCTCTCTCTATATATAATTTGCAAGTGTCCCTGCGTCCTGCTTTGTCCGTGTGTCAGTGCTTTTTTTGCACTGCGCATGTGCAGGGACGCAGAGACACTGAAGGCTTGCAGGGGAGGATGGGGCCAGAAGCAGTGGGCGTGTGCGCAGTGACAGACCTAGCCCGTTTTTAAATGGGCTAAGGTAACTAGTACATCATAATTGATATGGAGTCCAAAACCTTCCGAGGACAGCTGCACTCTCAGAGAGGTGTAGGGTGGGGAGGAGAACAGTCTACTGATGGTTACAGTTAATCAACGCACATATAGAGGTGATCATTACCAGCTTAGCACCAATAAAGAGCTAATAAAGTGGTTGACTGCACCAGGGGTCCTTGTACAGTAGCCACCTCTGCACCCCCTATTGCTATGCTACTAGTACTAACCATCAGTCATTCTATAGAGTGCCTGGATTTTGTACTTACCCTTAACATATGCATCCAATGAGAGTAGTTCTGAGGCGTGATGCCCACACCCAATAAAACAGTTCAAAGGAGGTGTTGCTTTTGTAGACTTATAGAACTAACGGGATTATTTTAAGCTAAAAAAATGGACAAACTGTACCGATGTTGCAGTGGGGTTTATTTTTGGTAAAGTGTGCTCAGCTTCAGAGTCAATTTAGTTTGCTTTTATTTAAGGTCATAATTCTATATTGTTGCTTTAAAGGGATTGTGAAGTCATTTTGACATTTTTATTTATTCAGGTAATTATCACAAATTTTGTTTGGAGATCTTCCTGGTCATTTTCCGAGTATGCTGCATTACTTCACAAAAAAACAGTGAGATCACTCCATAGAGGTCAGTAGGGACGCAGTCCCTTTAGTCTGGATACTTTACTTTCACAATGTTAGAGATACCTGAGATTTCAGATCACAACATTCTTAGTAGTAAAATTTGGCAGGTGGATCTCCAAAAAATAAAACGTACCGTATTTGTAATATTTCATATGTTCCATCATAAGAAAAATATATTTTTTAAAAACAGTGAATTAATAAAACAAATGCACAAAAACACTTCAGTATACATCCCTTTTAAACAAACTACAGATGTGCAGTTAACTTGTTGTATGCTCAGTCAGTGTCAGTATGATACCCAGCAATGAGCAAGGCACTTCTTAATGGCTCATGTTGACAGTCATTTTTCATTACATACATTGTAACTCTAAATACAGACATGTGAATAGACACCTGTAATGCTGTATGTTGTATGGCAGATGGATCACAATGCGCATTTGTTCAATAGAAATGCCAGTATGTCAATTAATATGGGAATTCATCATGATGTCACCTTGAGAAGCTTTTGACAGTCACTTCCAGGCTGCTATTCACAGTGGATCTTAGGGGATTCAGATCCATTGTGTAGCAGAATCAATGCACACTATAGGGAAAAATTGTAAAATACATGTGCACACATACATAAAAGTTGTACATTTCATTTGTCCCAGAATAATATAAACTGTAAATAACTTTTTTCCTATGTAGCAGTCACTTACAGTAGGTAATATTAGTCTGACAGCTCTGAACGACAGGTTTTGTACTAGTCCATCTCCTCATGGGGTATTCTGAAGATTTCCATTATTTTCAAAAGTAGAATTGTGTCAGGAGCCGGCAAACTGGACAGCATTTTACATCTTATATTTATGTATTTTAAACAGCTTTTCAAGGTTTTAATCCTTTAGAAGAAAGGCTTGCTCTATCAAGGGCTTTTTATACAAACCTGTTATTTCAGGACAGATAGCCTTTACAAAGCACTCCTTTCTCCAAAGCCATTCATTTGATTTTGGGTGGATGTCAGAATTATGAGGAAACTAGTAAATCAAAGCTTAAAGCAAACCTGAAGGCTAAAAAAAAAAAAGGTATATACCACTGTAGAGTGATGCTCCAGAGGCTTTGCTGATTCTCTATGAACCCTCCACTGCCGGATGGGATTCTCTTTATGTTTGTAGCCGTGGGTACTAGCATGACCGCACTGCGCAGGTGCCAGGAGCATTTGTGGCTGCACATTAGCTTGGAGCTGCTCCTGCACAGAGAGGGCTTTTTATACAAACCTGTTATTTCAGGACAGATAGCCTTTACAAAGCACTCCTTTCTCCAAAGCCATTCATTTGATTTTGGGTGGATGTCAGAATTATGAGGAAACTAGTAAATCAAAGCTTAAAGCAAACCTGAAGGCTAAAAAAAAAAAAAGGTATATACCACTGTAGAGTGATGCTCCAGAGGCTTTGCTGATTCTCTATGAACCCTCCACTGCCGGATGGGATTCTCTTTATGTTTGTAGCCGTGGGTACTAGCATGACCGCACTACACAGGTGCCAGGAGCAGTTGTGGCTGCGCTTTAGCTTGGAGCTGCTCCTGCACAGAGAAGAAAGCCATGCACAAGCGGCTCCATGCTAGTGCACAGATGCGGGCTGTACTTTGCGCCTGTGTGGTGTAGCCGCACTTGTACACGGGGAGAGCGCAGCCACAAGCAATATTCAACATTACCATTAAATAGTGTAAAAAGGGCCCAGCACAGGAGAGGCACAGGAAGGCCAGGGGAGTCTCTGGATTGTTCCTCCTACTAAAGGAGGTGTTTAACTTTTTTTCTGACTTCAAGTACCCTTTAAGTCTACTGCCTCAGTATTTAGCTCCCATACAAATCAGTTATCTAGACAATTCTTCAAACTCAGGTAATGTCTGGACCAGGGTAGTGTATAGTGCACTGGTCCCATGGTACTGCTCTGTCTCCTTTCTATCTCAGTTAAGAACTGATTGAATTGGTGGGGTGGTAAAAATGATCAGCATTCAAGACTATAATAACAAATATGGTTTCTAGGTTTTTATCTAAATCAGTTGACTGACTGTAATGAGGTACTATTACTTCATAGGTAGCTTACTTCCTAATTGTTAGGCTCTGTTCAAACTGCGTCATAAATGCAGCCGATGATGCACAGAGCGCTCCAAGGGACAGGAGCGCAACGTGGGAGCGTGCCTGGCCGGGGCCGCACTTGGGCAACAAAGCACAACTCAGCCAGGCTTTCGGGCTGAATTGCCGGGGACTGGCACCACCCAGGGAGATGCCGAGGGACAATCGGCCCTAACAGGGCTTAAGGAAGCCCCAGGTAAGTATGGAACTTGAGATGCTTCTCGTCTCAGGTTCCCTTCAGGCCTCTTGCACACTACATGTAATTCAGATTTTTTATATGATCCGATTTTTTATTGTGAACAACGTAAAAAATGTAGCAGCATACAGTACTTTTTAAATCCGAATCAAAAGTTAGATCGTATAAAAAAATCGGAATTGCATGTAGTGTGCAAGAGGCCTTAGATTACTTTACTCATGATTTATCTCTCCAGTAAGGCCCTTATTCAATTCACTTTTTCTCATAAGTTTTCTCCTAGGTGATATTTTAACACCTTATTAATAAAATTATTCTTAAAGGGAGTCTGAAGCATAATAAAAATAAAAAAAACAAATACTCAACTAAAGAGAGGAAAGGCTTTGGGTCCTATAGAGCCTTACCAGTCTCCTCACATTCCCTGCAAGCTCCCCCGTTAGCAGTCTCCAAACAATCGGTCGGAAACTGCTCTTTTCCGTTTGGGGTGTGCTCTGGCGCCCGAAGACATTCCGCTCTGTACTTGCGTGCGCAGTACAGAGCTACCTGTCTTCGGGAGGGAGGACTCAGGCTCCCGAAGACTTCCAAAGTCTCCTGCGGTGGGAGATTTAAATGGAGAAGCCTGCGGGGGAAGGAGGGGACCATGTGGAGAACGGGAAGGCTCTATAGGACCCAGAGCCTTCCCTCTCCTTAGGTGTGTATCTGTCTTTTTAGTTTTAATTTACTTCAGATTTACTTCAAGCCACCAGTATGAAAGAAAATACTCAGAATAAATTTTGGTAATTCTTCAATTGCAAAGTGCTGTTATTTTAAATAGAAGATTAAAAATTATCTTATTTCCCAAGAGAAAACGTGAATTGCGTATGGGCTATATCTGTTTATCTCTTAAATTATCTCTCCTTATTTGTTTAACTCATGCATTAGCTCTTCTTACAGTTAGGGTGAAAAAATAAGTAGGCTTTGTGCTATCAACCCCACTGTCTCTCACGGTCAGGATTTAGCTAATGCTGCCAGTAACTCAACACCAACCATTTCACTTATTTGCAACAACTGTGATTTGAGAAGTCCACTAAAGTTTTGTATCCATCTAACTTGCAATTAGCAAATATGGCAGAACCATGCCAGGCACAAATGGTCACTCTTACCATGAATATGCTGGTAAAGTGTTAAAGGTTTACTACTAGTCTATTATTTTTCTGTAAGTAGCAGACTGTAGCTAAGTATAGTGAAATGTTACTGAATCTCTAGGAATGTGTCTAGCCCGTCGCAGTCAGAAAGTCTAAAACACATGCCAATGGAGAGTTGTGCAGGTTTGCTTCAGGGATCAGTCATCAGTGGATATTCCCAAGGAAATAGCTTAAAAGCACAAATAATGTTCACCTATAACTGACCTTAACCCAAATCAAAAATTAATAGTTTTAGTTGTAGGTTTCTCTAAAAGTGCTGAATGCAAACACGGATAACACAGAAAAAAGGAGTAAGGCAAAGGATAAGATACACATGTAAAAGTATTACACATAAACCAACACAGAAAAGGAAAAACAACCACCGTAGCCAATTGGACCCAATGGCCCATCTTCTATCAAGTATTACAGGAAATAGCAATCTTGCAATGAAGGAATTGATCACTATATTGCAATAACCCAGCATGGAAAATAATAGGTCTTTTTTCATATTATATAAAACTCTTTAAAATAAAAAATAAAACAATATAACAACATGTCACCAGGAAAGATATATAAAATACACGTTCTAAAAGGACTCCCCTATCATATAATATAACACCGAATGTTCCTGGGCAAAAGCTGCAAGTTCTTTTAAGAATTCTGGGAATATGGCTGCGGCTAGCACAGCGTTCCTGACACGGGCAGAGGCGGCGGATAGAGGAGGAGATATCTTCGCTCTTTGTTCCTTATTCTTCTGGTTAATAAGATGAGAATTCTCTGCAGCACTGCTTTCTCCATCATGTTTATTCATTGTTTGATCTATAAGAAAACAGAATGACACAAAATTGGTTTTGATGCAGCAAAATACACTTTAAGCAAAGTAAGTATGTTGTAATTGGTAGGTGTGTCTGGTAGATGAACCTGAAACGAACTCCAGGAACTGGGGAAGAAAAGGAGACAGAAAACACCAGGAGCGCCAATATAGTGTAGTATTTAAAACAATGGGAAATTAGAGCTGGTAGATTGCTACTTACAAATCCAGGTTGCTCAAGGCCAACCACAGTAACAATGCATTCTGTAGGTCTTACCTGCTTCTTCAGTGATTAAAATCAAACAACATAAGGGGCTCACTCCTTTCAATTCAATATTGAGCTATTCATTTCATAAGACCATTGGCTTAAAAAATGTGCTATACATTCATGTACTTGCATTGATTGAGATATATATATATATATATATATATATCGTATTTTTCGGACTATAAGACGCACTTTTTCTCCCCCAAAAGTGGAGGGAAAAAGTCACTGCGTCTTATAGTCCGAATACTCCAAATAAAGTCCCCTAACACATGCCAAACATTTTGCAACTGTCTGCCGCTACTTGTCCGCCAAGTCTGTTTTACTCACGGATGTCAAGGGTGCCCTCAGAAGTCTCCTTCTATGACACCACTCACTTCACACCGTGCAGCTATTGTTGTGTGCGCCGTTCTCATTAACCGGTGCAGAGCGTTCACCAGGTTTAAAGGGCTTAAGCAAGCATTCCACCAATCAGGCTGGGGGGGGCGCTGCCGCAGACCGCCTATCATGGCCGCCCACTGCTCCCTGCTTGCTTGATAGGAAGGTGGGATCAGAGCTCCGTCATTTAGGCCAATCACTGCAGGGAGCAGTGGGTGGCCATAATAGGCCGTCTGGGGCAGCGCCCCCAGCCTGATAAGTGGAATATTTATGTAAATAGTGCAGGTCAGCGTGCAGGCACTGTCAGCGGTGGCATCTTGTTACCACAGTTACATATGGGGTTAGAGCAGCAACATGGATTGAGTGCAAGCTGGCTGCAATAAGAACCAGTGCAGCCGTTATTAAAACTCAGAACTTCAGCTCTGCTCTAAACAATAAGCAGCACCATAATAACCTTTTAAAGAAAAAAAATTATTTGTTACAGCTGATACAAATCCTGCTATAAATCTGCAGTCTCTACTTCCTGCTTTCATGGAAGCAGACATAGGGTTAAAAGCCTGTGTTTACAAATTAGCTGCTCCATTAGCTGCAGAGGGACACGGGGATGGAGAAAGATACTGAGGTAAACAGGTGGACAGAGACGGAAGGGATGGAGGAGGACACAGCGGAACAGAGGAGCACACAGAGGAACAGAAATAAGACAATGGGACACAGGATGACACAAAAGATACAAGAAACGCATGCAGGGACATAATTGGTGGGGGAAAAGGTCCATAAGATGCCTAGACCACAGACGCACCAGGTTTAGTGTATATATACAGTGGAGGAAATAATTATTTGACCCCCTCACTGATTTTGTAAGTTTGTCCAATGACAAAAAAATGAAAAGTCTCAGAACAGTATCATTTCAATGGTAGGTTTATTTTAACAGTGTCAGATAGCACATCAAAAGGAAAATCGAAAAATAACCTTAAATAAAAGATAGCAACTGATTTGCATTTCATTGAGTGAAATAAGTTTTTGAACCCTCTAACAATAAAAGACTTAATACTTAGTGGGAAAAACCCTTGTTTGCAAGCACAGAGGTCAAACGTTTCTTGTAATTGATGACCAAGTTTGCACACATTTTAGGAGGAATGTTGGTCCACTCCTCTTTGCAGATCATCTCTAAATCCCTAAGGTTTCGAGGCTGTCTCTGTGCAACTCTGAGCTTGAGCTCCCTCCATAGGTTTTCTATTGGATTAAGGTCCGGAGACTGACTAGGCCACTCCATGACCTTAATGTGCTTCTTCTTGAGCCACTCCTTTGTTGCCTTTGCTGTATGTTTTTGGTCATTGTCGTGCTGGAACACCCATCCACGACCCATTTTCAGTTTCCTGGCAGAGGGAAGGAGGTTGTCGTTCAGGATTTCACGATACATGGCTCCGTCCATTTTCCCGTTAATGCGATTAAGTTGTCCTGTGCCCTTAGCAGAAAAACACCCCCAAAGCAAAATGTTTCCACCCCCATGCTTGACGGTGGGGACGGTGTTTTGGGGGTCATAGGCAGCATTTTTCTTCCTCCAAACACAGCGAGTTGAGTTAATGCCAAAGAGCTCTATTTTGGTCTCATCAGACCACAGCACCTTCTCCCAGTCACTCACAGAATCATTCAGGTGTTCATTGGCAAACTTCAGACGGGCCTGCACATGTGCCTTCTTGAGCAGGGGGACCTTGCGAGCCCTGCAGGATTTTAATCCATTGCGGTGTAATGTGTTTCCAATGGTTTTCTTGGTGACTGTGGTCCCTGCTAATTTGAGGTCATTCACTAACTCCTCCCGTGTAGTTCTAGGATGCTTTTTCACCTTTCTCAGAACCATTGACGCCCCACGAGGTGAGATCTTGCGTGGAGCCCCAGAGCGAGGTCGATTGATGGTCATTTTGTGCTCCTTCCATTTTCGAACAATCGCACCAATAGTTGTCACCTTCTCTCCCAGCTTCTTGCTAATGGTTTTGTAGCCCATTCCAGCCTTGTGCAGGTCTACAATTTTGTCTCTGACATCCTTGGACAGCTCTTTGGTCTTTCCCATGTTGGAGAGTTTGGAGTCTGCTTGATTGATTGATTCTGTGGACAGGTGTCTTTTATACAGGTGACTAGTTAAAGGGATACTGTAGGGGCGTCGGGGGAAAATGAGCTGAACTTACCCGGGGCTTCTAATGGTCCCCCGCAGACATCCTGTGTTGGCGCAGCCACTCCCCAATGCTCCGGCCCCGCCTCCGGTTCACTTCTGGAATTTCTGACTTTAAAGTCAGAAAACCACTGCGCCTGCGTTGCCGTGTCCTCGCTCCCGCTGATGTCACCAGGAGTGTACTGCGCAGACACAGACCATACTGGGCCTGCGCTGTGCGCTTTTGATGACATCAGCGGGATCGAGGACACGGCAACGCAGGCGCAGTGGTTTTCTGACTTTAAAGTCAGAAATTCCAGAAGTGAACTGGAGGCGGGGCCAGAGCATCTGTGAGCGGCTGCGCGGGCACAGGATGTCTGCGGGGGACCATTAGAAGCCCCGGGTAAGTTCAGCTCATTTTCCCCCGACCCCCCTACAGTATCCCTTTAAGACAGGTGTCCTTAATGAGGGTGACTAATTGAGTAGAAGTGTCTAACCACTCTGTGGGAGCCAGAACTCTTAATGGTTGGTAGGGGTTCAAAAACTTATTTCACTCAATGAAATGCAAATCAGTTGATATCTTTTATTTAAAGTTATTTTTTCGATTTTCCTTTTGATGTGCTATCTGCCACTGTTAAAATAAACCTACCATTGAAATGATACTGTTCTGAGACTTTTCATTTCTTTGTCATTGGACAAACTTACAAAATCAGTGAGGGGTCAAATAATTATTTCCTCCTCATTTTCAAAATTAGCACTAACATTTGTTTACAACTGCATGTTCCCCCATCATTCTGGCCCCCACATTTCACAAGTTTTAGGCTAGGTCCACACTGGGGTTCAATTGCAAACAGCCAGGTGGAGCGAAAAGTGCAAGATCCACTCTGGTGGTCAGTTGAGGTCCTTATTGAGTCCATAAAAGGATTCGTTTCAATCATAGGTTCTATTGGAAACACATCTGCTTATCCAGAAAAATGGTGCAGGTTGGGATTTTGCAATTTTGCCCATATAGGATCCAACAGATCCGTAGAAAATGCAAATGTGTAAATGGTCCCTACTGATAACATTGGATCCCTTGACCTGTCCTTTTACCGATCCATAGAATAGACACATTTTAGCTCCAATGTAAACTGAGACTAAAAGAAGATTGTAAAGTATGTCTAAGATACTTTTATAAGAAGATTGGGAGGAAGGGTCCCCCCTACCCTGCTAAGTGCTTTGGCAAATATCACCCCTCCCATACAGTGATAAGTGACATGATGTAAGTAGGGAAAAAGGAGTAGTTCTTATTTTCTTTTCCCAAGATATCCAAAAAGTAAAAAAAAAAAGTTTAGCTTTGATTTCCACTTCAACTGTTTTTACTTGTATTCCTTTCAATATTGTGTCTGCTGATATATTTTTTTATTATCTGTGACAAGCAAGTCAAGCATTGCAAGCTGTGTGGCACTGGGCAAGGGCTGTACTGACACAAAATCTTCTAATGCAGCATTGTGTACCACAACACTACACACAGCATGTCAATCAGAACTAGTGAGCAAAATATAATCAGATCCCAGATCTCTGTAATGATTTGGTGCTAGGTGCATTGTGTGACTTTGCTCTAGAGACAAGTTGACAGTCTGTGACTATAATAGGATGTATCAGGCACAGACCCTTTCTCCTGCAGACTTAAAAATGACAGGTAAAATGTGGGGGCTTCCTGGGCAAAGCCAGGATCTGCATAAAATGGTTATTCTGGCACAGAGAAGGAGAAGCGGACTCTGGTGCTATAGGAAAGGGTGCCTGCCTGGCATATAGACAGGGTTTACTCAAGCACATTCACAAGGGGCAAGCTTAGCTGGGACACAGTATAATGCTGAAATAAGATAAAGTCTCCTACAGTGCAGTGCGAAATAACATGTTATGTGGCTCCACTCCAGCTTGTCTGCTCATTTATTTGGAGGCTCTGATCGGTACCTCTCTATTCATTAAATATTTTTCAAATTTGCCTTGCTGGAAACGGAAGTATATTGGTTTAAAGCGACCCTAAAGTGATATGTAACATAAGTTTGACGTGTAAAGGTTGTCCCCGACTTATGAACAGCTGTTAGCTGCTCCATCTGTTTTCCGCTGAGCACCCACCTGCTCACACCCCACCATTTGTGATTCTACTGCTACTTTGCTACTTTTAAAGGTTTTATGCTACGTTACTGGAGTCTTAAAGCTGCAGTGGCCTATTTTGTAAAAAATAGCCTGGTCACTAGAGGGGTTTAAGTCCATGGTCCTTAAATGGTTAAAGGGGAACTTCAGCCTAAACAAACATTCTGCCATCAAGTTACATTAGTTATGTTAATTAGAATAGATAGGTAATATAATCTCTTACCCACCCTGTTTTAAAAGAACAGGCAAATGTTTGTGATTCTAGGGGGCAGCCATCTTTTTGGTTGAAAGGAAGTGACAAGGAGCAGGAGACACGGTTCCAACTGTCCTGTGTCCTGATTACCCCTCCCAGCTGCACACGCTAGGCTTCAAATGTCAAATTCAAAATGTCAAAAAAAAAAAATTGCACCAAAACAGCAGAACGAGAACAACAACATCAAAAATCCCATCATGCTTTGCACAGCATCAGGGGAAAAAAGCCCGGGCAGTTTTCTTCTGTGCAGCTAAAAATGAGGCTTGTATAAGAGAAACAAAGTTGTGATACTGTGAAACTGTTAAAGAAACACCGAGCCTTTTCAGTGCTGCTGAGTCGATTTTAACTCCGGAGGTTCACTTTAAGGGAACATAACCACTTGAAGTTGTGCGCCTGATGTGGAATATAGTAAATATCCTGATGCTAAATATCACATTAAGCATCCAAAATGTGGATCAGATGGATGTGTAGTTCAATCACCTGACATATCATCACAGGGTCCAGGCTGTACAGGCATGTTGGACTTTAGGGAGCTAAAACAGAGCACCCCTGGGAAACACAAGGCAGAGATTAAAACATCCATTGATTCAAATGCTTTCCATGGATCCCATAATTGGAATAGGGTATTATATATAACCATAGCTCCTTGTGAGCCATTTCTTGTCATACAGACTTGGTCCTGGTTTCTTAGTGCTGCTACTTTGCCTGGCTGATTGCCTAGAGTAGATTATGTATAAAGCATGCTGGGTGTCATCTTGGGTCTTAACTAGGCTCCTCTGGAATTGACATATGGTGAATGGGGATAAATATAGATCAGAATTTGCATTCTGTTTCAGATCATAGGTTGTTCATGTATATGAATCTAGGGGTCAGCATTCAGGTTTTTCTCGAATACAGTTTTACGTGAAATATAGAGTTACATCACAAATCAGAACAATATGAGTGATACTTGGCTGGTTAACTGACACAGTATGACCCTGAGATTGTCTTCAGATTTCTTATTTGCTCTGAGCACGAGGTGTCATGCAGTTAAAGAGCTGTCCACAGAGTGTAATAAGACAGAAGTAGCCTAGAAACCAAGCTGCACAAGGTAATCGCTGTGAGGGAAAACACAAAATAATAGCAGTAATGGCTACAGCTACAGTAATGGCTACAGCAAGGTGACGTCCAGAATATTAAGGAGCTTCAATCACCACCATGTCTGTGTGTATGCTAATATTGCGGCTGGCTTGTACATATGTGGACTGGCCTTATGGAATTAGTTCTGTCAGCACTACTGAATGCTAGTATTCTGGCAGATGGCCAACTACATGCAGTCCCATCACAAAACCATATTTGGGTGTCCAGATTTTTACTTTTGTCTTTATGTCTTTAACACATTCCATCCTTTCTAAAATAATAGGTTACACTGCAAGCTTTAACTATTTGTAATTTTTTTTTTTTTTTATAAAAAATTGGCGTGTGTGTGTTAAACAGTGGTGCTCACCGCCAGGTCGTGATCACGCTTACGCGTGGATTCACGACCATTTTGACGCATTCCGCCTCGGACACGAAAATCCGTGAATACATTTTCAACCACGAAAATCTACTTCGGCTTCGCGTGAATGCGGACAGAAATCCGCATTCACGCTCGTGAAACCCGGTGCTGAAGTCGTGGTTTGCGGAAATGCGTCAAACTATGCGGAAGTGACACATTGCAGGCCAATCAGAGTGCCCCAGCCAGGCCCTAGCAACCAATCACAGGAGGGGAGCTATGCCCTCCCCTCCTGAATATAAAGCGGCGGCCATGATGGAAAAGCTCTGTCCTTGCTAGACTGTGGTGCTGAGAGGATTATCTCCAGGCCATTGTTGTTTGAGCAAGTGCATTTATTGTGTTAAAAACAAAGCGTTTTTTTTGCTAACACTGCTCTTATACTGTACACAGTTAGCTAGTCAGTGAGTGATTGCTGTAGTTAGTTGTAGTCAGTGTAGTGTAGTGGGAGTGTGGGAGTCTAGTGATTATTTAACTGTGTGTAGTGCTGTGCAGGCAGGTTCAGTGCTGCAGTGTAGTGGGAGTGGGGATTATCTGTGTGTAGAGTGCAGGCAGGCAGGTTAGTGCAGCTGCAGTGTTCACTTGTATATTCCAGTGACAGTTATACACTTGTACTATTTGCAGGCAGCCAGTCACACCGCTGGCGCCGCCACTCTCTGCCAGCGCTGTTCATTCATTCTGTCAGTGACCTTGTGCCGTGCCCAGTGCCCACTGCTCGCTCGCTCGCTGGCATATGAGCATCTCATTACACAGTGTGACATCCTTGTGTGCCCACTGCATCCTTCAGTGACCTAGTTGTATATCCAGTGCCCACTGCTGTGCCCACTGCATCCTTCAGTGACCTTGTACTGTGGCCACTGCATCCTTCAGTGACCTAGTTGTATATCCAGTGGCCACTGCTGTGCCCACTGCATCCTTCAGTGACCTTGTACTGTGCCCACTGCATCCTTCAGTGACCTTGTACTGTGCCCACTGCATCCTTCAGTGACCTAGTTGTATATCCAGTGCCCACTGCTGTGCCCAGTGCATCCTTCAGTGACCTTGTACTGTGGCCACTGCATCCTTCAGTGACCTAGTTGTATATCCAGTGCCCACTGCTGTGCCCACTGCATCCTTCAGTGACCTTGTACTGTGCCCACTGCATCCTTCAGTGACCTTGTACTGTGCCCACTGCATCCTTCAGTGACCTAGTTGTATATCCAGTGCCCACTGCTGTGCCCAGTGCATCCTTCAGTGACCTTGTACTGTGGCCACTGCATCCTTCAGTGACCTAGTTGTATATCCAGTGCCCACTGCTGTGCCCACTGCATGCTGCTGCTGCTGAACTGACCGCCCGCTTTGTCCTCCTGACTCAGTCGCTACTACACTCTGCGTTCACACTGCCCGGGTCACCGGGTGCATTTAATTTTTTGGCCAGCACTGTGACGCTGTGCTACTACTACTGTGCTGCTGAACTGACCGCCCGCTTTGTCCTCCTGACTCAGTCGCTACTACACTCTGCGTTCACACTGCCCGGGTCACCGGGTGCATTTAATTTTTTGGCCAGCACTATGATGCTGTGCTACTACTACTGTGCTGCTGCTGCTGAACTGACCGCCCGCTTTGTCCTCCTGACTCAGTCGCTACTACACTCTGCGTTCACATTGCCCGGGTCACCGGGTGCATTTAATTTTTTGGCCAGCACTATGACGCTGTGCTGCTACTACTACCACCAGTATGTTGCCGTGGTCCTTCTGTGCTGCTGAACTGACCGCCCGCATAGTCCTTCTCCTGACTCAGTCGCTACCACCACTGCACTCTGCGTTCACACTGCCCGTGTCCACTGACAACTCTGCTGCGATGTCATTGCTAATTGCTGCAGAAAAAACAACAACAAAAAATTACAAAAACCTCTCTGGAGCCTTTTTGCCGTCAGCCACTCATCCTCCTCCAGCGGTACCTTCGCCGCCAAGTGCCATTGGAACTCGCCTTCACCTCTTTGACTGCTTAACGCGTATATCCCTTTTTAAAACCACTTATTACCAATTAATAGCCCCATTTAAAGTGTTGATTTCACTTTAAAATCCATTTTCTCTAGAAAAAAAAATTTGGGGGAATTTTTTATGTTGAAGTTATGTTGCCCCTTATCACCTCGATAATCCATGCTATTTGGGGGACTGTAGCATGTATGGGGGCTTTGTTATTAACGTTAAAAGAAAATCCGCCTCCGGGCGTGAATCCACGCGTGATTACGCCATTCACGGAAAAAAATCCGCGTGATTGCGTGGACGCGACCGCAAATCCGCATGCGGCGGGGCCGAATGCGGATTTTTTTTTTCAACCACGCGGATTTCCGAATTCGTGGATGAGGCACATCCGAGCATCACTAGTGTTAAAGATGCATTGCTGTCTTTTTATGTTGCCGGGAGATATATGCTGCCTAATCCTTGCTGTTTAAGTGGACACACTGCCTACCTATGTTGTTTAAGGGACACACTGCCTACCTATGTTGTTTAAGGGACACACTGCCTAAGGCCCGGTTCACATTAGCGGTGGCCGTCCGGAATCGCCGTGCCGGAGCCGGACCGCTTGCAGAACGGACGGAACGGACGCACGGCATAGCAATGAAAGCCTATGCGTCCGTTCTGCCGGACCGGATCCGGACTCCGGCGTCCGATCCAACATGCGCTATTTTTTGGTCCGGCTCCTCCGGCAGCCGTATCCGGAGCGGAGCCGGACTGCACCATCCGGCCAATACAAAGCAATGAGAGCCGGAGAGTGCACAACACACTGGCTACAAAAACCGGACGTTCTACCCCACTTCCTATGCATTTTGGATGGGGACCACATGGGCCCAGTGTTCAAAGAGTGGGGCAGCAGCGATTTCATGCTGGAGCTCTTTTTGGCAGCAACATGTCTGATATGTCTGACAAGGAGGCGAACAACAGGAAGGAGAGAATTCCCAGGTTTACGAGTAAAAAATGCCTGGATCCATGGTCCCAACTGCAGTCTCTGTATCCACGGATGGTCTCCACACGTCCACCTGTCTCCAACAATGACCCCAGACCCTTCTGCTGACCTCCCAGACCCCAGGTATTTACAGGATGTTATCTCCTTAAGAAACCGGATCCGGACCGCAACCGTGTTCACACGCACGGAAACCGGATGCAAACGGACCGGATCCGGACCGGATCCGGATAGGAACCGTACGGATCAGGTCCGGTCCGGATACGGTGCGGTCCGGACATCCGGTGCGGTTTTTACTAAACCGCAAGTGTGAACGGGGCCTTATTATGTTGTGTGGAGGAATATGCTGCCTATTTATGCTTGGGGAGACGTGATACCTATTTATGTTGTTTGGGGAATGCATGCTACTTTATTATATTATTTGGCGAGTACATGCTTCTAGAAGTGGTTATTGTGGGAAATAGTACATATGTTTATATATTTTGAATCAGATAGCTGTTCTATTTACAATGCAATTATGAGAATCAGGGACAGTGATACTGAGCTTACTGCCACCATCAGCTTCAGTCAGCAATACATTTCCTGCAGTTCCTCACAGGTACTCTGTTAGATATACTGTATGATGTTGCATAGGCATCACCTATGCTGTCAGATTTTAATATTAATTAGAATACAAGTCCACTTTCAGTTTATGCGCAAGTTTTATGGCAAGACTGGTACCTGTAAAGGAAAAAAATATAAAGCAAGAGAAGTCCATTATAAAAAATTAAAATGCCTAAAAAATAAATAAAAGATGCTTGGATGCCTATAGCAGTCAATGTATGACTTTATTTACTGACAGTTGAAATCTGGTAGCTTTCTGTGAGTAGCATAAATAATAGCAATAAAATCAGCCTGTATGCTTAACATCAGCAAAAACAATTCATAAGGGTTTACTCTGCTGCTTGTAAATTCAGACTGCTCCTCACAATAATATTCTAAGCAGCTAAATGGATCACGGGAATAAATAGCAATATACATTGTGAACAGGTAATAATAAGTTACTGGGATTCAGAAATGTCAGCTTTTGCCCTAGCAGTCCATGCAACTGCAGCAACACAGGACCCAGAACACCTATAATTCTTCACTCAAACATCCCTAATGGCTGCAGATTGCTTTAACTACACAAAATGTATTTCATCTGGAAGAGTAAATACATATACAGCTCGGGCACAAGGCTGACAGCAATAATTATGCTGCAGTGATAGTTATTCTTCTACAATGACATTGGCTCTAGTAGTGGAACCTAATATTTGACTCTTTCTGCTGCTGAGCAACTATTCTGTGCTACACAAGCCCCAGCCATCTTAAAGAGGAACTTCAAGCAAACACACTTAACACAGCATATCTCAAATCATGGCAGGTTTGTGGTTTAAATAAGATCTGTAAGGGAAAAAATTGGTGGTGGTGGTGTGTTGGGGGGGGTTATGTTACAGGGTCTCTTTAAATCAAGAAACCTACCTTATCAATGAGTGTCCCTCTGGTACCCGGTGCTCTTCTTTACTGACTGAAACCTGTTATAGCAGTAAATGCTGCTTTGCCCTTGATGGAAGTCCTCAGACTGCCACCTCCAAGATGGCTTCTAGCTCCTACCTTCTTATGGACACTTGCCCTATGAGTTGGTAATTAGAGCCACCTTGATTAATAGGGCTACTACCCAGTGTGGTATCTGGGAGCTGGGAGACAGGTGGCCCATCCATCAGAGGATGAAAGTAATGCAGAGGGAGAAAAGAAGTCCCGACTAGAGAAGAGGGGTCCAGAGGGAGATGTATTGGGTAGCTAAGCGAGAAGGATTTGGAGGCTGCCATATTTATCTCCTTTCAAACAATACCAGTTGCCTGAGTTGCCTGGCAGCCCTGCTGATCTACTTGGCTGCAGTAGTGTTTGAGTAACACCAGAAACAAGCATACAGATAATCTTTTCACATCTGACAATGTCAGAAACACCTGATCTGCATGCCTATTCCGGGTCTATGGCTAAAAGTATTAGAGGCAGATGATCAGCAGTATAACCAGGCAACTGGCATTGCTTAAAAGGAAATAAATATGACAGACTTTATAGCCCTCTCACTTCAATTGTCTTTTAAGTCTGGACCTAGATGTAATTCTGATTTTACATAATTCAAAGAATAATTTTCCACTGAAGTCAAAGGAAATTCATATAATTATATTTCACTTCCAAGTAAACTTCTAGTTACTCATCTGTGTTTGCCAGCACAGGACACACTTCATATTAGTATTGATTACTATGCTCAGTAAGTCTTATTCAATCAACTATTTTAGTCTGCATACTCAGACAAGTGGTGCTTCGGCCAGGAAGCCATAGCCAGTGACTCCATGCAGAGAAAAGTGCCCCCCTCCATGGCCACTAGCACACTCTCCTGCCAGGGTGCTGACCCTTCCCTGACTGACCAGCAAAAAAATCCTGTCCAAATGGTAATGGTCACTTTCTGCTATAAATCTATTGAAGTTACGATCAAACTGAATGTTTAGGGCAACAATCTTTACCAGATGTGATTGCTGTGATAGAGTTTCCTTATATTGTGATGATATTAGCGCTCAGCAGGTCTTACCTGCAACTCACCCAAATGGGTCACCTCGAATCAACTTCCCGTTTATAGGGTGAGTTGGTTCTAAAGGGACCTCAAAACTAGAGAATTGCGAAAATTAATAAAAGCTCTCCTTAACAGTGCACAAGCTGAGAATTAACATACATAAATATATATATATATACTCTCCTTGCACATATTAAAGTTAAAACCAATCCACAACTCGTGATATCCAACTACCAGAGTCCAGTGTTATTGTGGAGAATCAAGCCTCCTAGACCAAAATAACACATAAATAAAGTATATGCAAATGTCCTAGTTCTCAGGACCCAAATATTAATGTTCACAATATGGGGGAGAAAGTTTTTCCACCAGCAGATATCATCCTCATGGAGGTTATAAATGTGCTCACCAGATCGAAATGCCAATCACGACAGTTGGCAATCAGCACGTGTGGCCCAGCCTGTCAGATGAATACGATCCTCCTATGTCTCCAGTCAGCTTCCAGTCGTGCATACAAGAGGAGAAAAACAAGACTCTATGGCGTAGTACGTTTGCAACTTATCACCCAGAAGTGCACTTCACACAGTATAACTAAGCACCTAAGCGCCGGCTGCAGCCTGTGACAGAGGCGCTCAGTGTGGTTTTGATGCTGTTAAGCTGTATGCTCCTTTTTGATTGGCCTGATGAAGCGGGATTGAGCCCGTGAAACGCGTTGCCTATTTTTACTGTGGAGTATAAATAAAATTGTTGTTTGACTGTTGATGCCACAGTCCTTCCTTTGTTTGCTTTGTCTGCATGGATGGGATAGGCCCACCACTGCCCCATCGGTTTTAAGCTCATTTAAGTGACTTTTATTCTATTGGCGCCTCTGGAAAGCTTCTACATATTGCTAAGTCCACCCTTGGTGGAGGGTTGTACCCATCTTCTTCCCATCTACAGAGAGCGACTTTTAATCCTGAGTGGGGTCAGGTTAATCTCCCCACCTGCCTTCACAGTGATTGCCTAATGGTAACCCTGGTTTGTGAGTATTAAATTGTTATATTACTCATTATTAACCACTTGCCGACCGCACGCTTATACCGTGCGTCGGCAAAGTGGCAGCTGCAGGACCAGCGACGCAGAACTGCGTCGCCGGCTGCAGCCTAATTAACGAGCGATCGCGCGGCCACAGCCGCGCGATCGCTACGTCACACTCTTCAGCCCCCTTGTGACTTCAGCCCGCCGGCCAATCAGCAGCGCCGGCGGGCTGTAAACATTCAAATTAACCAATAGAACGCGTATAATACAGTTTGTTTACGTAACAAACTGTATTATACTGCCTGCCTCCCGCTGGTGGTCACACTTAGCGATCGACCACCAGCGAGGAGAGCAGGCACAGTAAGGACACGCACACCTTAGGAGCCCCACAGACCCCCCGATCACCCGCAGCACCCATCAGACACCCCCTGTACCCCCTGCAGCACGCAGCTTCAACCTAACCACCCCCCATATCACCCATCAATCAATCCCTGTCACCACCTGTCACTCCTATCGATCAGATCAAACCCCTAACTATCTGATCACCCCTCACCCCTTCAGATCTCCCCCCCGACCCCCCCCCCCCCCCCCTGTATACTGAACCTATCTATCTCCACTGCATCTGTCTATCTCCCCAGTGATCAGCTGCCAATCACCTATCAGTCACCTGTCAATCATCCCTTGTCACCACCTGTCACTGCCCCCCATTAGATCAGACCCCCAACTGCCCCTTAGGGGCTTCTGATCACCCACCCACCCTTTCAGATCCCCCTGAGACCCCCCCCCCCCTGATCACATCAGCAATCCATCATTTACATCTGTTTTTCCCTGTAAACACACACTTATTACCTGTCAATAACCCATCTATCACCCCCTGTCACTCCTATCCATTAGATCAGACCCCCAACTACCCCTTAGGGGTATCTGATCACCCCCCACCCCTTCAGATCTCCCCCCCCCCCGTATACTGCATCTATCTATCTTCCCTGTAATTGCCCGCTGATCAGCTGTCAATCACCTATCCGTCACCTGTCAATCATCCCTTGTCACCACCTACCACTGCCCCCCATCAGATCAGACCCCCAACTGCCCATTAGGGGCTTCTGATCACCCACCCACCCTTTCAGATCCCTCCGAGACACCCCCCCTGATCACATCAGCAGTCCATTGTTTACATCTGTTTTTCCCTGTAAACACCCACTTATCACCCGTCAATAACCCATCTATCACCCCCTGTCACCACCTGTCACTCCTATCCATCAGATTAGACCCCCAACTACCCCTTAGGGGTATCTGATCACCCCCCACCCCTTCCGATCCTCCCCACACCGTCCTAGTTCATTGATTGCGTATATTCTCCCCCCTGCCATTGTGTATCTTATCTCCTGTCTGTAAGGCTTGATTGTGCTTTGTTTGGCTACAATTGTCTCAATTGCACTGTGATTGGCATCGATTGCCGTGTGATTGGCTTCGATTGTCACGTAATTGGGCTTCGATTGTCGCGTGATTGGCTTCAATTGCCCGTAATTGGTTTTGATTGTGCCAATTGCCCACTGATTGGCTGTTTTGCCCTGTGATTAGCATCGATTGTCGTGTGATTGGCTTCAATTGTCACGTAATTGGTTTTTGATTGTCGCGTTATTGGATTCAATTGGTCCGCGATTGGCTTTGATTGCGCCGATTGCTGTAATTGTGTTGTAATTGTCTCGTGATTGTTTTTGATTATTTGTGATTGCTCTCTGATCCCCAACCCCCCCCCCCCCCCCCCCCTCACCATCACTATCACTATCCTAGTGATCTAAAAACTTTTTTAGTATCACTAGTGGTAACAAACAGTTAGGCCAGTTAGCTAAGCAAAAGGGTTGTTAGTGTCAGTTAGTGCTCAGCCCACTGCACCACAGTCACTAATTAGCGTCATCACTGTCGCTAATCAGCATTGGTACTATATAGTATCTGTAAGTGATTATTAGTGATCACAGTCAGATCTATATTAGGGTCACTAGGATCCACAAAAAAACGCAGTGTTTGCCCGATCAGACCTGATCGTTCGCCTGCACTGCGTTCAGCCTGCCCCACCGCAGTGACAGAAATTTTTTTTTCTGATCACTGCAAAAAACACTGTGGCACTGTAAACATCAGTTTTGATTTTTTTTTAATCTAAACTCAGTGACCACAGCTTTCTACCTCTCAAGTACTCCCTTTCGCTAGGTAGGTGCTCTTTTCCTGGGTAGTCTCAGAGGAATACCTCCTAAATTTAGCAGGCCACCATGGCAAAAAAGAGGTTTTCCAATGAAGACATCTACAGGTACATGGACCAGTCGGATGAGGATGATTGGGTCGACTTATTCGACGAATCTTCGGGTTCAGAGTACGATCCTGTAGACAGCAGTGGCTCTCTGACCGATAGTTCCGATGACGAGGTTGAGGTCCCGGCTAGAGCCAGGCGTACCACACCCCATGTCACTGGACTGCAGGTGGCGGAAGATCAGTCTCAAGGGCAGCAGAGTGGCGCTGATCTGATTTTTCTTGGTGAGGCATGCACCAGCAGCGCAGCATCTCCTGGACCTATCAACACCACTACTTCCGTAGAAGACCCTGATGAAGTGGCGAACACCTGGAAGTAGAAACTGGTTCGGTGGTACGTGAATTAAGATCCGATCCGCAGCCACCAAGTAGACGGGCCCGTACTCCCATTGGTTTTCCAGAGGTGCTGGCAAACCCTGATTGGCATTCCCCTGATCCCGCCGCACCCATACTGCCCCCTTTCACCGCCCAGTCTGGAGTCCAGGTGGAGACAGTTGAACTAGGATCGGCCCTAGACTTTTTTGAACTGTTCCTCACCCAGGATCTCCTTGACTTAATTGTGGCTGAGACCAACATATATGCCACACAATTTATAACTGCCCATCTGAAAAGCTGCCACGCCCAGCCTTTTCGGTGGAAACCACTCCAAGTTTCCGAACTTAAAATTTTTTTGGGCCTTCTCCTCAACATGGGTATTACCAAAAAAAATGTATTGCGCTCTTATTGGTCTACACGCCAAATACATAACATGCCCGTGTTCTCTGCTGCCATGTCCAGGACGCGATTTGAGATCATCCTGCGCTTCCTGCATTTCAATGACAACGACACCTGTCATGAAAGAGACCACCCAGCTTATGACCGGCTCCACAAAATTCGGCCCCTCATAGACCACCTGTCATCCACATTTGCAGATGCTTATACCCCTGAACAGAACATCTGTGTAGACGAGTCCCTCGTACATTTTACCGGGCGCCTTGGCATCAAACAATACATCCCAAGCAAGCGCGCCCGGTATGGGGTGAAACTGTATAAGCTCTGTGATAGGGCCACAGGCTATACATCTCGTTTTAGGGTCTATGAGGGAAAAGACTCAAAATTGGAGCCGGTCGGATGTCCTGACTACCTGGGGAGCAGTGGAAAGATTGTGTGGGACTTGGTGTCACCCTTGTTCCAGAAGGGTTACCATCTTTATGTGGACAACTTTTACACAAGTGTGGCCCTCTTTCAGCACTTAAAGTTAGAAGGAATCCGATGCTGTGGCACCGTGCGGCCTAGTCGCCGGGGCTTCCCCCAACGGCTCGTTAACACCAGACTTCAACGGGGGGAGAGGGCTGCCTTGTGTACCGATGACTTGCTCTCGGTGAAATGGAAGGACAAGAGGGACGTTTACCTTCTGTCTACCATTCACACAGACACGACAGTACAAATTACACGGGCAACAGAGGTCATTGAAAAGCCCCTCGCCGTCCACAGCTATAATGCCAACATGGGAGGGGTGGACTTCAATGACCAGATGTTAGGGCCCTATTTAATTTCCCGGAAAACCAGACGCTGGTATAAGAAAGTGTCTGTGTATTTAATTCAATTGGCGATGTACAACAGCTTTGTTCTCTACAGTAAGGCTGGGAGAACTGGATCTTTCCTTCAATTCCAGGAAGAGATCGTTTCGGCACTCCTCTATCCAGAAGGTGCCAGAGCCCAACCCCCAAATGCAACTAGCCGGCTGCATGGAAGGCATTATGCCTACCTGATTCCCAGTACCCCAACTCAACGCAACCCCAGAAAAAGATGTCGTGTCTGCAGCAAGGCTGGAATAAGGCGTGACACCCCTGTTTACTGTCCCGGCTGTCCTGACCAGCCTGGCCTATGCCTAGGGGAGTGTTCTGAGAGGTACCACGAGAAGGCACACTTTTAGAACCTAGGGAACTACAGACACAGCAGTAGGCACACAAGGGTCTCTCAGTGCTATTTCACACTGGCGCGATGCGTTAGGGCAAATTGCCTAGCAAAAGTTACACTTTGCGGTCCCCCCCTACGCCGGAAGTGCTTGACTTAACGCTAGTGCATGCCTACGTTACTGCGTGGCTTCTGCGGCAATTTGGGTCGGCCCGGAAGTCATGTTAGTCTACGGCGACGCAGTTAATTACTAGGCCGAATGCTACTCTTGTGGTATTCCCTGAAGATCTATTTTGGGCGAGACGGTGCGGCGGGCTCGACCGACCGGATAGGCCAGTATGCAGTGTGAACCCAAACATCAGGTTTTGAGAGATCCAAATACACTGGCCTGCCAGAAACCTCTCCTTTCACTTGGGACAGAATGCATAATGTACTTCGCCACATATCTGTGCGATTTGCACTTTGCACATTGACCCATGGGGAGGAGAAGTTTATCCCCAGCTCGCAGGTAAAAAAAACAAAAACAAAAAAAAACAGGTGAGCAAAAAAGTTAATATTTGGTTACCAATGTTATTGTTTGGTTTGAACATATTTAATAAAGTTTAAAAAGTTAATGATATTAAAGTGCTTTGCTGCTTGCTTGCTTTTTTTTTTTTTCTTTTTCTTCTTCTCTCTTTTTTTCCAACCGACCAATCAGCTGCAGCACTGATGATGCATCCTGACAGAAGCATTGCGCTTCTGTCAGGTTACACAAAATCGGTGCATGCAGCGCTGTAGGACGAGATTTCTCCTCCACAGTAAAAAAGATACGTTTGCCGAGGCATATGGGCCAAGGTGTGGTGTTGGGGTTCATATGCTTTTGGCAAGCACTTTGTATCAAAAAAGAACTCAAGCAATGATTTCTCCATTCACATCGATCAATGTGGATGAATAAATCAGGATTGCCTGGGCATACGAGCTGGTGGGTTTGGATTTTTGGGGTGGCAGCTCCTATGTCCAGGCGGACACCTTCCCCTCCTTTTTGTTTTGTTTTTTCGTTTTTCTTCTCTCTTTTCTCTATCCAGACCGACCGACCGACCGACCAATCAGCTGCAGCACTGATGGTGCATCCTGACAGAAGCATTGCGCTTCTGTCAGGTTACACAAAATCAGTGCATGCAGCGCTGTAGGACGAGATTTCTCGTCCACAGTAAAAAAGATACGTTTGCCGAGGCATATGGGCCAAGGTGTGGTGTTGGGGTTCATATGCTTTGGCAAGCACTTTGTATCAAAAAAGAACTCAAGCAATGATTTCTCCATTCACATCGATCAATGTGGATGAATAAATCAGGATTGCCTGGGCATACGAGCTGGTGGGTTTGGATTTTTGGGGTGGCAGCTCCTATGTCCAGGCGGACACCTTCCCCTCCTTTTTGTTTTGTTTTTTCGTTTTTCTTCTCTCTTTTTTCTATCCAGACCGACCGACCGATCAATCAATCAGCTGCAGCACTGATGGTGCATCCTGACAGAACATTGCGCGTCTGTCAGGTTACACAAAATCGGTGCATGCAGCGTTGTAGGACGAGATTTCTCCTCCACAGTAAAAAAGATACGTTTGCCGAGGCATATGGGCCGAGGAGCGGTGTTGGGGTTCATATGCTTTGGCAAGCACTTTGTATCAAAAAAGAACTCAAGCAATGATTTCTCCATTCACATCGATCGATGTGGATGAATAAATCAGGTTTGCCTGGGCATACGAGCTGGTGGGTTTGGATTTTTGGGGTGGCAGCTCCTATGTCCCTCTTTCTTTTCTTTTTGTTTCAAATTTTTTGGCAGATATTTGTTCATCCACATTGATTGATGTGAATGAAGGGATGTTTGCCGTTAATTTTTCCTTTCAGCCCAGAATGCACTACCTGTATGCCCAATATAAGGAGTATAGCAGAAATACTGGCCATACATGTAATGATTGCAGAGGCCCTAAAATGCCAGGACAGACCCCACGAATGACCCCATTTTGGAAAGAGGACACCCCAAAGTATTCCGTGAGGTGCATGGTGAGTTCATAGAAGATTTTGTTTTTTGTCACAAGTTAGCATAAATTGTTGTTTTTTTGTTTTTTTCACAAAGTATCCTTTTCAGCTAACTTGTGACAAATTTTTTTTTTTTTTATAAACTCACCATGCCCCTCATGGAATACTTTGTGGTGTCTTATTTTTAAAATGGGGTCATTTGTGGGGTTTGTTAACTGTCCTGTCATGTGGGCGGGGGGGGCTAAATTGTGAGCACCCCTGTAAAGCCCAAAGGTAGTCATTGCACGTTGGGCCCCTTAGCGCAGTTAGGCTGCAAAAAAGTGCCACACGTGCTATCACCGTACCCGGGAGAAGTAGACCAATGTGTTTTAGGGTGTATTTTTACACATACCCATGATGGGTAGAAGAAATCACTCTGTAAATGACATTTTTTTTATTTTTTTACACACAATTGTCCATTTACAGAGATATTTCTCCCACCCAATATGGGTATGTGTAAAAATACACCCCAAAACACATTGTACTACTTCTCCCGAGTACGGCAATACCACATGTGTGGCACTTTTTTGCACCCTAACTGCGCTAAGGGGCCCAGAGTCCAATGAGTACCGTTAGCATTTCACAGGTCATTTTGAGAAATTTGGTTTCAAGACTACTCCTCACGGTTTAGGGCCCCTAAAATGCCAGAGCAGTATAGGAACCCCACAAATGACCCCATTTTAGAAAGAAGACACCCCAAGGTATTCCGTTAGGAGTATGGTGAGTTCATAGAAGATTTTACTTTTTGTCACAAGTTAGCGGAAAATGATTTTTATTGGTTTTTTTTACCAAGTGTCATTTTCCGCTAACTTGTGACAAAAAATAAAATCTTCTATGAACTCACCATACTCCTAACGGAATACCTTGGGATGTCCTCTTTGTAAAATGGGGTCATTTGTGGGGTTCCTATGCTGCTCTGGCATTTTAGGGGCCCTAAACCGTGAGGAGTAGTCTTGAAACCAAATTTCTCAAAATGACCTGTGAAATCATAAAGGTACTCAGTGGACTCTGGGCCCCTTAGCGCAGTTAGGGTGCAAAAAAGTGCCACACATGTGGTATCGCCGTACTCGGGAGAAGTAGTACAATGTGTTTTGGGGTGTATTTTTACACATACCCATATTGGGTGGGAGAAATATCTCTGTAAATGACAATTTTTTGATTTCTTTACACACAATTGTCCATTTACAGAGATATTTCTCCCACCCAATATGGGTATGTGTAAAAATACACCCCAAAACACATTGTACTACTTCTCCTGAGTACGGCGAAACCACGTGTGGCACTTTTTTGCACCCTAACTGCGCTAAGGGGCCCAGAGTCGACTGAGTACCTTTATGATTTCACAGGTCATTTTGAGAAATTTGGTTTCAAGACTACTCCTCACGGTTTAGGGCCCCTAAAATGCCAGAGCAGTATAGGAACCCCACAAATGACCCCATTTTACAAAGAGGACATCCCAAGGTATTCCGTTAGGAGTATGGTGAGTTCATAGAAGATTTTATTTTTTGTCACAAGTTAGCGGAAAATGACACTTGGTAAAAAAAACCAATAAAAATCATTTTCCGCTAACTTGTGACAAAAAGTAAAATCTTCTATGAACTCACCATACTCCTAATTGAGTACCTTGGGGTGTCTTCTTTCTAAAATGGGGTCATTTGTGGGGTTCCTATACTGCCCTGGGATTTTAGGGGCCCTAAACCGTGAGGAGTAGTCTTGAATCCAAATTTCTCAAAATGACCTGTGAAATCCTAAAGGTACTCATTGGACTTTGGGCCCCTTAGCGCAGTTAGGGTGCAAAAAAGTGCCACACATGTGGTATCGCCATACTCGGGAGAAGTAGTACAATGTGTTTTGGGGTGTATTTTTATACATACCCATGCTGAGTGGGAGAAATAACTCTGTAAATGTACAATTGTGTGTAAAAAAAATCAAAAAATTGTCATTTACAGAGATATTTCTCCCACCCAGCATGGGTATGTGTAAAAATACACCCCAAAACACATTGTACTACTTCTCCCGAGTATGGCGATACCATATGTGTGACACTTTTTTGTAGCCAAACTGCGCTAAGGGGCCCACAGTGCAATGACTACCTTTAGGCTTTACAGGGGTGCTTACAATTCCGCACCCCCCAAAATGCCAGGACAGTAAACACACCCCATAAATGACCCCATTTTGAAAAATAGACACTTCAAGGTATTCATTGAGGGGCATGTTGAGTCCATGGCAGATTTCATTTTTTTTGTTACAAGTTAGCAGAAATGGAAACCTTTTTTTTTTTTTTTTTTTTGTGACAAACTGTCATTTTCCGCTAACTTGTGACAAAAAATAAAATCTTCTATGAACTCACCATGCCTCTTAGTGAGTACTTTGGGATGTCTTCTTTCCAAAATGGGGTTATTTGTGGGGTATTTATACTATCCTGGAATTCTAGCACCTCATGAAACATGACAGGTAGTCAGGAAAGTCAGAGATGCTTAAAAATGGGAAAATTCACTTTTGGCACCATAGTTTGTAAACGCTATAACTTTTTCCCAAACCAATAAATATACACTAAATGGGTTTTTTTTTATCAAAAACATGTTTGTCCACATTTTTCGCGCTACATGTATACAGAAATTTTACTTTATTTGAAAAATGTCAGCACAGAAAGTTAAAAAAATCATTTTTTTGCCAAAATTCATGTCTTTTTTGATGAATATAATAAAAACTAAAACTCGCAGCAGCAATCAAATAGCATCAAAAGAAAGCTGTATTAGTGAGAAGAAAAGGAGCCAAAATTCATTTAGGTGGTAGGTTGTATGACCGAGCAATAAACCGTTAAAGCTGCAGTGGTCTGAATGGAAAAAACAGCGCTGGTCCTTAAAGGAAAGGTTCAGGGAAACCTGTAAAAAAATAAAAATCCCTATCCACTTACCTGGGGCTTCCTCCAGCCCGTGGCAGGCAGGAGGTGCCTTCGCCGCCGCTCCAGAGGCTTCCGGTCGTCTTCGGTGGCCGACCCGACCTGGCCAGGCCGGCTGCCAGGTCGGGCTCTTCTGCGCTCCAAGGACGGGCTCTTCTGCGTCCCACGCGGGCGCGCTGACGTCATCGGACGTCCTCCGGGCTGTACTGCGCATGCGCAGAACTACTGCGCCTGCGCAGTACAGCCCGGAGGACGGCCGATGACGTCAGCGCGCCCGCGTGGGACGCAGAAGAGCCCGTCCTTGGAGCGCAGAAGAGCTCGACCTGGCAGCCGGCCTGGCCAGGTCGGGTCGGCCACCGAAGACGACCGGAAGCCTCTGGAGCGGCGGCGAGGGCACCTCCTGCCTGCCACGGGCTGGAGGAAGCCCCAGGTAAGTGGATAGGGATTTTTATTTTTTTACAGGTTTCCCTGAACCTTTCCTTTAAGGGGGGGGGGTAAAGGCTGAGTCCTCAAGTGGTTAATTATCATCTATACAATATCACACTATTGTGCTCTTGGTGTCCCCCCTCCCTTTACCACATGCTGTGGCTGACCCAATCCGACCAGCATGAACACTTAATCAACAGCACTTTTCTTTCACAGCATCTGTAATGCAGCAGCACCTTGGACTCAAATAAACACCAACATAGCGTAATACTGTTTATTCCAAGTAAAAAAAGTTTAAAATTGCACTCACAATTTTCCAAGTAAAAATGTGCATATCAATAAAATCCTCATGGCCTGGCGTCTCCTTCCGTGTGTGAGCTCTGCCCAACTAGTTTCATCAGTGATGACTCATCAGGGGCATGGCCTCACAACGGAGGAGACGCTGTATATATACGATTGTCTTCATACATCCTACGTGTCAAGGTGCCGCCCAGCAGCTTACATCAGCGGGGCGCAATATGCCATTCCTACCTCTCATAGTCCACCCCTTCTCATTAACATACAACTCATCCCATCCTTTCCATAATTTGTCAACAAATGTTTCAATGTGGGTTACGCATGCGCATCATTCTATTCCGCAGTGTGCGCGGACGGAACTGTGCTACAGCCAGCCAGTATGGCTCCACCCACCCCTTTCTTCCCCATGTGGGTTACGCGTGCGCATCTTTCTATTCCGCATCGTACACAGACGTAACTATGCTTCAGACAGCCAGTATAGCCCCACCCACCCCTTACTTCTCAACCACTTGGATGGTAACTACCGACGCCATTCCGTATCATCTGGGATCACCCCCCTAGTAGCCGCCCTAGCAACCCACCACAACGCATACTTGCATGAGTCTAACTCTTAGGTGCTGGGTCACGCTAGTTATACTGTGTGAAGTGCACTTCTGGGTGATAAGTTGCAAACGTACTACGCCATAGAGTCTTGTTTTTCTCCTCTTGTATGCACGACTGGAAGCTGACTGGAGACATAGGAGGATCGTATTCATCTGACAGGCTGGGCCACACGTGCTGATTGCCAACTGTCGTGATTGGCATTTCGATCTGGTGAGCACATTTATAACCTCCATGAGGATGATATCTGCTGGTGGAAAAACTTTCTCCCCCATATTGTGAACATTAATATTTGGGTCCTGAGAACTAGGACATTTGCATATACTTTATTTATGTGTTATTTTGGTCTAGGAGGCTTGATTCTCCACAATAACACTGGACTCTGGTAGTTGGATATTACGAGTTGTGGATTGGTTTTAACTTGAATATGTGCAAGGAGAGTATATATATATATATATATATATATATATATATATATATATATATATATATATATATATATATTTATGTATGTTAATTCTCAGCTTGTGCACTGTTAAGGAGAGTTTTTATTAATTTTCGCAATTCTCTAGTTTTGAGGTCCCTTTTGAACCAACTCACCCTATAAACGGGAAGTTGATTCGAGGTGACCCATTTGGGTGAGTTGCAGGTAAGACCTGCTGAGCGCTAATATCATCACAATATAAGGAATCTTTGCATAAGGGTCTACACCCCTGTCGATTGAAGCGCACCAGGCATTCAGGGTTGGTAATTATTTGAGTACCTGAGGAGCGCACTAGTCATCCCAATTCTACGCTGTGATAGAGTTTGCTGTTAAATGTCTCATTGTGTATGGACACCTTTCAGTGCCTGATTAATGTGATCAATTGTAGATACTTCTCAATGCGCATATGCATAGAGCAATGCGTGGCAAGAACACGTGGGAAAGGGTCCATGAGAATTTTTACTGTTGGTAGTTGTCCCTTTGCTAGCATTCAGCTCATATCAGCACCACTGTAAAACGATCTTTAACTTTTCCAAGCTGAGATGGACAGTGTGACCGGATACTTGCATCACGTTACTCATGATGTAACCCAGGATTTACTGAATAGTCAGCACTAGTGATACACACATATAACGACACATAAAAAAAAGACATAAATTGTTATGAATCTCAGCATTTCTGCTTTGTTCTAAAATATTATTTACAGCCTTAACCACTTCTATACCAAGACATTTTGTGCTGATCGGTGCTGCGTGGGCTCTCCAGCCCGCAGCACCGATCAGCTAGCAGCCAGGCCGATCAGACTTCCCCCCTTTTTTCCCCACTAGGGGGATGTCCTGCTGGGGGGGTCTGATCGCCGCCGGCTGCTTGCGCTTGCGGGGGGGGGCTCTTCAAAGCCCCCCTCCGCAGCGCTTTCTGGCCTCCTTCTCCTTCCCTCCCTCTCCCTCCCCCTGTGAGCGGCGCAGGACGGATTTCCGTCCTGCGCCTGATGGGATAGGCTTTAGCCTATCAGATGCCGGCGATCCCCGGCCAATCAGAGGCCGGGGATCGCCGATCTCCTCTACGGCGCTGCTGCGCAGCAGCGCCGTATACATGTAAACACCGGGGAAGATCTTCCCCGTGTGTTTACATTTACCCTGCGAGCCGCCGATCGGCTCGCAGGGTGTTCACGGAGACACCCTCCGTGAACTGACATGGAACGGCCGCTCATACGAGGGGGCGTTTCAATGGAATAAACTTCAGGGGCGTATATATACGCACCGAGAATCCGGAAGTGGTTAAACCTACTACCACAAAAACAAATTGTACCAGAACAGCATTCAAACAGTTAAACACAGCACTTTGTTCTTCAGTGGAAAGCTCCTTGCTTCAATGTGCAGCTTCAGGCCGCACCCGAAGATGTGATAACATTATCTTTTGTTTGCATTCCTTTGTCAGATACTTTGACACCCAGCTATATTTGTCATTCAAACCTGATGTCACAGACCCTACTCCACAAATAAACGCATGCTTAGCTGAGCTTCAGGAGTGGATGTATAATAATTGGCTAAAACTTAATGCTGACAAAACTGAGGTTCTTGTTATCGAGGGCCAGGGCTCAACAGCAAAGCAGCTCCAGTCTCAACCAACACCGCTAAGGATAGGGAGCTCAGACCTGAACAACTCAGACTGTGTGCGCAGCCTGGGAGTACTGATTGATGGGAAATTAAGCTTCAGGAATCAAATCTCAGCTGTTGTGAAACATTCCTTCTTTCACCTAAGGAATATTGCAAGGATTAAACACCTAATTCCTTCAGAGGATCTTCCAACCCTAGTTCATGCCTTCGTCACATCAAGGTTAGACTACTGCAACGTCCTCTACACAGGCCTGCATAAGAAAGACTTACGCCGCCTGCAATTAGTACAGAATGCCGCCGCAAGGCTGTTAACGAGCCAACCCCGCCATTGCCACATAACACCAACCCTGAGCTCACTCCAATGGCTACCGATAAAATGGAGAATTCTGTTTAAGATTGGCTTACTGACATTCAAATCCTTGCACAATCTGGGCCCTGGATACCTGAAGGACTTGTTGCAACTACATCACACCCCCCACAATCTTAGATCAAAAGGACGTAACACCTTGGTCACCCCTAGAGTCCACCTCAAAACCTTTGGAGACAGAGCCTTTTGTCATGCTGCCCCTACACTTTGGAACTCCCTGCCACACCCAATCAGGACAGCCCCATCGCTGGAAGCATTTAAGTCTAAACTGAAAACCTACCTTTTCAGTCTGGCATTCATGAACATCTGACTATCTCCTCTGTAACACAACCCAGCCTGAAACCCTGTATTAATCTGAGACACAGCTATGCGCTTTGAGTCCTATGGGAGAAAAGCGCTTTACAAATGTTATTGTATTGTATTATTATTTAGTAAACATTAGCAAGGTGCTGAAACTGAGCTCTCTCTGCTTCTTGTATGTGTGCAGATGAGAAGTGATCACTAGATAGATGTTAATATATAAATACACCAGCTATGCAATAAAATGCAATGGAAGCTTTCAGAACAGATAAAATGTACTTTGGGACCTTGCAATTTGTAAACAGACAATATTACTTTTGCACAAAACCACATATTTTTCGGGAGTTTCCGGGCTATTTTAGACATTCATAACTGACTTCAAAATCTATTTTAAATATCAAATTACAAAACGACTTGTGTGGTGGTCCTTTTTTTTTTTTTTCAAACAAAAGTGTGATTTCACATTAAACTTTGAGCAGCAGAAAAGATTTTAGTGAAAGGACAGGAAGACAGACAGGAAAAAGCTGTGCTTGATGTGAGGACACATGCAGTACCTTTGGTTAATAGGTCTGTGGGTTCATGACTGGGAGAGTCCATGCGAGCCAGCAAGTACTGTTGAGCTTCTCCAAGTAACACGGGGAAATTTTGCTCTGCTGTGGCAAATTGTTCAATTTTATGTTTGACAGAGGCCAGAACCTGCAAACGAAGAGGGAAAAATAGATGTCATTTATGATTTTTCTGGCCGAAATTACTTTTCTCTTCAGATGCTTATAACTGGGGTTGAGCTGATTTCATGAGGTGATGAATGAGAGATTTTGCAACAAATAGCCTTGAAGTCCCAGAAGAGAGTGAAGCCAGAGTAGCTGAGGAAGCGCGTGTCTCTGTCATGATGAAGTCTGTAATATAACTGGCAGCTCACTTGACGTTCCAAGAGCTGCAGCTAAATGATCATTTGAATTCTGCTCTCCATTTCCTGCAAAAGCTGCTCCAAATACAAGTTTATGGCACAGTGCCAGGATACATTGGGGGATTTTGCCATCTTACAGTAATACTGTACAAGATTTATTTCTCAATGCTTTTTTTCAGGTCTTATGAAAGAGGTGGAAAGCCAGCAGAAAAATGGTATTATCTGATGTTTATTCCACCTATATGTTCATTATACAGTGTCGGTCAGTGTAAAAATGACATAGACTTCAGGGCCTGAAATTGCTGTACATCACGTATATGGCAAAGATTGCTTTTATAACTGCATGACTGACAGAAGCGATTACTTATTTCACTGCTGCTTTGATTAACTTTCACCGTCAAGACCATAGAAATAATCAATCATAATTAAATGAAAATAAAAACACTCCAAAGCCAAGCTTTCCCGCTAGTCAGTTAAAGGCTTATTCATAAGGACTTGCCGTTTGCTGTAACCCACAGGTTCCGACCCTAATCTTTCTTCTTTTTTTCACAACAATGAAAGAAGATAAATTGTTGCTGATCGGACTGTGCAGATAATTATGCAGTGCCATGCTGAGCAAACCCAACAAGAATGCACTTCAAGCAAACCTATGGGCATCTAATGTCTGACTACCCTGTAACAGTTACTAATTTTGACAAAAATAGTTAAAGAGACTCTGAAGTGAGTTTAAAATCTTGTTTTTACCTTTTATTTATGTGCAGCATCATGTCCCGGGCTGAAACGCCACATCCCCGCAGCAGGACAAGGGTTTTATACCCAGAAATCACAGGGCAAGAATCTATGACTTTCCTGGTTGTGGATTGTGCTGCCCAGGAAGGCAAAGCTTTTAAGCTGCAACTCTGCCTCCATTAGCATCAATCAGCACTGATCTCCGCCTCTCCCCCGCCCCTCTCAGTGAAAGAAGACTGAGAGGGGCGGGGAGAGGCAGCGGTCAGCAGGGATCGACGCGCTTAGAGGCAGAGATTACTGCAGAAAGCTCTGCCTCTTTCAGGAAGCGCTCCCCGATTTCAGCCCTGGCGATTTGGGGGGTATAAAACCCTCGTCCTGCCGCTGGGTTTGGCGGTTTAGCCCTGGACATAATGCTGTACATAAATAAAAGGTAAAAGCAAGATTTTGATCTCACTTCGGACTATCTTTAGGCCACACCTTCTTCATGAGAACTACATGAAAGAATTTAAGCTGGAAAGAAATACAAATTTATTTTACAATGAAAAAGTTCATATATGATTTTTTTCAGAAAATAATTAGTATTACCTGACCTACAGCATAGCAGATGCAGCAATGTGAATGGTGTGACTTCCTGTCCTGCAGCATGGCAAATACAGCAATGTGAAAGGTGTGACTTTCTGTCCTGCAGCATGGCAGATGCAGCAATGTGAAAGGTGTGAGTTTCTGTTATGCAGCATGGCAGATGCAGCAATGTGAAAGGTGTGAGTTTCTGTTATGCAGCATGGCAGATGCAGCAATGTGAAAGGTGTGAGTTTCTGTTATGCAGCATGGCAGATGCAGAAATGTGAAAGGTGTGACTTCCTGTCCTGCAGCATAGCAAATGCAGCAATGTGAAAGGTGTGACTTCCTGTCCTGCAGCATGGCAGATGCAGCAATATAAAAAATAGTTAAAGAGACTCTGAAGTGAGTTTAAAATCTTGTTTTTACCTTTTATTTATGTGCAGCATCATGTCCCGGGCTGAAACGCCACATCCCCGCAGCAGGACAAGGGTTTTATACCCAGAAATCACAGGGCAAGAATCTATGACTTTCCTGGTTGTGGATTGTGCTGCCCAGGAAGGCAAAGCTTTTAAGCTGCAACTCTGCCTCCATTAGCATCAATCAGCACTGATTTCCGCCTCTCCCCCGCCCCTCTCAGTGAAAGAAGACTGAGAGGGGCGGGGAGAGGCAGCAGTCAGCAGGGATCGACGCGCTTAGAGGCAGAGATTACTGCAGAAAGCTCTGCCTCTTTCAGGAAGCGCTCCCCGATTTCAGCCCTGGCGATTTGGGGGGTATAAAACCCTCGTCCTGCCGCTGGGTTTGGCGGTTTAGCCCTGGACATAATGCTGTACATAAATAAAAGGTAAAAGCAAGATTTTGATCTCACTTCGGACTATCTTTAGGCCACACCTTCTTCATGAGAACTACATGAAAGAATTTAAGCTGGAAAGAAATACAAATTTATTTTACAATGAAAAAGTTCATATATGATTTTTTTCAGAAAATAATTAGTATTACCTGACCTACAGCATAGCAGATGCAGCAATGTGAATGGTGTGACTTCCTGTCCTGCAGCATGGCAAATACAGCAATGTGAAAGGTGTGACTTCCTGTCCTGCAGCATGGCAGATGCAGCAATGTGAAAGGTGTGAGTTTCTGTTATGCAGCATGGCAGATGCAGCAATGTGAAAGGTGTGAGTTTCTGTTATGCAGCATGGCAGATGCAGAAATGTGAAAGGTGTGACTTCCTGTCCTGCAGCATGGCAGATGCAGCAATGTGAAAGGTGTGACTTCCTGTCCTGCAGCATGGCAGATGCAGCAATATGAAAAGTGTGACTTCCTGTTCTATTCTGATGTGTTAGACAGAGTTATGGGTGTAGAAAGCCCAGTTCACTCCAGATCACGCAAGGGCTCATTCACATCAATACACCATACAATCAGTTATTTCATTAGTTTATTTTCGCCTCGGTGTCCTTTAATGTTTAAATCTCTGGCAACAAAAGTGAGTAAATCCCTAAGGGAAGAATGTTGCAATTCAACCCAGTAAGATATTTTACCTCCCCCGGTCATGTTACTCATTAGTGTTACAAGGTCACAGGTGTGAATGGGGAGCAGGTGTGTTAAATTTGGTGTTATCACTCTCACACACTCTGGTCACTGGAAGTTCAGCATGCCATCTATTGGCAGAGAACTCTCTGGTGATCTTAACCTGTAGCGGACCGCATCACGGCGATGGGCGTAGCCCCAGGACCGCCTAACGCCGATCAGCATAAAGTCCTGGGGTGTTGCAGTGCGTGCGCATCTCCTGCTTGGCTAGCGGAGCCTTCAGTCTCCGAGCGGCAATCGCCGCTCAGGAGACTGTTAGACGGCGAAACCGCCGGCAGCAGCGCTGTACTGTACCTCTTGAGGCGCAGAGGTGATCGGCTGAAGCCTATGACAAAAATGAAAAACAAGTGTCAAACTGCGCTAAATCAAGTGGCAATTTTAATGATGACCACTGATGACCACTGTTTGGATTGCAATCCGCCCGACACTGCGATACCATCCAGCAGTCTGTCAAGTCTCTCCCACCCAGCTGCCGGCCGGGGCGAGTGGGATTGAGCGGCTCCCCACAGAACCTTCAACCTTCTATCCAGTGTCATCAGAGGAGCGTGAGTACACTAATCTACTCCTCGCAGTGGCTCACTTAAAGCCGTATCATTAATCTGCAAGTACATGCAACATAGGATTAAATTCCACTAGCCATTTTTGCAGTTGGATTATTTTTGCCTGCCATTTGGAAATTATTAAAGCTTCATTGCTTATTAAATGAGACAGCACAATATTATACCTATTACCTAATGAGCATTTTAACACCTTCCTACATCACTGGGTGTTTTCACTCCATACTAGAGGATACATATTGATTATGCTACAAGGAGTATTTTATCCCAATATCCTGGACTTTTTATAAGATTTTCTGTGTGCATACATTTTTATGGTAATACTATTAAATTGTATGAAAAATGTTTTTATGTCCAAACAGTGGTCATCATTAAAATTGCCACTTGATTTAGCGCAGTCTGACACTTGTTTTTCATTTTTTTCTTATAATTGGGGACCTAGGATTCCCTAAGATCAGACTCAGCAGCAGTTCACATTGGCACATTACTTTAATTTTTTAGTATGAAGCCTATGACAGCTGATCATGGGGATTGGCTGGCGGGGGGAGGGAGGGAGGAAGGAAGGGGGGTATACAATAGTTTTAACAAAACACACTATTTTTATTAAAAAAACACAAATAAACAAAAACAAAAAAAACAAACAAACAAATATTGGGGGGGGGGGGGGGGGAGGGATCAGACCAAACCAACCGAGAGCTCTGTTTGTGGGGGTAAAAGGGGGGGGGGGGGGGAAATCACTTGTGTGCTGTGTCATGTGGCCCTGCAGCTTGGCCTTAAAGCTGCAGTGGCCAATTTAATGAAAAATGGCCTGGTCTTTAGGGGGGTTTAACACTGCGGTCCTCAAGAGGTTAAAGAAAACAGAATTGCTGCTCTACATAAAAATGGCCTAGGCTAAAGGAAGATTGCCAACACTCTGA
The DNA here is from genome assembly GCF_040937935.1 of Hyperolius riggenbachi. Taxonomy (NCBI): domain Eukaryota; kingdom Metazoa; phylum Chordata; class Amphibia; order Anura; family Hyperoliidae; genus Hyperolius; species Hyperolius riggenbachi. Next base: position 184,543,900 of record NC_090646.1, read on the forward strand.
AACTGAGCTGCAGCATGGTAGCCAAGACCATACAGTAGTTTGAAAGGACAAGTTCCACTCAACCTTGTAATAGTCGACCAAAGAAGTTGAGTGCATGTGCTCAATTTCAAATCCAGAGGTTGTCCTTTGCAAATACAGTAGATGTATTTGCGCTGGCAACATTGCTGCAAAGGTTCAAGGAGTGCGGTTCAGCTTGACAGTGATCAAACCATATGCCCCACAATGCATCAAATTGGTCTGCATGGATTTCATCCCATATGCCTCTTCCGCATATGATGCACAATACAGCTCACAAACAGTTTGCTGAAGACAAGCAAACTAAAGACATGGAATACCGGAACCATGTCCTGTGGTCTTATGAGACCAAGATAAACTTATTTGGTTCAGATGGTGTCAAGCATGTATGGAGACAAGTTTGACTACAGTCAAGCATGGTGGTATCATGGTTGAGGCTGTATGAGTGCTGTCAGCACTGGGGAGTTCAGTTCACTGAGGGAACCAAGAATGCCAACATGCACTGTGGCATACTGAAGCAGAGCTCTTTCAGGAACTGGGCCACAGGGCAGTATTCAAACATAATAATTATTCTTAACTCTCCTCCAGGATGACCACTGCCTTGCTAAGGTAACTGAGGATAAATGTGCTGGACTGGCCAAGCATGTCTCCAGGCCTAAACCCCATTCAGAGGCGTAGCTAGGGTTTTCAGCGCCCGGGGACAAAGACTATTAATGCGCCCCCTAAGGTAAAGGGTCGTGACCAAATGTGGGCGTGGTTATGGGTGCTCCACATTTGGTCACGCCCCTTCAAATGTACATGGAGGTTAGCAGGCTCACGCTCACCCACCCTCCCTCAGTATGTACCTTCCAGCATGTTCCAAGACAAATTCAGCAATCATAAGCCCCCCCGATCAAGACAAATTCTGCAATCATGAGCAAACATGAGGCCCCCAACATGACCAACTCAGAAATCATGAGGCCCCCAACAAGACAAATTTAGCAATCCTGAGGCCCCCAACAAGACAAATTCAGCAATCATGAGGCCCCTAACAAGACAAATTCAGCAATCATGAGGCCCCTAACAAGACAAATTCAGCGATCTTGAGGCCCCCAACAAGACAAATTCAGTAACCATGAAGCCCCCAACAAGACAAATTCAGCAGTCATGAGGCACATAAATAGACAGCATTTCACATAAATAGGCAGAATGCCCCCTTAATATGGTAGACACCTCTCACCTGGCAGCAGTTCCCCAAAATACACTCAATCTGACAGCAGTGCTTCCCCAAAAATAGGTAGCCCCAGGTCTATAGGTGTCCCCAGAATATGTGGCCAGCAGTATAGATGTCCCCAGAACAGGTAGCCAGGGGTAGAGATGTCCACAGAACAGGTAGCCAGGGGTATATGTGCCCAGTATATGTAGGCCGGGGTATGTGTCCCCAGTATATGTAGCCAGAGGTATATGTGCCCAGTATATGTAGGCAGGGGTATGTGTCCCCAGTATATGTAGCCAGAGGTATATGTGCCCAGTATATGTAGCCAGGGGTATATGTGCCCAGTATATATAGTCAGGGGTATATGTGCCCAGTATATATAGCCAGGGGTATATGTGCCCAGTATATGTAGTCAGGGTTATATGTGCCCAGTATATGTAGCCAGGGGTATAATATGTGCCCAGTATATGTAGCCAGGGGTATATATGCCTAGTATATGTAGCCAGGGGTATATGTGCCCAGTATATGTAGCCAGGGGTATATATGCCCAGTATATGTAGCCAGGGGTATATGTACCCAGTATATGTAGTTAGGGGTATATGTGCCCAGTATATGTAGGCAGGGGTATATGTGCCCAGAGTAGGTAGCCAGGGATATATGTGCCCAGAGTAGGTAGCCAGGAGTATATGCCCAGTATATGTAGTTAGGGGTATATGTGCCCAATATATGTAGGCAGGGGTATATGTGCCCAGAGTAGGTAGCCAGGTGTATATGTGCCCAGAGTAGGTAGCCAGGGGTATATGCCCAGTATATGTAGTTAGGGGTATATGTGCCCAATATATGTAGGCAGGGGTATATGTGCCCAGAGTAGGTAGCCAGGGGTATATGTGTCCAGAGTAGGTAGCCAGTGGTATATGTGCCCAGAGTAGGTAGCCAGGGGTATATGCCCAATATATGTAGTTAGGGGTATATGTGCCCAATATATGTAGGCAGGGGTATATATGCCCAGAGTAGGCAGCCAGGGGTATATGTGCCCAGAGTAGGTAGCCAGGGGTATATGTGCCCAGAGTAGGTAGCCAGGGGTATATGTGCCCAGAGTAGGTAGCCAGGGGTATATGCCCAGTATATGTAGTTAGGGGTATATGTGCCCAATATATGTAGGCAGGGGTATATGTGCCCAGAGTAGGTAGCCAGGGGTATATGTTCCCAGAGTAGGTAGCCAGGGGTATATGCCCAGTATATGTAGTTAGGGGTATATGTGCCCAATATATGTAGGCAGGGGTATATGTGCCCAGAGTAGGTAGCCAGGGGTATATGTTCCCAGAGTAGGTAGCCAGGGGTATATGTGCCCAGAGTAGGTAGCCAGGGGTATATGTGCCCAGAGTAGGTAGCCAGGTCAGGTGTCCCCCTCCCCAGCAGGAGGGGAGCAGCGCAGAGAAGAGGAAGAGCTGCTCTCCCTCCCCTGTCCCCTCCAATGTCCGGGTGGCTGGCAGCGGCGGGCAGAACTTACCTCCGTCTCTCGCAGCGCCGGCTGGATCTGCCGCTACTCTGGTCTGGTCCAGACCAGAGCAGCGGCTGCGCACCCGAACTTCCGGCCGGCGCTGGAGCGAGACGGAGGTGAGTTCCGCCCGCCGCCGCCAGCCACCCGGACATTAGAGGGGACAGCGAGGGAGGGAGAACACCTAAGGTGAGGGAAGGAGGGGGGAGATGGCCCCCCTTCCCCACCGTCCGCACAGCTCTCCCTCTTCTCTGCGCTGCTCCTGCTCCCCCCGCAAAAAAAAAACAAAAAAACTCCAGAGCTCAGCTGGGCGCCCTTGGGGACCAGGCGCCCCGGGGCACTTGTCCTACCCCGACCCCCCCTAGCTCCGCGCCTGACCCCATTGAGCATCTGTGGTAAAACAGAAGGTGGAGGAACGCAAGGTCTCTAGCATCCACCAGCTTTGTCATGGAGGAGTGGAACAGGATTCCAGTGGTAACCTGTGAAGCTTTAGGGAACTCCATACCCAAGAAAGTTAAGGCAGTGCTTGAGAATAATGGTGGGCACACAAAACATTGACACTCGGGGCAGAATTTTTGACATTCTTAAAGGGGAACTGAAGAGAGAGGTATATGGAGGCTGTCATGTTTATTTCCTTTTAATCAATACCAGTTGCCTGGCAGCCCTGCTGGTCTATTTCTCTGCAGTAGTATCTGATTAAAACCAGAAACAAGCAGCATAAGTCTGAACCACTGAAACACCTGATCTGCTGCATGCTTGTTCAGGGGCAATGGCTAATAGTATTAGAGGCAGAGGATCAGCAGGGCTGCCAGGCAACTGGTATTGTCTAAAAGGAAATAAACATGACAGCCTCCATATACCTCTCTCTTCAGTTCCCCTTTAAGGATGGCCACTAACGGTCCAATTTCCAGCAAAAAATCGTTCGAACGATCAGAAATTCTGACTGGATTGGTTGTAAATAATCTCCATTGGTGGACACAATCGATAATGAACGAGTGAAAAAAAATGTCGTCCGAATGAATTTTCGTCAAACCAAAATTTGGATTTTCTTGTTGGTTGTGATAGATAGGAAGCAAAGATTGGTTCGTTGATGGTGTAGTGAACGATGTTTTACAATATTTCACTTCCGATCAGAATTTCTGATCACTCGAACGATTTTTCGCTAGAAATTGGTCCGTTAGTGGCCAGTTTTACTTAGGGCTGTACTCATTTTTGTTGCCAGTGGTTTAGACATTGTTTGTGTGTCAATTTATTTTTATGGAACAACAAATTGGCTTAAGGTAGCCACTAACGGTCCAATTTCCAGCGAAAAATCATTTGAGCGATCAGAAATTCTGATCGGAAGTGAAATATTAACAAAAACAAACCTGTGCACAATACCATACACTCCTCTATTAAAATGCAGCCGATCTAAATTGATGCCAGTTCTCAATTCCAAATATAACATATAAAAGTCTCTCTTGATCAGCGCAGATCTCTGAACCAACTTCAAGATTTTCAAACCGCCACCACACCTCTTGTGAATGCACTCACCAGCTTAAATGATCATACAAAATGATCATATGCGCTCAGTCAGGTAAATTCACTGCCCTTCTGGTCACTGCTGGGCTCCACTCTTTAAGTCCTCTTCATAACACGATGTCTCAACATGAAATTAAAAATGCTCCACATAGCGTAGCACAATTTGAATAAAATTTATTTTTCCTTAAAAACACAATCAAGTGCACTCACGTTTCCACCATGTATGTCTATCACAGGCATACAGGTAAGCGCAGGGTTTGCAAGGCAGCGGACCTCTCAGCTGTATACTCCACGTAGTACCGCCGTAATCCGCGCACTCCCAACGTCCCTCGCTCGCTCTGTTGCTCCTCCCCGACCGGTTTCGTCCACGTGACTTTCTCAAGAGTTTTTCTCTTGTATTGAGCATAAATGGTAAATTTTAGGCCAGCTTCAGTTACTACTGTAGTGGTACAGTGGTTAGTGTGCTTGCCCACCACACAGTGAGACCCAGGTTCAAATCCCAGCCAATGTGAGTTGGCTTTTATGCTACAAATCCTTAAAGGGAACCTAAACGGAGAAGGATATGGATTTTTCCTTTTAAAATAATACCAGTTGCCTGAATTGCCTGCTGATCCTGTGTCTCGAATACTTTTAGCCACAGCCCCTGAACAAGCATGCAGATCAGGTGCTCTGACTGAAGTCAGACTGGATTAGCTGCATGCTTGTTTCAGGGTGTGATTCAGCCACTATTGCAGTCACAAAGATCAGCTGGACTGCCAGGCAACTGGTATTGTTTACAGGAAACATCCATATCACTCTCATTTAAGGTTCCCTTTAAGCAACCTAATGTTTCTATTGCATTGAGCATAAATGGTAAATTTTAGGCCAGCTTCAGTTACTACTGTAGTGGTACAGTGGTTAGTGTGCTTGCCCACCACACAGTGAGACCCAGGTTCAAATCCCAGCCAATGTGAGTTGGCTTTTATGCTACAAATCCTTAAAGGGAACATAAACGGAGAAGGATATGGATTTTTCCTTTTAAAATAATACCAGTTGCCTGAATCGCCTGCTGATCCTGTGTCTCGAATACTTTTAGCCACAGCCCCTGAACAAGCATGCAGATCAGGTGCTCTGACTGAAGTCAGACTGGATTAGCTGCATGCTTGTTTCAGGGTGTGATTCAGCCACTATTGCAGTCACAAAGATCAGCTGGACTACCAGGCAACTGGTATTGTTTACAGGAAACATCCATATCACTCTCAGTTAAGGTTCCTTTTAAGCAACCTAATGTTTCTATTGCATTGAGCATAAATGGTAAATTTTAGGCCAGCTTCAGTTACTACTGTAGTGGTACAGTGGTTAGTGTGCTTGCCCACCACACTGTGAGATTTGGGTTTGATTCCCAGCCATGGTATGATGTATACTGGTTTTTGAAATAGGATAATTCCCTGGCAGATGAGACCCTCCTCCCTCCGGTAGGAGGGAGGAGGGAGGTGGGAGATGGCCCACAAGAGGCTAATTAAAATCTCTGTAGCAGCTGTCCCATAACTAATTAGTGTAGGCAGACAACTGAGTCAAATGGTATAAGGAGCTTGCTTGAAGGAGGGAGGGTGGGCCAGCTTACAGCAGTGAGACCAGTGTTTGGCAATAATGTGTCTGCTGACAGTGATATGGAGGGTCAAAGTTTTGCTCAATAGAGCATTATGGGGCGAATCGAACTTCCGCAAAAGTTCGCCTGATGCAGGCGAACGCGAACCCCCAAAGTTCGCCTGCAACCGTTCGCAGGCGAACCGTTCGTGACATCTCTATACATAACCTTTGTAGGCACTGTGCATTAGGGATGCTCACCGCATTCCGCGGAATTCAGTTTTCCGCAGTTACGGACGGAATTTGGTGGTTCCGTTCCGTCGCATCGGGACGGAATTGCTATAGCGCTATAGCGGAAATTCCACGGAACGATGCGTAATTCTGGCGGAATGCGGATTTTTGTAAGCCAATCACAAGGAAGCCCCTAGAAGAAGCTTAAAGTGAGAACAACAGGATTTCTTCATGAAAATTGGAATTTCTGCACTAATCAGAGGCTTACAAAAACCACCCAAATGGATTTCTGCATGAAAATCGGAATTATTTCAGCACCAATTACAGTCTTAACAAAAACCAATCAATCCTATGTTAGCAAACAGCTCCCTAGCTATCTCACCTATCCCAACCATTTTGTATAGGTCCCATAGCCTACGCGACACCTCCTGCGGCGCCAAAACCACTGCCATGGGACCACCGCCAGGTCCCATAGCTTACGCGACACCTCCTGCGGCGCCAAAACCACCGCCATGGAACCACCGCCTGGTCCCATAGCTTACGCGGCACCTCCTGCGGCGCCAAAACCACCGCCATGGAACCACCGCCTGGTCCCATAGCTTATGCGACACCTCCTGCGGCGGCAAAACCACTGCCATGGAACCACCGCCAGGTCCCATAGCTTACACGACACCTCCTGCGGCGCCAAAACCACCACCATGGGACCACCGCCAGGTCCCAAAGCTTACGCGACACCTCCTGCTGTGCCAAAATGACCGCCATGGGACCACCACCAGGTCCCATGGCGTAAGTGACACCTCCTGCGGTGACAAAACCACCGCCATGGAACCACCCCCAGGTCCCAAAGCTTACGCGACACCTCCTGCGGCGACAAAATGACCGCCATGGGACAACCACCAGGTCCCATGGCGTAAGCGACACCTCCTGCGGTGCCAAAACCACCGCCATGGAACCACCGCCAGGTCCCAAAGCTTACGCGACACCTCCTGCGGCACCAAAATAACCGCCATGGAACCACCGCCAGGTCCCATAGCTTACGCGACACCTCCTGTGGCGCCAAAACCACGCCATGGGACCACCGCTAGCCTCCTGCTGCAAAAATAAATAAATAAATACATTTTTTTTTTAAAAAGACCGGTGGAACAGCCACTAGGTCCCATGGGCTACCATTTAGCAAAAACTGTGCGGAATTCCGGTGGAACGGAATTTGCTCTTTCCGATCATCCTTACTGTGCATGTACAGAAAGTGAATGTAAAATATCATTTTTTTATTTTTTTTTCTACTTATTCTGTTGTTATGAGGTAATGCTCTGTCTGTAGATCCACATTAAGCATCCCCGACATGCTACAATATGGTAGCTTGATAAGCAGTCAACATTTGCATACAATATGCATCTCTATGACTCACAGTGGGCTGGTATATGATATGAGCAGCTTATGTTGCGTTCTGCAATAAAGTAATACTAGCTGCTTAACGATTACTAAGGACATGTTTACTGTGCAAGAACAAATCAAACTAACAGAAGGCACTAATTGGCTATAAATTATCCAAATTTGATTTGTCATCAAGGTCTAAACAGTAATACTGGAATATGTCAGCTTGTTTGATCTCTACTTTGCAAAATGTCTTTCCTAGAAATTTTACAATGACATTACTAATGACTGCTATGGCTGTTGCTGTCCTCCTGCTCACCATGCACTTCAGAGTTCAATGACTGCACTTCAGAGTTCAACTGGCTGTTGCTGCAACCCCCTGCTCCTCATACACTTCAGAGTTCAATTACTGCTATGGCTGTTGCTGCTACCCCCTTCTCCCAATACATTTCAAAGTTCTGTGACTGCTATGGATGTTGTCAACTCCCTGCTCCCCATACACCTCAGAATTATATGACTGCTATGGCTGTTGCTGTCCTCCTGCTCACCATGCACTTCAGAGTTCAATGACTGCACTTCAGAGTTCAACTGGCTGTTGCTGCTACCCCCTGCGCCTCATACACTTCAGAGTTCAATTACTGCTATGGCTGTTGCTGCTACCCCCTTCTCCCCATACATTTCAAAGTTCTGTGACTGCTATGAATGTTGTCAACTCCCTGCTCCCCATACACCTCAGAATTATATGACTGCTATGGCTGTTGCTGCTACCCCCTGCTCCCAATAACCTTCAGGCCTGGAACCCACTACAAAACGCTATCGCTAATCGCAATCGCTAGCGTTTTGTATGAGCAGTTTGTAAGCGATTTCATGATTTTGTGTAATCAGTTTGCCAGCGGTTGTATAGCAATTAGCGATTAGCGTTTTAAAGTCTGATTGGTCCTTTCATTTATTTTTAATTTTGTTACAGTGTACATTAACTTTAAAACGCTAGCAAAATCGCTCCGTGCAAGTTTCGATGAGCGATTACGCCAGTGATTATATACTTTACATTGAAGTGCTAACGCTTACAATGCTGCATGTCCTGCGCTTGCGATTTTGGGAATCGCAAACGCTCCAGTGGAAGTTGGCATATCCGTTAACATTAGCTGAGCGTTTTTGGAAATCGATAGCGTTTTTAAGCGCTTCCTAAATGCTCTGAAAAGCGCTCTTATGGGTTCCAGCCCTAAGAGTTCTATGACTGCTATGGCTGCTATGGCTGCTGCTACTCCCCAGCTCACCATACACTTCAGAGTTCTATGACTGCTATGGCTGTTGCTACATCCTTGCTCACCATACACTTCAGAGCTTTATGACTGCTAAGGCTGTTGCTACCCTCCCCCCTCTGATCACTATACACTTCAAAGTGATATCACATTCTTTAATATGTTGTTGTGGTGCCTCTTTAAGGAGAGCAAGCAATAAGCAAAGACTAGCCAAGCACTTGGATTGAAAACATGGAGCCCTGTGTTCACATCCCACCTGGGAGCACTACCTCTGCAGAGTTGATATCTGCTCCTGTGGATGAAATATGTATGGTTGAAGACAGGACAATTTGCACTACCAGTGGCGTTCCTACCATAGGGCGGCAAGGGGCGGGGCGCTCCGGGTGTCGGACGTCCCAGGGGGTGTCACCAAGGCCTTCCACAGAGGCCTGTGCAGGAGGGGGAAGCAACACAGAAAGGAGGGGTAGCGGGAACAGCGGTGGGGAGGGGGGCCAGACCCCCCACCTCCCTCACCTGGGTCCCCTCCTTCTGGTGCTTCCCCCCTCCTAATTAGCAGCAGCTTAGAGAAGCGGGCAGGAGCAGGCGAAGAGGACTTACTCACCTGCTTCCTGTGTTCCAGGCGCTGGCGCACATGCGTCATCGTCATGTGACACTGGTCTCCGCCTTCTCCACCGCTCACTGTGCTTCCTGATTAGCAGAAGCACAGTGAGCGGCAGAGAAGTCGGAGACCAGTATGACGTGAGGATGACGCTGTGCGCCATCGCCAGGAAGCAGGTGAGTAAGTCCTCTCCGCCCGCTCCTGCCCGCTTCACTAAGCTGCTGCTAATTAGCAGGTGGGAAGTGCCAGAAGGAGGGGGCCCCCTCCCCGCCGCTGTCCCCGATGCCCCTCCTTCCAAGCTTCCCACCTACCGGGGGCAACTATACTATACTGCTGGGGCAACTATACTAGGGGCCACTATACTAATACTGGGGCAACTATACTAGCTATACTGGAGGCAACTATACTAATGCTGGGGCAAATATACTATGTATACTAGGGCAACTATATTACCTACACTGGGGGCAACTATAGGAGCTATATTAGGGGCAACTATGCTAGCTATACTGGGGGCAACTATACTAGCTATACTGGGGGCAACTATATTACCTACACTGGGGGCAACTATACTAGCTATATTAGGGGCAACTATATTAGCTACACTGCAGGCAACTATATTACCCACACTGGGGGCAGCTATACTAGCTATACTGGGGGCAACTATAGTAGCTACCAATAATGCGGCCAACTTTAGGGGGGACGGGAACCTACACCTAGCACTACCCGCTGTGGCGCGTTTAGCATGCCACAGTCGCCCCCTTTTTTTTTTTTTTGTTGACGGGGGGGGGGGGGGGGGGTGTCTTTTAATACCCAGCACTGGGTGTCAAATGCCCTAGGTACGCCACTGTGCACTACTTCTATCAAGAAAATGCAGCATAAAAGCAAAAAAAGGGGAAGGCGGTTTTGCTACACTGCCTAGCACTCTGGGGCCTGAGATCCATTGAAGGGTCTTAATAAAGACTGTCATTTGAAGTGGTTATCAGCAGACAGTGTATGGTGTGCCACTGAAGTCTAGTCATTTTGTCCTTCAATCCTGCAGTGTCCATTACAGAATAAAGAGAAGCATTTTGTTGTCACTATGTACTAGGTATCTATCAAGTAAATAGAAAGGAGATACCGAAGCAGCAGAAAAGGAATGTGTCTTCCATTGACATCCCTTCACTGCCTTTAAATCCTAACTGCTGTCACCATCACTCTGTTCATCGTTCTAAACAACAAATATCCATTTATGTGCAGCTGCTGTGGGTTACAGCTGGTCTCCACGGAAACAGGTAAAACAAATCTAGAGTATTCATTATGTCAGCAATAAAGCCCAACTCCAGTCGCACATCTGACTATATAGAAATTCTTCATTCCTCAGTAACTCAAATGTTACCTAATGTTATGGAGGGTAAAGAGGCTTGTTCTTTGGGAGCGGCTGCTGGTGCTTTGGTGAGCATCATTATTAGAGATGAGCAATGAGATGCTCATAATTGTGGCTTACATGCAAATGTCATGCTAATTACAGCACAGCTTTGCATTGGGCTAATCAAATTAAATTCCTGACAATTGAACTGGCTAAATTCCAAGCTGCATACAATTTGCATTAGATTTGTATGCAAATGGTAACTATTAGCATAAGGACTGTGAATAAGGGATTAAAGAGACACTGAAGTGAAAAAAAAAATTATGATATAATGAATTGTATGTGTAGTACGCATAAGTACTAGAACATTAGTAGCAAAGAAAATATTCTCATTTTTTTATTTTCAGTTATATAGTGTTTTTTTTTGTTTTTATAACATTGCACCATTCTCTAATATTTGCCGTTTACACACTACTCAGCATTCTAAATGATTTTACAGAGCAGGCCAGTGAACTTTTGACCTGTCCTCTGTCACTGTATTGTTTTTTTTTCTGCAGACACTTGAGATAATAAGCTTCAGAAAACAGAGCTCTCTGTGACTTTGAAAGTTGTGGAGCGCAATGGCTCTTTTGCATAGATAACAACTGGAGTTTCTTAACTCTTCCTGTACCGGAAGCAATATCAGACTTATGTCTTTGCTCCTAATGTTTTATTTCTTAGCTGTACTACACATACAAATCATTATATCATATTTTTTTCACTTCAGTGTCTCTATAAGACTGACACTTATTTTGCAATTGCTTTGTGGTTTGCCACGCTAGCAAATGAAAGTCTGTTAAAATATGTTTATTGAGAAGTTGTAAATATTAACATTAAACTAGCAAATAAAAGTCACTAACAGCTGATCAAAATAGCCAGTTAATTAATCAGCTTACAGCTAAATGAGGAGAACTAGTGTCTTTCATTTCTCTGGCCTAGCTTAGGAGAGTTTTTCTCCTACCTCTAGTCTCTTTGGAGTTATTTTAATAAGGTTGGTTAAAAGTGGAAAGCACTGGAGAACACAAGTAATCCAGCAAACCTGGAGTACTTTGTTTTTCTAGTATCTGCTACTAGTTACATATCAGAACAGGTTGCTGAATTGCTAGTCAGTGTCTCTTTAATAAATGCAGATTGGCCTAGTTATTCTTTAAACCAAGGGTCATTGTTGGTTTGGGTACATGGGTAGAACTGCGCAACTACAATTTGTTTATTGTATTTTTCAGCAATCCTCAATACATTCTGATATGACCCAAGCAAAAGTTGCAGACATTTGCTACATAATAGCAGTCAGGTTTAAGTATGATAGATTACATATTATGTTACTAACTATCCCATCATCTGTATAGAGCTAATATTTTCACTGTGTTGTGTGCTAGTTTGAGTGCTAGTTTCTTCCCATGAACAGACTTCTAGGTAAATCGTCATCTGGTGAAACTAGCTGTGTGTGTTGGATGATGTACTCAGGTGGAATAGATGTACTCTGTAAGTGATGTGTACTGTTTCAGCACTAAACAAATACAGGAAACAGAACAACATAAATAATTATTTAGCCATCTGTCCGGAGCACTGTTTTAACTTTTCTGCTCATCTAAGGAGAGAAGGCAAATGAGTTCATTTATTTCACTAAGGGCCCGTTTCCACTTGAGCGGTGCAAAATTGTTGCGGTAACGAATTTGCATTCGTTTGTATGCGAATTTTACTGCGAATTCGCATACGATTTCGCATATGTTTGTATGTATGCTAATTTAACCATGTCAGTGCCTGTGTGCGTTTACATTGGTTTTATGCAAAATCGTATGCAAATTTGCGGTAAAATTCGCATACCGCAACCGCATGCGAATTTCCTATTAAATACATTGTATGTGAATCGCCTAGTGGTGTGTGGCAAGCGAATTCTGATGGCTCTGCAGTGCAGATTTTTCCTGCACACAAAACCGCAAAGAAATCCTGACAAGTGAAAACAGCCCCATCCACATGTATTGGCTATGCAAATTTCCCGCATGCGAATTCGTGATAGTGAAAGCGATCTCAGCAGAACTTACATTACAGACAATGATTCTCCATTTTATTAATGTGTGTACCCCCATTGCCAGTCACAATGTATCACGCTTGGCACACATACATTTATTAACTGTACATGCATGTCATTGATTTCCAAACATTCAATTTTGCTTTGAAATACATTAAAATAACTGAAGTACAAAAGAAATACATGTTCGACACTCAGTAAAATGGGGGTGGAAGCTCGCACCTGCGTTCCAGGCAACACACACACTTCACCCCAGCATGTACGATGGTGATGAGAATCAGCAGAGGGACGTGCATCTGGTTATAAATGTAGAAAACATGGTTGCACATCCTAGTACATCAAGTCAGCCCAGGCACTGTCTGTTTAACTGATTTATTCTTGTCTTAAAGCGGTGTCGTCACCATAAAAATCAAATTTCAACAGCAACTGGTCTGAGTGTATTAAGTGATAAAGATGCTAATCCTGCATTTAAAACTTTCAAAACTTTTTCTGCTGTTATGATTTGGAGTTATCACATACTTAAAGAGACACTGAAGCGAAAAAAAAAATGATGATATTATGATTTGTATGTGTAGCACAGCTAAGAAAAAAAACATAAAGATCAGATACGTCAGTCTAATTGTTTCCAGTACAGGAAGAGTTGAGAAACTCCAGTTGTTATCTCTATGCAAAAAAGCTATTAAGCTCTCCGACTAACTTAGTCGTGGAGAGGGCTGTTATCTGACTTTTATTATCTCAACTGTAATTGAACTGTTTACTTTTCCTCTGCTAGAGGAGAGTTCATTACTTCACAGACTGCTCTGAAAGACTCATTTTGAATGCTGAGTGTTGTGTAATCTGCACATATTATAGAGTGATGCAATGTTAGAAAAAACACTATATACCTGAAAATAAAAATATGAGAATATTTTCTTTGCTGCTAATCTTCTAGTAATTATTCATAGTACACAACCAATTCATTATATCATATATTTTTTTTCGCTTTAGTGTCTCTTTAAGGAGCACTGGCCCTTTAGTAGTCATGCCAAAGAATTGCATGCTGGGGGTTCTTTTTATCTATAATCTATTCCTCCTCTTCCCTTTATTTCCCTGACAGCTGCTTATCTGAAACACGATCCCCTACTCACTTGTGTTTACAAGCAAGGCTGAGGCGACTCAGCGATTGGAGGAGACAAGAAAAAAAGTAAAGGGCAGAAATGACATCACGAGTTAGTCTTAACTGTGGGCAAAAGATATGGCCCCCACCAGGAACAGAATTCTCGTCATTTACTAAACAGTCACTGAAATCAAAACGTGTACAGTATAATACATGTGTTATGTAAGTAGATCAAGTATTTATCTACTTATATATGTGTTTTTTTTCCCTGGCATAGTATGGCTGATCCTACTGCTTTAAAGAAGAACTCCAGTGAAAATAATGTAATAAAAAAGTGCTTCATTTTTATAATAATTATGTATAAATGATTTAGTCAGTGTTTGCCCATTGTAAAATCTTTTAAATCCCTGATTTACATTCTGACATTTATTACATGGTGACATTTTTACTGTTGGCAGGTGATGTAACTGCTGCATGTTTTTTTGGCAGTTGGAAACAGCTGTAAACAGCTATTTCCCACAATGCAACAGGGTTCACAGACAGGAAACTGCCAGGAGTACGTACTCAGAGTTTCTTGTGGGAGGGGTTTCACCACAATATCAGTCATACAGCGCCCCCTGATGGTCTGTTTGTGAAAAGGAATAGATTTCTCATGTAAAAGGGGGTATCAGCTACTGATTGGGATAAAGTTCAATTCTTGGTCAGAGTTTCTCTTTAAGCCACATTTATGGAACAAACAGTTTTATGTTCAACATATACATGAATCATCAAACTTGAAGTTGAAGATTGTGCTGAGGTGTGTAAGGGTCGGGTGACCAGGGGACGATCGCGCCGCAGTCATGTGACATTGACATGACCATAGTGCCAGTGAACAAATGAATTGACAACTCTGCATTTCATACCATATTTTAGCAAAAGTGGAGTAGGGATTGAAATACCAGGAATTCTGCTCAATGTGAGGTGAGGTGAGACTAAAAGAGAAGTCAGACACTTGATTTACAGATTGCTTCTTACACAAATGTATTTGAAGAAAAACAGACTTTTCTTGAGTGTTAAAGAGCCTTTAATGCCCAGTGATTCAACAGGAGATACTGGTGGTGACGTAGAAGAGGAATGCCTTGCAATTACACTTGTCCTTTTTCTTACATGTTTTGGAGTGTCGGTGAGGGCTCACTAGACATTTTAACAAGTACTTGGAATGTTTCTTTAATGTGTTGTGCTGTTCTTGGCCAAGCAAATCCATTCCATAGCTGCATGCAGCAAAGTAAAGCCACACATACTGTAAATGCAGCATAGAGCATGGCAGCTGGGAACAGAGAAGGTCCATACCTGATAAAGTGAGCGGATGCTGGGCTGGAAGACCATGTTGGTGTTGAGCAGGAAGGATCGGATCAGAGGCTGTGGGAAAGCTGCCAGCTGTGTAACAATCCCAATCAGCAACAAGTTCACATGTAAAGAGTTCTCCATCATATTCTCTAACTTCGACAAAACAACACTGATGAAGGGCCCTGAGGGGGAACATTGTCAGATATAAATAACTGATATGCAGATCAAAGAACACGCATGAAGAGAAATGTAACACGTTTCAACATATTAGTATGACTAAGGGCTCATTCACACTACACAATGCATGCAAGAAGGAGATTTTGTGCATGTGTTCCTGAGGCACAGCATGCACGTCGCAATGCGTTATAACATGGATGCCAATGGCCTCGACACAATAGCACCTAATAGGAAATCCTGTGTGATAAAATGTGCCACGTTAAATTGCAATGCCCAGGAACGCACAACTGTACTGTGAGTGGCAATTTGGGAGTCTATGGACTTTTATGTTACCATGCATATCGCACACATTGTTGCGGTGCGCCGTGCATGCAGGCTTTGTATTGACGTCTATGTTCAGTCTCTATTGCAGTTCACACTTATTATAAGGCATGCATTATGCAACTTCCCACTGTGAATCCAGCCTAAAAACTCAAGAGACAGAGTTAATTGAATACGGGCCATAGTGTAAATGAGGCCACATACCTTTGGGATAAAATATTACTGTATATATTATAGACACTGTTATGTGAATGCTGCTAAGTGAAATGATAGTTTAATCGTCATGATAATGTAATTACTTGGAGAACTATGATTTTGAAAAACAACTGATTAATTTTTATACTGGATATTGTCATTGCCAGTAATAAAGATATGTTTTGCAATATAACGTGACAAGCTATTTCCACAGTTTACAGAAAATAGGTCAGAAATCATAAATAAATAAATAATAATAATGTAATTCAAAGCACCAACATAGAGATTAGTACAAAAAGCTTTATTAATGTCAGTAAACAGAATCATAAAACCAATTAAAATCATGCCATGGTCCAAAATGGCGTTTGAGAGTGCTGTCAATAGTACGGTACCTATACTGCCAGCCACACAGCTAAAGGCTTACATGCAACCACACACAGACCAATTTAATGCAAGCCCAGGTAATACAAATAGCAGCAAAAAATAGATCCACTCAGAAACAATATAGTTCCTCCAGGTTTCAATGTATTGCAGTAGCGCAGATGAAAGATAGCAGCAAATCTCACCAGTATAATTCTCAGCAAGAAGGTCCACGATTCAATGGCATAAGTCTGCTGACGGCATCAGGATATGCAGAACTGCAATATGCAATATGGATCTCACCAGTCCCATGGTAATCAGCAAAGTATCACCAGTGAATACTGTATTTGGTCATCATGCTGTCTGCCCACTCCCATGGTAATCCTGAGGCTAACAAAAACCTTACCATTTTATGGGCTTCTAACTAAACTTAAAGTTTAGAATCCTCTGTACGGTAAGCAAACCTATTGTTTGTCCCACATCAAAATACATAACTGGAAAAACACAAGCCAGTCTCCTACAGCACAGTTTCCCAGATTAGAACTGACTTTGTGCTGAATAACTAGCCATTTTATTCTTACTTTGGCACCTGTTTTAGGGAGAAGACAAATCCTGGAGTGATTTTAAAATGGCAGTGCAGAGGAGAGAAATCTAGTACAAACGAACCCCATTAATCACTTTTCCAGGCTCTCTCCCTGCAACTGCTAATGTTTAACCACTTGCCGACTGCACACTTATACCGTGCGGCGGCAAAGTGGTAGCTGGAGGACCAGCGACGCAGATCTGCTTCGCCAGGTGCCTCCCTAATTAGTCAGGAAAGGCCGCTCGCGCGAGCGGCCGTTTCCTGTTAGATCACAGAGCGGGTCTCCGTGAATAGCCTGCGAGCCGCTGATCGCGGCTCGCAGACTAAATGTAAACGCAGGAGACATTTGTCTCCTTTGTTTACATTGAACGGCGCAGATCGGCGATCCCCGGCCAATCAGCGGCCGGGGATTGCCGCCATGTGACAGAGGACATCCTGTCACAAGCTGCACAGGACGGATTGCGTCCTGTGCAGACCCGATCACCAGGGGGGACAGGTAGGAGAGGGAGGGGGGGAATTTCGCTGCGGAGGGGGGCTTTGAGGTGCCCCCCCCCCCGCAAACCTCAGGCAGGCAGGAGCGATCAGACCCCCCCTGCACATCATCCCCATAGGGGGGAAAAAAGGGGGGCGATCTGATCGCTCTGCATGCACCCTGATCTGTGCTGGGGGCTGCAGAGCCCACCCAGCACAGATCACAAAAAACAGCCCTTAAGGGGGTGTAAAGGCTGGGTCATCAAGTGGCTAATATTCTATATATCATGGGTGGAACCAGAGCCGGATCATCAACCAGGCACCTCAAGCACCAGCTTGGGGCCCCATTCTGGCAGCAGGTAACTTCCTAACTTTACTGAAAGTAAAAAATGTATTTTAACATAATACTCCTCAGCCCCCCCCCCCCTCCCCACACACACACAGATGTACTTTACCGAGTAGCAGCAGCAGCAAGCAGGTGAGGGGGGGACTATTTTTTCTCACCGGCTGGCGGAAGAACTCTCCCTGGCCAGCCGACAATTAATCTTTAGTTCCGGCCAGGGAGGAGGAGCTGTAGGTGGCACTGCTGAGCACAGAGCCTGGAGCCCCACACGATGTGAGGGAGACGAGTGAAGACAGGAGTGCTGCTGCTGCTCAGACTTGAGTAAGTAGAGGGGGGTTGAAGGAGATGGGGGGTCCGCAGCTGCTACTGCCATGGTAGAGGCATAGGTTAAATAAACACCCAGACATGGCCGCGGGAAGCCCCGCCCACAACCCGAGGGAAGAGCCGCCCACAACCCATGGGAAGCCCCGCCTCCCAGGTCACGTTGCAACCCCCTCTACCAGCACCAACACTGACCTCTCTTCCCCTCCGGCAACCCACACTGACTCCTCCCTCACCCCTTGCAACTCACTCTGACCTCTCCCTCAGCCCCCTGCAACCCACACTGACTCCTCCCTCCTCACCCCCCTGCAACCTGCAACCCACATTGACCTCTCCCTCCCCTCCCTGCAACCCACACTGACCTCTCCCTCACCCCCTGCAACCTACACTGACCTCTCCCTCACCCCCTGCAACCCACACTGACCTCTCCCTCACCCCCCTGCAACCTACACTGACCTCTTCCTCACCTGCTGCAACCCACACTGACCTCTCTTCTCCCCCTGCAACCCACACTGACCTCTCCCTCACCCACTGCAACCCACACTGACCTCTCTTCTCCCCCTGCAACCCACACTGACCTCTTCCTCACTTGCTGAAACCCACACTGACCTCTCTTCTCCCCCTGCAACCCACACTGATCTCTCCCTCACCCCCTGCAACCTGCACTGACCTCTCCCTCACCCCCTGCAACCCACACTGACCTCTCTTCTCCCCCTGCAACCCACACTGACCTCTTCCTCACCTGCTGCAACCCACACTGACCTCTCTTCTCCCCCTGCAACCCACACTGACCTTTTCCTCACCCACTGCAACCCACATTGACCTCTACCTCACACCCTGCAACCTACACTGACCTCTCCCTCACCTCCTGAAACCCACACTGACCTCACCCGCTGCAACCCACACTGACCTCTCCCTCACCCGCTGCAACCCACACTGACCTCTCCATCACCCCCTGCAACCCACACTGACCTCTCTTCTCCCCCTGCAACCTACACTGACCTCTCCCTCACCCCCCTGCAACCCACACTGACCTCTCCCTCACCCCCCTGCAACCTACACTGACCTCTCTTCTCCCCCTGCAGCCTACACTGACCTCTCCCTCACCTCCCTGCAACTCACACTGACCTCTCCCTCACCCCCTGCAACCTACACTGACCTCTCTTCTCCCCCTGCAACCCACACTGACCTCTTCCTCACCTGCTGCAACCCACACTGACCTCTCTTCTCCCCCTGCAACCCACACTGACCTCTCCCTCACCCCCTGCAACCTACACTGACCTCTCCCTCACCCCCTGCAACCCACACTGACCTCTCCCTCACCCCCCTGCAACTTACACTGACCTCTTCCTCACCCCCTGCAACCCACACTGACCTCTCTTCTCCCCCTGCAACCCACACTGACCTCTTCCTCACTTGCTGCAACCCACACTGACCTCTCTTCTCCCCCTGCAACCCACACTGACCTCTCCCTCACCCCCTGCAACCTACACTGACCTCTCCCTCAGCCCCTGCAACCCACACTGACCTCTCTTCTCCCCCTGCAACCCACACTGACCTCTTCCTCACCTGCTGCAACCCACACTGACCTCTCTTCTCCCCTGCAACCCACACTGACCTTTTCCTCACCCACTGCAACCCACATTGACCTCTCCCTCACACCCTGCAACCTACACTGACCTCTCCCTCACCCCCTGAAACCCACACTGACCTCACCCGCTGCAACCCACACTGACCTCTCACTCACCCGCTGCAACCCACACTGACCTCTCCATCACCCCTTGCAACCCACACTGACCTCTCTTCTCCCCCTGCAACCTTCACTGACCTCTCCCTCACCCCCTGCAACCCACACTGACCTCTCCCTCACCCCCCTGCAACCTACACTGACCTCTCTTCTCCCCCTGCAGCCTACACTGACCTCTCCCTCACCTCCCTGCAACTCACACTGACCTCTCCCTCACCCCCCTGCAACCTACACTGACCTCTCTTCTCCCCCTGCAACCTACACTGACCTCTCCCTCCCCTCCCTGCAACCCACACTGACCTCTTACTCACCCCCTGCAACCCACACTGACTCCTCCCTCACCCCCTGCAACCTACACTGACCACTCCCTCACCCCCTGCAACCCACACTGACCTCTCCATCCCCCCTGCAACCTACACTGACCTCTCCCTCCCCTCCCTGCAACCCACACTGACCTCTCCCTCACCCACTGCAACCCACACTGACCTCTCCCTCACCCCCTGCAACCTACACTGACCTCTCCCTCACCCCCTGTATCCCACACTGACCTCTCCCTCACCCCCCTGCAACCTACACTGACCTCTCCCTCACCCCCTGCAACCCACACTGACCTCTCTTCTCCCCCTGCAGCCCACACTGACCTCTTCCTCACCTGCTGCAACCCACACTGACCTCTCGTCTCCCCCTGCAACCCACACTGACCTCTTCCTCACCCGCTGCAACCCACATTGACCTCTCCCTCACTCCCTGCAACCTACACTGACCTCTCCCTCACCCCCTGAAACCCACACTGACCTCACCCGCTGCAGCCCACACTGACCTCACCCGCTGCAACCCACACTGACCTCTCCCTCACCCCCCTGCAACCTACACTGACCTCTTCCTCACCCCCTGCAACCCACACTGACCTCTCTTCTCCCCCTGCAACCCACACTGACCTCTTCCTCACCTGCTGCAACCCACACTGACCTTTCTTCTCCCCCTGCAACCCACACTGACCTTTTCCTCACCCACTGCAACCCACATTGACCTCTCCCTCACACCCTGCAACCTACACTGACCTCTCCCTCACCCCCTGAAACCCACACTGACCTCACCCGCTGCAACCCACACTGACCTCTCACTCACCCGCTGCAACCCACACTGACCTCTCCATCACCCCTTGCAACCCACACTGACCTCTCTTCTCCCCCTGCAACCTTCACTGACCTCTCCCTCACCCCCTGCAACCCACACTGACCTCTCCCTCACCCCCCTGCAACCTACACTGACCTCTCTTCTCCCCCTGCAGCCTACACTGACCTCTCCCTCACCTCCCTGCAACTCACACTGACCTTTCCCTCACCCCCCTGCAACCTACACTGACCTCTCTTCTCCCCCTGCAACCTACACTGACCTCTCCCTCCCCTCCCTGCAACCCACACTGACCTCTTACTCACCCCCTGCAACCCACACTGACTCCTCCCTCACCCCCTGCAACCTACACTGACCACTCCCTCACCCCCTGCAACCCACACTGACCTCTCCATCCCCCCTGCAACCTACACTGACCTCTCCCTCCCCTCCCTGCAACCCACACTGACCTCTCCCTCACCCACTGCAACCCACACTGACCTCTCCCTCACCCCCTGCAACCTACACTGACCTCTCCCTCACCCCCTGTATCCCACACTGACCTCTCCCTCACCCCCCTGCAACCTACACTGACCTCTCCCTCACCCCCTGCAACCCACACTGACCTCTCTTCTCCCCCTGCAGCCCACACTGACCTCTTCCTCACCTGCTGCAACCCACACTGACCTCTCGTCTCCCCCTGCAACCCACACTGACCTCTTCCTCACCCGCTGCAACCCACATTGACCTCTCCCTCACTCCCTGCAACCTACACTGACCTCTCCCTCACCCCCTGAAACCCACACTGACCTCACCCGCTGCAGCCCACACTGACCTCACCCGCTGCAACCCACACTGACCTCTCCCTCACCCCCCTGCAACCTACACTGACCTCTTCCTCACCTGCTGCAACCCACACTGACCTCTCTTCTCCCCCTGCAACCCACACTGACCTCTCCCTCACCCCCTGCAACCCACACTGACCTCTCTTCTCCCCCTGCAACCCACACTGACCTCTTCCTCACTTGCTGAAACCCACACTGACCTCTCTTCTCCCCCTGCAACCCACACTGATCTCTCCCTCACCCCCTGCAACCTACACTGACCTCTCCCTCACCCCCTGCAACCCACACTGACCTCTCTTCTCCCCCTGCAACCCACACTGACCTCTTCTTCACCCCCTGCAACCCACACTGACCTCTTTTCTCCCCCTGCAACCTACACTGACCTGTCCCTCACCCCCTGCAACCCACACTGACCTCTCCCTCACCCCCCTGCAACCCACACTGACCTCTCCCTCACCCCCCTGCAACCTACACTGACCTCTCCCTCACCCCCCTGCAACCTACACTGACCTCTCCCTCACCCCCCTGCAACCTACACTGACCTCTCTTCTCCCCCTGCAGCCTACACTGACCTCTCCCTCACCTCCCTGCAACGGACACTGACCTCTTCCTCACCCCCCCTGCAACCTACACTGACCTCTCTTCTCCCCCTGCAACCTACACTGACCTCTCCCTCACCCCCCCTGCAACCCACACTGACCTCTCCTTCCCCCAGCAGTCTCCACTTCGGCTTCTTCCGCTCCCACAGCAGCGTCCACACTGACCTCTCCCTTCCCCAGCAGTGTCCACACTGACCACTCCCCTCTGCCAGCAGTGCCCACAGGTTTTAACTAACTGCACAGGAAGCACTGGAGCATGACTAGGAAGGCATGTGGCCAAGTCTGTGCATGCTCGGTAGACCCCAACTGCCGGGGCTGACAACAGCAGAACGGATGGACACCGAGGGAGCACATGGATTTCAGGGAGCTGAAGGAAGCTCCAGGTAACTAAAAAACCTTGGTTTTTTTTCATCTAAGCTTTAGTGTGTGTGTGCGTGCGTGCGTGTTTATAGCACATTGGATCAGATGGGCCGCATGGGTATGTTAAACCTTCCCTCCCCCGTCACTGCTGTCTAATTTAAATTTCGATTCCCAGTAGCTACAAGTACATAGCTACTCGGTAAGAGCATAGAAATTGCTATGGGTGCCAGAAGCCAAAGGTACCCTCGGTTCTATTATGACAGCTGTGCCTAACCTACGGCCCGTGGGCCATTTGTGGCCACGCGGCGGTGTCCTGCGGAGGGGGAGAGGATCGGGTGGTATTGCGTAGTTTTAGTATCGGCGTAGTCCCGCGCATACACCAGCGTGTGCTCCGTATTCAGCCCCAGGTAGCACTGGGATAGTTAGAAAGCCTCGCTCATTGGTTACTGCAGGAACCTTCCTCCAATAGGAATCAGCCTGATTCCTATTGGAGGAAGGTTCCTGCAGTAACCAATGATAGCCTGATTCCTATTGGAGGAAGGTTCCTGCAGTAACCAATGAGCGAGGCTTTCTAACTATCCCAGTGCTACCCGGGGCTGAATATGGAGCACACGCTGGTGTATGCACGGGACTACGTCGATACTAAAACTACGCAGTACCACCCGATCCTCTCCTCCTCCGCAGGACACCGCGGGCAGCCTCCTCAGCCCCACACAGAGCGGGCAGCCCCCTCAGCCCCACACAGAGCTGACAGCCCCCTCAGCCCCACACAGAGCTGACAGCCCCCTCAGCCCCACACAGCGCTGACAGCCCCCTCAGCCCCACACAGCGCTGACAGCCCCCTCAGCCCCACACAGCGCTGACAGCCCCCTCAGCCCCACACAGAGCTGACAGCCCCCTCAGCCCCACACAGAGCTGACAGCCCCACACAGAGCTGACAGCCCCCTCAGCCCCACACAGAGCTGACAGCCCCACACAGAGCTGACAGCCCCCTCAGCCCCACACAGAGCTGACAGCCCCTTCAGCCCCACACAGAGCTGACAGCCCCCTCAGCCCCACACAGAGCTGACAGCCCCCTCAGCTCCACACAGAGCTGACAGCCCCCTCAGCCCCACACAGAGCTGACAGCCTCCTCAGCCAGCACACTACAGGCAGGCCACGTGTGGGTAATTATTTAGGCCTCTGTTCCTCCTCAGCAGAGCTGACAGCCTCCTCAGCCAGCACACTACAGGCTGGACTCTGATACCATTGCTGCATTAATCTGCCCTGTGCATACACCCAGGTACCATACTGGACTCTGATACCATTGCTGCATTAATCTGCCCTGTGCATACACCCAGGTACCATACTGGACTCTGATACCATTGCTGCATTAATCTGCTGCAAACTTCTCATTAAGAAAATGTGCATCAAATGGTGAGTACAACAATTCTTATATTGTCGTTTTCTTTCCATTTCCAACACCATGTTAACTGTTACTAGAAAAACGTTAAAAGTTTTGCATCGAAATTTTGTATGCATGTGTTCCGGCCCTCGAGATTTTTCTTGATTTGAAGTTCGGCCCTCGGGCCAAAAAAAGGTTGAGCACCACTGTATTATGACATTATGTGAGGGGAGGGAGCAGAGGGGGTTAAGGAGGGAGGGGGGGCCCAAATCTGCTACTTTGCTTGGGGGCCTCCATTTGGTATTAATCCGGCTCTGGGTGGAACCTATATATAAGTTTCACCCTATGGCTGCTTTCACAGTGGGATGTTACAGGTGCACGTTAGAGCAGCCTGTAACGCAGCCCAACTCACAGTAATGAAAAATCAATGGGCTGTTCACAGTGCCCACGTTGCGTTACAGTGAAACGCTGGGCGTTCAATGAAAGTGCAGCATGCTGTGCGTTATAGGTGGTTTTAGCTGTGTTAGACTGTTTGCACATGCTCAGTAAGGGGAGAGTCCGCTATTGTTCCTAGCCACATGGCTAATTAATATTCACTGCACTGTAGTGTTGTCCAGATCATGAACAATTCGGATCTTTGATCCGGATCTTTTTTGTGGACGTCACAGTGGACGTTCACAGTGGACGTCTGGAAGAAACAGGAAATGCAGCTTCTGTGCACAAGCACAATCTTCCTGCTGCATCTCTCCCTTCCCCATTAGCACCCTCAATGTGCCCTCATTCTATACACCTCTCACTCTGCTGCACCCCTGCTTCCTGCTTCCCTAGTAAAATGATTCAAAGATTCGGTTCAAAGGTCCAGATCTTTTCAATGATCCGATTCGAATCATCCGAATCATTGAAAAGATCCGGACTTCCCAGGATAGAACGTAAATGGCGCACCAAGAGCCGCATAACGTGGCTCAATCTGACGTCCAACTTCAACACCACCATGCGTTGCGTTATGGGCACGTTAGGCGACCTTAACGTCCCCTAAAACGCAACGTCTTGGTGTAAATATTTGAGGTACGCATAAATATCTTATGATAGACAAAACATTTACCTTAATAAACTTCTGTATACTTCACAGAATTGCAAGTTCTTTCTCAGATATGATGTATTTTATTAAAAATCAATCAATTATCCCTTCAGAAAACAGTAAGACCTCTAGGTCTGCTGTTGGACCTATCTGTAGGTATGGAGATTTTCATTGCCATGCATTGTATTGAATGTCACCCATTTGCTTGCAAGAGGCAGCACACTGGACGGAGGTGGTACCATTCTAGCAGTTGTGAACGGAGTCTACATTTTATGCACACTGGACAGAGGCGGTATCATGCAGGCAGGTGTGAACCGAATCTAAGTTTTATGCACACTGGACAGAGGTGGGCAGAGCCGGTGGACACTGGACAGAGGTGGTACCATTCTGGCAGGTGTAAACCGAGTCTAAATGTTATGCACACTGGACGGAGGCAGTACCTTTCTGGCAGATGTGAACCAAGTCTTAGTTTTATGCACACTGGATGGAGGCAGTATCATCTCGATAGATGTGACCTGAGTCTTAGTTTTATGCATCTTTCTTGCTTAAATGATTACACTAATAATGAATCACTGATATACATAGCTTGTTTTCATCCAGCTCTAATTAAGCAGTGTACCCCAGTCTAAGATGCAATAAATAAACACAGCCAGTGCAGCACAATGTCTCAGGTGTGTACTAAGCAGCATGTATTTTGTGTACTTAGTATACATGTGACCGTGACCCCCATGAAAACTGGAGAGGTTACAGGCACCTGCATACTAACTACACGCTAGAGAGACTGTGCACTGGCTGTGTTTATATATTGGCTCTGGGACTGGGACATATTATTTCATTACAGCTGGAAAAAAAGTGGTAAATGTATATAAATGTAGTACTTTTTTCATCTCAGCAAACATATGCATAAAGGCGTACTGTACCTACGAGAGACTCATGCAGGTTCCATGAAGGAACATTTGATCAGTATGCTTTTTTTGCATAATTGATTTATCATATAGGGCTTATCATCTGTTTACAGATGTTTCATCAGATTTTATTTTTAATAAGGTGTTATTTCAGACATTCTGAGTAGCATGTTACATTATTTCTATTAATTTGTCTTATAAGGTTCCAACCGATCATCCTTTCATTTTGTCTTTTTTATATAATTGTGCTTTTAAGCTGCAAAAGAGTGTTCTTGAGAAATAGGATTAAACTGCGCGTAGTGGGCTCAAGGCCTGAAATTTTATTTTAAAGACACATAAATGGGTAACCTTACAAGTAATATAGGTGTTAGCTGGCATTTTTATACATTTGCTTAAATGGATGACGGAAGATGGACATAAACCTACATTTCAGCTCTGTTTATCAGCCTGGTAACATAAAGTGTTATTGCCATACATAAGGTCACCTGAAATGATCATTAATGATCATTCTGATCAATCATCTACCCGGCAGCCTGAGACACTCATGTATTTTGGCTTAGCTAAACTGCTTGTTCTGTCCTGTGTAGGTGTATGCGGGAAAAAAATGCGCCATGAAAACTGGGCAACCAGGAATGTCCGATAGTAGAAATTACAATGGTAAAATATTGGTATACAGTAAATGTTACTGAGATTTGACTGCAACTAAACCTAACCGATTCTGACACAGAACCCTCAACAATGATTAACCTTAACTGACCCTCTAACGATGCCTAACCCTTAACCCCCCCCCCACACACACACGCCTAACCTTAACCCCCCACACCTAACCTTAAAAACGCATATATGTCAGTTTGTCACCTGGTCATCGCAGGATGAGGTGGTAATAGCAATTTGGAGGGAGAAATAATTTGAGAACCCCGAACTAAGGCTACAGGGGCCGCACACCATAGCATTGTGGCTATAGCAGCGTGCAATTCAGCAGTGCCTCACACACACACACACACGCGCCTAACCTAAACACACACCCCCCCCCCCTTCCCCCACGGATAACCTTATCTGCTCCCCTTCCTCCACTACAAACCAGCCACAGAAAAGGCATCTATTAGCACAGCTATAGGCGCCCATTCAAATGTTGCTGTTATTAGGAAATGTCCTAGTTATGCTGGCATTTGAATCTGCACCTATGGGCTCTCCGGTGCCCAAATTTCATGCTTCTCTATGTAGAGTGGAAGCTGGGGGCAAACGATAGACTTCCCACTGCTAGCTACAAGAATGTGATCATCTGACTGAATTAAAATTGTGGAATGCTATTTGCCTGAAAATATGTCAGGTGCAAAACTTGCCATTACAGGCATTGGACTGCTGCGGAACAGTAACAAACCAATATTGGCCAAATAATGACTGTACCACCCTTTACCAACTCATTACATTATATACCGTATGGCATTTTCTAGAGAAAGGGGGATGACATTCCCATCCAGCTGCAAACATTGGGTAGCACTATTCTTTTCTTCTTCCAGTGCTCATAAATAAGTCTATTCAGCATAATATTTGGCAACTTTGCAATTAATAAAAAGCCTTTTTATTTCTAAATTTAGTGTTCTGCTTATTAAGCTAGTTCCAAATTTTTTTTATTATGAATATTCAATGTTTATTTTTCAACATGAATTTATTTTTTTTGTAAAACCTTCAGTAAGAGATTTTTAATGCAGCTACATTTCCAGATACATTGTGTGTGAGTTGCAATGTACTTTTACCAGAATTACATGATCCGTTACAATGCAAAGATGTGAACAGACCCATAGAATTGTACAGGCAGTGAGATGACACTCAGAATTATTCTGCAGCGCAATTGATGCAGAGCGTGTAAAATTGGCCATGACATCACGCAGGCAAAGCTAAGTTACTTAATAAGTGTAACTCAGTAGCAGTGGACCCGAGTTTCCTCCCAAAACACAGGCAAGTTGACCTTACTAAAGTTAATTAGACAACATTCCCCAAACACATAAGAAAGAAGTGTTTTCCCATGATGTGGTGAAACGGGAAACTTGAACCATAGATGTGCAGACGATTAATTTGCAGAAGCTTCTTTTATGTCAATGTGGACCAAAATTTCTGAAGAATGCCATGAAGCCAGCCAGACAGTTTGGAAGTCAAAATGAGGTCAGATTCAGTACTAGCAATATGAAATGCAGCAAATATTACCTCAAACATTAAATGTTTCCCCCACTGGGAGCTGAGAGGGTTGGGCACCACCAGAGGGGGTTAAAGTGAACCTCTGGACTAAAAATCTACTCAGCAGCACTGAAAAGGCTTGGTGTTTCTTTAACAGTTTCACAGCATCAGAACTTTGTTTTTCTTACCAAAGCATCATTTTTAGCTGCATTTTTAGCTAAGCTCCACCCATCAAAGAAAAAAAGCTTTTTTTCCCTGATGCTGTGCAGAGCATGATGGTATTTCCTATGTTATTCACGTTGCCTAGCAACTGTGAGAGGTGCTTAGGACACAGGACAGTTGGAACTGTGTCTTGTGCTCCCTGTCACCTCCTTTCAACCAAAAAGATGGCTGCAATCATGAAATCAAACATTTGCCTGTTCTTTTAAAACAGTGTGGGTAAGAGATTATATTACTTATCTATTTTAATTAACATAACTAATGTAACGTAATGACAGTATGTTTGTTTAGGCTGGAGTTCCTCTTTAAGGATTAGGCATCAGTATAAGGAGGGTTCTGTATTAGAGTAGGATAAGATTAGGTCATAGTAAAATATCAGTAAAGATTATCGATATTTTACTGTTGGAATTAGGTAATAGAATTATATTGATATTCTACTAGCGGCCATCCCCTACACCCTTTTTCCCAGGTGCCTTTTTTACATGTGTGCCTTTCAATCAGACAGCAGGCAATCACAAAGGTATGTTTTAGAATGGGCCCCAGAGTTCACACCAAAGACTAAGGCTAGACATTCACGAATATCTGACAGCAAAGTACACTGAGTATACCGCTTTTATAGGGGTTTGTTTTATATGTTATATTTTTGTATTATTTGTGAAATGGGAATTACAGGTAGTCCCCGGTTAATGAACGAGATAGGGACTGTAGGTTCGTTCTTAACCTGAATCTGTTCTTAAGTCGGAACATTGTGCCATCTCTGTCCCCTGTACCTCCTCTGTGTCCCCCTGTGCCTCCAGTGTCCCCCTCTGTGTCACCTCTGCCCTTTGTACCTGTTAATACAAGTTTAAAAGCCATTTTTTCTTAGATTTTTTTAAAATTGATTTTCTCAAAAACTACAAGTCCAATTTGAAAAAAAAATGTTTTGACTTGTTCTCATGGAAACACAGAATCCATGCCGTTCGTATCGGCGAGTTGTTCATAAGTCAGGCGTTCATAAGTCAGGGACTACCTATACAAGTTTTGTGCACAGTTGAATGTGCAGAGTCATTTAGAGACATAATTAGACTAGGAGCGTAGTGTGTCCAGGGTGGGTTGTGTGGGTGTGAATGCATCGCTAGCAGCATGACAGCATTTCACCTGATAATCTCCAGCTGACATGGCTCACCAGTTAAGAGCTCCTTTCTGTCTCTGTGACATGCACTCACCCCCATGCCGGGAGGTGACACGCCAGGGGTACTGTGCATGTGCCCATGCCTCTATGTATTTCCTGCCTTACTTAGGGGCCGAATCAGAGGACAGAAGCTGGGGCACATGGCCACACAGAGTCCCAAGGCCGAAGCGTCCGGCGCCCAACATGGGATTATGTCTGGAACAAATATCTATCTGGGACGGGGACCCTGAATCTGGGACGCATCACAGGTAAAGCGGGACATTTGATAACGATAGTAATAATAAGTAGAACAATCATTGTAAAACCTTCACATATCTCATAGCCTCCAGAAGCTTTTTGGCTATAGCTAATGGCAAAAATAGGGAAACGGGGATGTATTTTTCTATGATAGTGTTGACTAAAGAGCAATATCAAATTCTGTAAGCCTTAAAACATAACTAAATATAACATACTAACACATAACTCGGTAAGCAAGTGAAAGAAATCCATCAAATCTCTTGCACATTGCACGTTGCAAAACCATAACAGTGTGTGAGAGACTTGCTTGTAGATATCCACCAATCTGATGCAGTGAATTATGGTTGTATGAATCACATTGTTACCCCACAGCCAGTGCAAATCATCAATCAATATATCAGTATTATAGGACGGACTGCCTTTATAAAGTCCACTTCATGGTCCTTAATATGAAGTCTTTTAAGAAGCACAGTTACATTTTTGATTATTTAGAACTAAAAAGTGCTATGTGAATATGGAAGGTAAAAAAGAGGTGTGGAAATTGTGGAGAAATAAGAGAAGTATGCAGAAACATTTGTGAAAAACATCATTGAAATGGACAACAAAAGTGAGACAAGACCTGAAAAACAAATTCTTCTTCTTCAATGGAAATTCTGCAACTGAATTGACTGTAATTAGACACACACACACACACACACACACACACACACACACACACACACACACACACACACACACACACACACACACACACACACACACACACACACACACACACACACACACACACACACACACACACGTAAAAAGAATTACCAATTGTAAATAAATCCAATAATATTGTTATACCTGTGAATGGTGCTGCTTGGGACCTGGGAGAGTAACACCTCCTGGTGTCCTTTGGCCCAAAGGGTGACGGCATACTTTCTGATGATGGAGTTCCCAAAGAAAACTTCTCAAAATCATCATCATCTTCATCAACTAGAGAAACACTTTCTGGTGCTGGTGAACTGGACTCTTCAACTGTGGTGGTGCTTAACCCACTTATGATTTCATCACAGCGAGCTATAAATTCCTCACTGTCTGGACTCAGTGGTTTCTTACTGGAGTCCAAATCTGCATCAGAGGTAAAAGCAAGCTCCAGTTTTGGAATATTTTTATTATGATTGTTCACAGCACCTTCAATTAAAGTTGTGTTTTTTTGATTGTTTGCTGCAGTTGTGCTACTTTTCTGCTCCTGAGAGTTCTGGTCATTAAGTTTTTGAAGTTGATCTAATGTTGGACTTTGTGATGACTTGTCGTTCATTTCCTTTTGTGCTGTATCAGTGGAATCTTTTTCTGCACACAGCCTATAAACCATCACATCGTCCTGAAAATCAGAGTCTTCAATATATGACCCTTTAATGAACATTATTGCATTCTTTTTCATTTCCTGAATGTGTTCTGGGGGCTCGGGAGGCAGCACAGGATCAGGAGGTGGCTGTGGTGAGCAGTTACCAGAGTCTGGGGATATTCCAGTGTCATAACTGTCATCCCATTCAAGGTCCATCTGAAGTCTTCCTCCAAGTGAGGGATTGTCAGAAGAGAAGGATCTGTTTGTACCCCTGAAAGTTGGAAATTCCCCTCTTCTGTAGTTGCTCTCCAGCAGGGCTTGAAAAGACGTTTCTGGGTCTGGATTTTCCCCATCATATGGAGCAGACCAGACCTTACAATCTTCAACACACTTAAGTATACTTTCGTGGGCTTCCCAAAGGTATTCAAGGTAGCTTGCATCCACCGAGTCCCTGATTTCCTCAGCAAATGAGGTCTCTTCAAATGAAGGTGATGATATTCTAGATTCATTAGGATCTGCAGGGGACAATATGAAAGTGTCAGTGGATTCATATGTTTTAATGGGTACCTAACTATGGGAAAATTACTTTTTTACTTTTCAAAGCAAGATTCACGGAATCCAATTATTTTAATCAAAAGATTATAGTTCAGAAGCATATTGCTAGTTTTAGCTTGGTGATTTGTCCTCTAGTATCCAGTGACTGACTGTTCCTACAGCTCAAGATGCTAAGTGAACTCAGGTGACACATATATAAAGTAATAAAAAATCAAAGCAAAAATGTACCGCTCATGCATAACCTAAAACCTAGTCCAAGGATGATTTTCAATTTTAGTTTTGGATTATATGGAGAAGGGTTAGAAACGTTTGGGGCTTTTATTACTGTCACTGTCTCTATTATTGCTAGGAACTACATGAAACTTTGGGGCTGATTCACGAAGCTTTTCTGATTAATTATCTCACACTACTTATTAACTCACAATTTATCTCTCTTTAAATGACTTAACTCATGACTTATCTAACCTTATCTAAATGTAACTTTTAATTATCTCTACTCAAACGACTTAACTCATGAGTTAACTATCCTTATCTAACATAACTTGTGATTTATCTCTCCTTAATTGACTTAACTCATGATTTATCTCTCCTTATCTGTTTATATCATGAATTATCTCTCCTTATTTGTTTATTTCATGCATTAGCTCTCCTTTCAGTTATGTGGAAGAATAAGCTAAATGTCAATACCAAGAACAGGAAAGGAGGAAAAACAATAACTTGTGGAGTTCTTCCACATCCATACTCTCCAAACAATTATTGTATTTGTTTCTGTCTCTGTTGCTCTAGGATATATCTTTCCACTTCCTGTTTATATAGAAATTGAGGGGAAATTCTTACAGATGGGACACCAGACAGCAATATAACAATAAATCTCCCCAAACGAACCCCTCACCACATTATTCAAAACACATTACATTTACCCCCTAGAGTTGAGCTTTAAAATTAGTACAGGTATTAATCACCCAGAATAAAAATCCTGTTTACTTAGGTAGGTCCTAATGAATTAATTGTTTCTTACTTTTCTACTTTCACTTTTCACCTGTATAATTATGAGCAGTACAGATGTGATCTCACCAGCCACAGCCATATTTATATATGTGACCAAGTGATGTGCAGGGTGATACACCTAGGTCACCGGGGTCAGTGGCAATTGCAAATTCACCCAGCAGGGTAATGTGGCTTGATTACATCAGTGGTGGTTGAGACTAGTGTTGGGCGAACAGTGTTCGCCACTGTTCGGGTTCTGCAGAACATCACCCTGTTCGGGTGATGTTCGAGTTCGGCCGAACACCTGACGGTGCTCGGCCAAACCGTTCGGCCATATGGCCGAACTAAGAGCGCATGGCCGAACGTTCCCCGAACGTTCGGCTAGCGCTGTGATTGGCCGAACGGGTCACGTGGTTCGGACCCGAACGCGCTCTGATTGGCCGAACGGTCACGTGGTTCGGGTAAATAAATACCCGAACCACGTCATATCTCCGCCATTTGTCTGTGGGTTTAGCTTTGGGTAGGCAGGCAGGGTAGTTCGCGCTCCAGCCACGCTAGCCAGGGTCCCCCCTGTCATTGTGTCACTGCTGGGAACAGTAGTACACCGCTTGCTCAGCCACACTATATAGCATTCTGTTTACTGCCACTCTGTGTACCTCGCTCAGCCACACTATATAGCATTCTGTTTACTGCCACTCTGTGTCTGCTGGGAATAGTAGTACACCGCTTGCTCAGCCACACTATATAGCATTCTGTTTACTGCCACTCTGTGTACCTCGCTCAGCCACACTATATAGCATTCTGTTTACTGCCACTCTGTGTCTGCTGGGAATAGTGGTACACCGCTCGCTCAGCCACACTATATAGCATTCTGTTCACTGTTCTGTGTCTGCTGGGAACAGTAGTACACCGCTCGCTCAGCCAGAGTATATAGCATTGTGTTTACTGCCACTCTGTGTACACCGCTCAGCCAGACTATATACCATTGTTTACTGACACTCTGTGTACACCGCTCAGCCAGACTATATACCATTGTTTACTGACACTCTGTGTACACCGCTCAGCCAGACTATATACCATTGTTTACTGCCACTCTGATTCTGCTGGGAACAGTAGTACACCGCTCGCTCAGCCAGACTATATAGCATTGTGTTTACTGCCACTCTGTGTACACCGCTCAGCCAGACTATATACCATTGTTTACTGACACTCTGTGTACACCGCTCAGCCAGACTATATACCATTGTTTACTGAAACTCTGTGTACACCGCTCAGCCAGACTATATACCATTGTTTACTGCCACTCTGATTCTGCTGGGAACAGTAGTACACCGCTCGCTCAGCCAGACTATATACCATTGTTTACTGACACTATATAGCAGACTATATAGCATTGTGTGTACACCGCTCAGCCAGACTATATACCATTGTTTACTGACACTCTGTGTACACCGCTCAGCCAGACTATATACCATTGTTTACTGCCACTCTGATTCTGCTGGGAACAGTAGTACACCGCTCGCTCAGCCAGACTATATACCATTGTTTACTGACACTCTGTGTACACCGCTCAGCCAGACTATATACCATTGTTTACTGCCACTCTGATTCTGCTGGGAACAGTAGTACACCGCTCGCTCAGCCAGACTATATAGCATTGTGTTTACTGCCACTCTGTGTACACCGCTCAGCCACACTATATAGCATTGCGTACTCTGCCAGTCAGTGTGTATATTGCTGGGATCAGTAATACTCCACTCACCGTCAACCACTATATGAGCTCAACATGAGTTCCCCAGAGACCTCCGCTGTGAGCAGCACTCCCAACAACAGCAACAGCCAACGCCCCACGCAAGCTATAACATCCACCCCAGCAGCCAGTGGTCAGCAGCAGCCCTCCCCGGAGGAGAACGTTGTGTCCATCAGTCCGTCGCCAGAGCGATTAATGAGGGCTGCCATTGAGGAGATGATGGGGCCTGATGTGGAGGAGGAGGTCTGGCTCAGGCCAGCATCCCAAGTTAATGTTGAGGACGATGAGGGGTCTGTGTCTGGGGATGTTGGGGTGGCAGAGGTGGTGGGTGGGTCAGACTCAGGAGAAGAGTTGTATGATGAGGATGATGATCGGGACCATCTGTATGTGCCTCAGAGTCCGACCCCGGAAAACATGTTGTATCGTGTGTTTAGGTACTAAAATCTGCGTTCCCTCCCAGTAGTGTTGGGCGAACAGTGTTTGCCACTGTTCGGGTTCTGCAGAACATCACCCTGTTCGGGGTGACTATATAGCAGACTATATAGCATTGTGTTTAATGCCACTCTGTGTACACGGCTCAGCCACACTATATAGCATTGTGTTTACTTCCACTCTGTGTCTGCTGGGAACAGTAGTACACCGCTCACCCGCCACTGTATAGCATTGTGCTCTGTGTCACTGCTGACAATAGTGGTACACCGCTCACCCACCACTGTATAGCATTTCTGTACTGCCACTGTACTGCTGCCAGTCAGCGTGTACTTTAAGGATAAGTGAAATGAGGAAGAAATCCGGTGAAAGAGGGAGGGGCAAGGGAAGAGGTGTTTCCCCTGACGGTTCACGTACAGGCCACAGGGGAGCACCCAAGAAAACCCACTCAATACTGCCCATGTTGTCCAGGACAACAACCCTCACAGATCCAAAAGAACAGGACCAGATAATTACTTGGATGACCTCTCAAGCGTCCAGCAGTGGGTTAAGCAGCACCAGCACATCACGCACGAGGTCCGAGTCCTCAGCCAGTTAAAGTCTGGGCTTTCTTTGAAGACTGCACTGAGGATGTTACCATGGCGATTTGCAAGGTGTGCAAGACCCGCCTGAGCAGGGGGAAAAGTATTAACAACCTCTCCACCACCAGCATGAGCCGCCACATTCTATCCAAACATCCCACTCTGTGGGCAAACGCGGCAGGACAGGGTACCACCAGCAACACTGCCTCCCTTGGGTTCACCAGACTCACCACCAGACCCGCCTCAGCAGCAGCAGTAGCCCAGCCATTGCGTGGTTCACAACATTCACAAACATCAGACGATGCTGACACTGTCACTTTCCGGACTAGTGCTCTTGAGGTCTCCCAGTGTTCATCAAACACAACAACCAACAGCCCTTCGGTGTGCAGCGCTACGGTTGAGTTGTCTGTCTCTGAGATGTTTGAGCACAAGAGGAAATTGCCAGCAAATGACCCCCGGGCCGTGGCAGTAACAGCCAGCCAGCATAGCCAAGCTTCTGGCCTGCGAAATGCTGCCA
Organism: Hyperolius riggenbachi; assembly: GCF_040937935.1. Taxonomy (NCBI): domain Eukaryota; kingdom Metazoa; phylum Chordata; class Amphibia; order Anura; family Hyperoliidae; genus Hyperolius; species Hyperolius riggenbachi. The sequence continues at coordinate 184,579,751 of NC_090646.1, forward strand.
TATCGAGTGGTGGAGACAAACAGCTTCAAGGGCATGATGTCAGTGGCCATCCCACGTTACGTTGTTCCCAGCCGCTACCACTTTGCGCGCTCTGCAGTGCCTGAGTTGCATGAGCACGTGGTCAGCTAAATAACCCGAAGCTTGAAGAATGCCGTTGCCTGCAAGGTTCACCTCACCACTGACACCTGGACGAGTGCGTTCGGCCAGGGTCGATACATCTCCCTTACCGCGCACTGGGTGAACCTTGTGGAGCCTGGCAGCGATTCCTCACCTGCTACGGCGCGGGTGTTGCCCACGCCGCAAACAGCTGGATAACAACAGCAGCACCTACCTCTCTGACTCCTTCTCCTCCAACGCATCTCAAAGCTGTACCTCATCCGGAAATGCTAACCCAGCACCAGCAGCAGTAGGATCGTGGAAGCAGTGCAGCACAGCTGTTGGCATGCGTCAGCAAGCGTTGCTGAAGCTGATCTGCCTTGGGGATAAGCAGCACACAGGGGAGGAAATTTGGAGGGGAATAAAGGAACAGACGGATTTGTGGCTGGCACCGCTGGACCTGAAACCGGGCATGAAGCTAGACACCTGGCACGAACTGGCAATGTACGCAATAGAGGTGCTGGCTTGCCCGGCAGCCAGCGTTATGTCGGAACGCTGTTTCAGTGCTGCCGGAGGCATCATCACAGATCGGCGTATCCGCCTCTCCACAGAAAATGCAGACCGTCTGACTCAAATTAAAATGAATCAATCCTGGATTGGAAACGACTACGCAACACTCCTGGACCCCAACCAAGTAACATGACCGATGAACATCTGGGATGGTTTAGCGTTTCCGGTCCCTGTTTATTGAACCTCTCATCTGTATTACATTTATGACTGCATGGCGGCAAAAAGCATTGCTGCTATATCCGCACGCTTTTTGTCCTCATGCAAGGCCTGGGTTGTTGTGTCTCACAAAGCGTGGCCTTCTCCTCCTGCGCCTCCTCCTGTTCCATCACGTGTGCTGCTGCTGCTGCTGCTGCTGCTGCTGCTGGGTTACCGTTGCCGGTCCCTGTTTATGGAACCTCTTATCTTTATTACATTTATGACTACATGGCGGTACAAAGCATGCTATCCGCACGCTTTTTGTCCTCATGCAAGGCCTGGGTTGTTGTGTCTCACAAAGCGTGGCCTTCTCCTCCTGCGCCTCCTCCTGTTCCATCACGTGTGCTGCTGCTGCTGCTGCTGCTGCTGGGTTACCGTTGCCGGTCCCTGTTTATGGAACCTCTTATCTTTATTACATTTATGACTACATGGCGGTACAAAGCATGCTATCCGCACGCTTTTTGTCCTCATGCAAGGCCTGGGTTGTTGTGTCTCACAAAGCGTGGCCTTCTCCTCCTGCGCCTCCTCCTGTTCCATCACGTGTGCTGCTGCTGCTGCTGCTGCTGGGTTAGCGTTGCCGCGTGGTCCCTGTTTATTGAACCTCTTATCTTTATTACATTTATGACTACATGGCGGTACAAAGCATGCTATCCGCACGCTTTTTGTCCTCATGCAAGGCCTGGGTTGTTGTGTCTCACAAAGCGTGGCCTTCTCCTCCTGCGCCTCCTCCTGTTCCATCACGTGTGCTGCTGCTGGGTTAGCGTTGCCGCGTGGTCCCTGTTTATTGAACCACTTATCTTTATTACATTTATGACTGCATGGTGGTACAAAGCATGCTATCCGCACGCTTCTTGTCCTCATGCAAGGCCTGGGTTGTTGTGTCTCAAAGCGTGGCCTTCTCCTCCTGCGCCACCCTCCTCCTGTTCCATCACGTGTGCTGCTGCTGGGTTAGCATTACCGGTCCCTTTTCCTGGAACCTCTTATATGTATTACATTTATGACTGCATGCCGACAAAAAGCATGTTACCTGTGCAAAGAAAACAGACATTTCCCGCATTTAAAAGACAGTTTTCCCTTTGAAACTTTAAAATCGATTTTCTCAAAAACTATAAGCTCTTTTTGCTAAATTTTTTTTTCCTCTTGTACCCACTCCCAAGGTGCACATACCCTGTAAATTTGGGGTATGTAGCATGTAAGGAGGCTTTACAAACCACAAAAGTTCGGGTCCCCATTGACTTCCATTATGTTCGGAGTTCGGGTCGAACACCCGAACATCGCGGCCATGTTCGGCCTGTTCGGCCCGAACCCGAACATCTAGATGTTCGCCCAACACTAGTTGAGACTTCAAGCACTGTTTATTTGTATTTCCAAACCACCCGTAACATAACCTGGCAGCATTGCCACACTGTGTTTAGAAATATTTTGGCATGGTGGTATTGTGCCTGTTGAGCATGGAACATGAAAAATGATGGATAGCCAATGCAGCAACTCTTCAGTCAACATAGAAGAGGATTTTAAGCAACATAAAGAATTCTAGCTACAAGCAAGATGTCAAGATTTTTCAAGCAGGAGAAAAGAAGACTTCTAAAAAGTTAAGAAGATTAGTTAAAATATTTCAACAAGTGGGGGCACTTTCAGAAATCACTGTTAAGGTCCGTACACACGCCGGACTGCAGGCAACGACGGGTCTGTCGTCACCTCCCGCTGGGCGGGTTTTCAGCAGACAGTCCAGCGTGTGTACAGTCTGTCGGCGGACTGATACGGCTGTTTCTGAGCGATCTGCAGACAGACTGTACACACGCCGGATAGTGTTGGGCGAACAGTGTTCGCCACTGTTCGGGTTCTGCAGAACATCACCCTGTTCGGGTGATGTTCGGGTTCGGCCGAACACCTGATGGTGTTCGGCCAAACTGTTTGGCCATGTGGCCGAACTAAGAGCGCATGGCCGAACGTTACCCGAACGTTCGGCTAGCGCTGTGATTGGCCGAACGGGTCACGTGTAGTGTTGGGCGAACATCTAGATGTTCGGGTTCGGGCCGAACATGGCCGAACTCCGAACATAATGGAAGTCAATGGGGACCCGAACTTTCGTGCTTTGTAAAGCCTCCTTATATGCTACATACCCCAAATTTACAGGGTATGTGCACCTTGGGAGTGGGTACAAGAGGAAAAAAAATTTAGCAAAAAGAGCTTATAGTTTTTGAGAAAATCGATTTTAAAGTTTCAAAGGGAAAACTGTCTTTTAAATGCGGGAAATGTCTGTTTTCTTTGCACAGGTAACATGCTTTTTGTCGGCATGCAGTCATAAATGTAATACATATAAGAGGTTCCAGGAAAAGGGACCGGTAACGCTAACCCAGCAGCAGCACACGTGATGGAACAGGAGGAGGGTGGCGCAGGAGGAGAAGGCCACGCTTTGAGACACAACAACTCAGGCCTTGCATGAGGACAAGAAGCGTGCGGATAGCAATTTGCATTTTGTCGCCATGCAGTCATAAATGTAATACAGATGAGAGGTTCAATAAACAGGGACCGGAAACGCTAACCCATCACAGATGTTCATTGTTCATGTTACTTGGTTGGGGTCCGGGAGTGTTGCGTAGTCGTTTCCAATCCAGGATTGATTCATTTTAATTTGAGTCAGACGGTCTGCATTTTCTGTGGAGAGGCGGATACGCCGCCGATCTGTGACGATGCCTCCGGCAGCACTGAAACAGCGTTCCGACATAACGCTGGCTGCCGGGCAAGCCAGCACCTCTATTGCGTACATTGCCAGTTTGTGCCAGGTGTCTAGCTTCGATACCCAATAGTTGAAGGGTGCAGATGGATTGTTCAACACAGCTACGCCATCTGACATGTAGTCCTTGACCATCTTCTCCAGGCGATCGGTGTTGGAGGTGGATCTGCACGCTTGCTGTTCTGTGTGCTGCTGCATGGGTGTCAGAAAATGTTCCCACTCCAAGGACACTGCCGATACCATTCCCTTTTGGGCACTAGCTGCGGCTTGTGTTGTTTGCTGCCCTCCTGGTCGTCCTGGGTTTGTGGAAGTCAGTCTGTCGGCGTACAACTGGCTAGAGGAGGGGGAGGATGTCAATCTCCTCTCTAAAGTCTCCACAAGGGCCTGCTGGTATTCTTCCATTTTGACTTGTCTGGCTCTTTCTTCAAGCAGTTTTGGAACATTGTGTTTGTACCGTGGATCCAGAAGGGTATAAACCCAGTAATTGGTGTTGTCCAGAATGCGCACAATGCGTGGGTCGCGTTCAATGCAGTCCTAGGCCGAAGAGGTCATAGCCTAGGGTCACAAAACCTGTTTATTTGGGCAATTTCAATGGTGGCGAGTGTGACGTACATAAATCGCAGCAATGGCCGTTAGCAACGTCTGAATCTCACGAAATGTCTCATGCAGGTAGAAGACATATTGTTAGACTTGGGCTCCAAAGATGGGTTCCCTACATCTCTGCAAACCAGAGTTACAGGGCTCCAAATTTGGTAAAATCCCCCATAGGCTTTCATTGGGCCTCCTATTTACAGTTCCAAAATCTCACATCTTTTCAAAGGGCAATTACTCAGCAGTGGCAAATTTTCTAGCATTGTAGGGACCCTTAGGGGGAACATGACTGGTGAGTTTCGGGCCCCTAGGCCAAAGAGGTCATAGCCTAGGGTCACAAAAACCTGTTTATTTGGGCTATTTTAATGGTAGTGATGGTGACGTACATAAATCGCAGCAATGGCTGTTAGCAAAGTCTGAATCTCACGAAATGTCTCATGCAGGTAGAAGACATATTGTTAGACTTGGATTCCAAAGATGGGGTCCCTACATCTCTGCAAACCAGAGTTACAGGGGTCCAAAATTGGTAAAATCCCCCATAGGATTTCATTGCCTCCCTATTTCACTTTCCAAAATCTCACATCTTTTCAAAGGGCAATGGCTCAGCAGTACCAAATTTTCTAGCATTGTAGGGACCCATAATGGGAACATGACTGGTGAGTTTCGGGCCCCTAGGCCGAAGAGGTCATAGCCTAGGGTCACAAAAACCTGTTTATTTGGGCTATTTCAATGGTAGTGATGGTGACGTACATAAATCGCAGCAATGGCCGTTAGCAAAGTCTGAATCTCACGAAATGTCTCATGCAGGTAGAAGACATATTGTTAGACTTGGATTCCAAAGATGGGGTCCCTACATCTCTGCAAACCAGAGTCACAGGGGTCCAAAATTGGTAAAATCCCCCATAGGATTTTATTGCCTCCCTATTTCACTTTCCAAAATCTCACATCTTTTCAAAGGGCAATGGCTCAGCAGTACCAAATTTTCTAGCATTGTAGGGACCCTTAGGGGGATCATGACTGGTGAGTTTTGCCACTGCTGAGCCATTGCCCTTTGAAATGGTGTGAGATTTTGGAACGGTAAATGGGAGGCCCAATGAAAGCCTATGGGGGATTTTACCAATTTTGGACCCCTGTAACTCTGGTTTGCAGAGATGTAGGGACCCCATCTTTGGAATCCAAGTCTAACAATATGTCTTCTACCTGCATGAGACATTTCGTGAGATTCAGACGTTGCTAACGGCCATGGCTGAGATTTATGTACGCCACCATCACTACCATTGAAATAGCCCAAATAAACAGGTTTTTGTGACCCTAGGCTATGACCTCTTCGGCCTAGGGGCCCGAAACTCACCAGTCATGTTCCCCCTAAGGGTCCCTACAATGCTAGAAAATTTGGTACTGCTGAGCCATTGCCCTTTGAAAAGATGTGAGATTTTGGAAAGTGATATAGGGAGGCAATGAAATCCTATGGGGGATTTTACCAATTTTGGACCCCTGTAACTCTGGTTTTCAGAGATGTAGGGACCCCATCTTTGGAATCCAAGTCTAACAATATGTCTTCTACCTGCATGAGACATTTCGTGAGATTCAGACTTTGCTAACGGCCATTGCTGCGATTTATGTACGTCACCATCACTACCATTGAAATAGCCCAAATAAACAGGTTTTTGTGACCCTAGGCTATGACCTCTTCGGCCTAGGACTGCATTGAACGCGACCCAGGCATTGTGCACATTCTGGACAACACCAATTACTGGGTTTATACCCTTCTGGATCCACGGTACAAACACAATGTTCCAAAACTGCTTGAAGAAAGAGTCCGACAGGTCAAAATGGAAGAATACCAGCAGGCCCTTGTGGAGACTTTAAAGAGGAGATTGACATCCTCCCCCTCCTCTAGCCAGTTGTACGCCGACAGACTGACTTCCGCAAACCCAGGACGACCAGGAGGGCAGCAAACAACACAAGCCGCAGCTAGTGCCCAAAAGGGAATGGTATCGGCAGTGTCCTTGGAGTGGGAAAATTTTCTGACACCCATGCAGCAGCACACAGAACAGCAAGCGTGCAGATCCACCTCCAACACCGATCGCCTGGAGAAGATGGTCAAGGACTACATGTCAGATGGCGTAGCTGTGTTGAACAATCCATCTGCACCCTTCAACTATTGGGTATCGAAGCTAGACACCTGGCACAAACTGGCAATGTACGCAATAGAGGTGCTGGCTTGCCCGGCAGCCAGCGTTATGTCGGAACGCTGTTTCAGTGCTGCCGGAGGCATCGTCACAGATCGGCGGCGTATCCGCCTCTCCACAGAAAATGCAGACCGTCTGACTCAAATTAAAATGAATCAATCCTGGATTGGAAACGACTACGCAACACTCCCGGACCCCAACCAAGTAACATGAACAATGAACATCTGTGATGGGTTAGCGTTTCTGGTCCCTGTTTATTGAACCTCTCATCTGTATTACATTTATGACTGCATGGCGACAAAATGCAAATTGCTATCCGCACGCTTCTTGTCCTCATGCAAGGCCTGGGTTGTTGTGTCTCAAAGCGTGGCCTTCTCCTCCTGCGCCACCCTCCTCCTGTTCCATCACGTGTGCTGCTGCTGGGTTAGCGTTACCGGTCCCTTTTCCTGGAACCTCTTATATGTATTACATTTATGACTGCATGCTGACAAAAAGCATGTTACCTGTGCAAAGAAAACAGACATTTCCCGCATTTAAAAGACAGTTTTCCCTTTGAAACTTTAAAATCGATTTTCTCAAAAACTATAAGCTCTTTTTGCTAATTTTTTTTTCCTCTCGTACCCACTCCCAAGGTGCACATACCCTGTAAATTTGGGGTATTTAGCATGTAAGGAGGCTTTGCAAAGTACAAAAGTTCGGATCCCCATTGACTTCCATTATGTTCGGAGTTCGGGTCGAACACCCGAACATCGCGGCCATGTTCGGCCTGTTCGGCCCGAACCCGAACATCTAGATGTTCGCCCAACACTAACGCCGGACTGTCGCTGGAACGCCCACCCAGCGGGAGGTGACGACGGACCCGTCGTTGCCTGCAATCTCAAAAGCAGGAAGTATATGGCATTTTGCATAGCGATTTCCCATAGCAATCCCAATTTACTGGCAATGGGACTGCTCTGGGCAAGTTGCAAAAAAATGCTGTAGGAGCCTCGATAGTGATTTGAGGAAATCGCAGCAGTGGAACCACCTGCATTGGATAACATTAGCTAGCACTTTTGGAATTGCCATCTATTCCAAAGCAATGCAAGTTGGTCCCCGGTCTATGAGAGTTCATGTGAGAAGTTAAATGCAACAGGGCCACAGAGATCTGAGTTTGTCAGGTAGTGTGATAAAGCTCAGTAACAAAAAATACAGGTTTACAGTTGCCTCTTGGCCTTTGGTGGCTTTGTCTTTGTAAAATTACAGAAAGCATAAAAATGCTTTCTTCGCCTGCATATCATCCTCTAAGGTAAACGATCTTCTGACACAGAGCTGATTGTAAAGGCAAAGTTATTACCGCAGTTGTTCTAAATCCTGATCCTCTTAACCTTGCGAAAGTTATACTGAAGCGTGAACACTCTCCAGATGACAAACAGGCCAGCAGTTTAATTTTGTACTATTGAAAGGAAACACTGCATGGCAGGGTTGTTAGGCTTTATGTATTTCATTAAAAGACAGATCAGAAGAAAGGATTATGCCCCCTCTTTATCCCGTACAACCACTGAATAAGTTCAGGTGAAAAATAGAGGCTTTGACGGCTTCTTTGTTACTTTGGAGAGCTGCAAATTCATAACTTCATTGTGCTGCTGCTTTATATTGGGAACAAACCAAGTGCAGAGTTCAGGCTAAAGTTCCGTACAAAGCTTTTGCTGGTGGAATGAATAATTTGACATAAAATGTATGAACTGCTTGCTGTTTTTTAAGGTGAATATTCCATACCCCTGTCTGCATTCCCTTATTTCTTACTGCTGGTTGTGCTGTATATTGCATATCACCAACCAAGTTATTCTGTAAGCCCTCCTAAAGACAATGGGTGCTGTTTCCTGTCTCCCCAAATGTGTATTCTCTATTTCCTCAGCGATCTTCCATGATGGAAGGGAGGGGCCAATGAGCAAAAATCATCTCCTCAATGTGTCCTGGGAATACCTCCTTGTCCTCTTTCCTCCTTGTGCAGCTTAAAAGCTCCCCTCCTATCCCAGACCAGCCCAGCTATTGGATAGCTGGTCAGATCTCACATTTCCCACACAACCCTCCTCAATGCTCTCTTCTAGATGCATACAATTATTTTCTCCTGGTGGCCATATCAATCCCTGCCATGCACTGAGAATACTAAAAGTCTATGAGACGCTGTCTACATGTGGGGTTGATGTGGCTCTGTAAAATGTATAGCTATAGGCATGCTATCCATCAGCAGTTCTGGATGCAAGCCTGGCTTCAGGGGCATAAATAGAAAATTTGCATATTTAGTAGCAGTGCATTGTGGGTAACCACAGATGTTACTTAAAGCTGAATTATCGCAAGTACCTTCTGTTTTTAAGAAGGCAAATCACACCAATCATTTCTTCTGGTGATGTCACTTCCCTGACAAACCTCCAGAAAGCGTACGGTAAAAAGGGGCGCTGGGAAAAAAGGGCGCCGGGTTTTAAACGATAAACATGGATAACGTTTAAAAATATAATGTACTATATTTCGTTTAAAAATAATGTTTTATAAAGTTATAAATCATTAAATAATGTGCATGAAATTGGCAATTGTGAAAACGTTAATCTTCCGTTTAAAAAGTGAAACGTATAATAACGTTTAAAAAAAATAGTAAGTAACCCTCCCTGTACCTACCCCTAACCCCTAGACCCCCGTGTTGGTGCCTAAACCTAAGACCCCCCTGGTGGTGCCTAAACCTAAGACTCCCCTGATGGGTCCTAAACCTAAGACTCCCCTGGTGGTGCCTAAACCTAAGACTCCCCTGGTGGTGCCTAAACCTAAGACCCCCCTGTTGATGCCTAAACCTAAGACCCCCCTGGTGGTGCCTAAACCTAAGACCCCCCTGTGATAAGCATTAATAACGTGTGGAAAAAATATTGTGCTGTTTTTCGTTTAAAAATAATGTTTTAAAAAAGATTGTACTGTTTTTCGTTTAAAAATAATGTTTAAAAAATTATAAATCATAAAATAATGTGTAATCATGAGAAGCAGTTATAAAACAGTAAAAGTCTCCGGGCGCCGCTTATAAAACGTTATTTTTCTCCGGCGCCCTTTTTTCCTGTCGGGCGCCCATTAAACGATATTTATTATGGGAGTGAATGGCGGCGCCCGATTTGTCCACTTGCCTCAGGCGCCCGAATTTACTGTTACCCTCCAGAAATGGTAAGAATTGTTTTCATTATGAACTATCTAATAATTTCCTGTATTTTCTCAGGAGCTACTCCTCTCAATCTATCAACCAGCTTGGGCCAAGAAGAGGACTTTTGACAGCAGAACATGTGCACTAATTACCAGAGGCGTAGCTAGGGCTTTAAGCGCCCGGGGACAAAGACTGTTAATGCGCCCTGTAAGGAGGGAACCACCAAAAAAGGGGCGTGACCATGCAACAGAATGTGGGCATGGTAATGGTTGGGACCAAATATACATGACCTTAGCAGTGGTGTAAAAGGTCGCGCAGAGAAGACAGATCTGTGCTCCGCTGATCTGTTCTAGCCTGGACCAGATTAGCGGAGCACAGATCTGTCTACTCCGCGCAAATGGAGTAAGTGTTCTGCCGCCCACCCGACGCTCATATCTGCAGGGGGAGCGAGAGGGTGAGCCCTAAGGTGAGGGAAGGGGGGGGGACTCCGGGGGGGGGGGGGGGGGGACTCCCCCCCCCCTCTTCCACACTGCTGTGTCCACAGCTCCCCCTCTTCTCTGCACTCCTGCTGGGGAATGAAAACAAAGCACAGGTCACGGCTGGGCGCCCCTAGGGACCCAGCGCCCGGGGGCATGTGTCCTACCCCGCCCACCCCAAGCTACGCCCCTGCTAATTACCTGAGGCAAACAATGGCCTCAATTCACTAAGATCATGCTAGAGATAATAAGGCAAGAGAAAACTTACCTCCACACATGAGAGAGTTATCTTACCTCTTCATTCCTTAAGTTACCTCTCCTGTAGTTAATTTACCTCCTCTGTAGTTATTTTACCTCCTCTGTAGTTAATTTACCTCCTCTGTAGTTATTTTCACATGCAGCTAATTAACAGCCTGTCTTCAACTCTGGAGTTATTTTAAGGATTGGAGAGTTAATTTAAAGACAGAAGAGTTAACTTTAGGCTTGCCTGAGGTAAAATGTTTCCTGAATACTACATGCCTTATCACCATGGTAACAACTCTAGAAGAGTTATTAAAGACAGGAGATAAGCTTAGTGAATTGAGGCCAATGTGTAAGCCACCTTTGCCACTGCAACTTTCCTCCCCATTACATTCCTGAACACTCATTTATAACTGTTTATACCTGTATCATAATCTCATATTAAGGGACAGAACTTGAGGAATTAAGTGACTTTCAAAAGCTGATCTTATAACAACTTTTGTTCATGCAAATAAAAGCTTGTCACTTAGCGTATAAAGCCTTAACTGATGCTACGAGTGCACAAACACAGCTACAATTATCTTATTAATGACTCATAAGGAAGTTCAGGTGTTCAACTTATTTTACTTGAACTCTGAGTTCAGTAACCTGTAATTCTGTAATTATGAATTATTCTGACCTCTGATTATATATGCTTTTATTGTAACTCAGTTTTTCTTACTAAGGTTTGTAATACATTTGCCCACTTAGGGTAGAATGAGGTCTTTCCACCCTTTATACTGTGTCTGCTCAAAAACAAAACAAGTCAAAAGAAATGTGTCACACTTCTTTTCCAAAGTATGGTAGAGTTGGAACTCCTTTTCATGATATTAATAATATGCAGACCAAATACAATGTTTAGGATTTATTAGAGCTCTTAGGTACACATATACAGGCATAAGGCGTGAAGGATCAGCCTGCCAGGCGTTTCACAGGGTATTCCCCACTTCTTCAGAGACCTTTCTTGGCCTGGAGTACCCCATGAAACGACTGCCAGGCCAATCCTTCACCACCTTTGCCTGTATATGTGTACCTAATAGCTTTAATAAATCCTAATCCTAGTACTGGTGTCAGGTGCTGTTGTCTACACTTCCTTGGATTGATGTTTTATGTCGTGAGCACAGTATGGTGGAACTGGGGAGCTCTGCAAGTTTTGTTGCTAGCCTGCACCCATTTGCACTTTTCTTAGGGCTGGTTCAGACGGACGTTTGGAGGCGTTGCGTTTGCTGGCGTCGCGTTCAGCAGCGTTCGTGTGCGTTTGGATGCGGTCGCGTTTTTTCTTCCCCTGGGGGGACATTAGCCAATGCGGTTAACCTCCCCTGGAAGCTACATGTAGCTTCCAGGGGCTCCTTGAACGCCAGAGAAAATCGGGACCCAAACGCCGCGTTTGTGTAAACGCGCTTGAAAGCTTGGTACAAACGCTCCCATTCACTTGAATGGGAGCGTTTAACACCAAGCCCTGAACGCTGGCTGTAAACGCTCTGCAAACGTCCGTCTGAACCAGCCCTTAGACAAATACAATGTTTCCAGAATACCAGGTTCTTAATCAAGGAAGCAAAATGCTATATAAATCACTGTATATATTGTAAGTGTGGACGCAAATTCTTATTCCACTCATGAGAGAAATGTCCATTAAGGTTTTCTGTCCACATATGCAATATATCCAGTGAGTTCTCTTGCTAATTATTTCCTTGATAAACAGATACTAATGGTTTTGAAATCCTGGATTTGGATTGCATATTCTTAAAATCATTAACAGGCGTGCCATCTCTATCATACTTTTTGAATCCACAAGTTTGGGTGGTATCGTCCATCGAACTAGCCTTAGGGCCCTTACATTGGCAATTACCAACATTGCATTAAGCACAACCATAGATGCTAAATCACTTGCTTTTGCTGCCTATACCTCCTCTTATAGAGACACAGGTAGCAACAGTAGTCATGCCCCCTCCCACTCACCTGACTGTAAGTCATCCTCTGCATCGAAGATAGGTATATTGAGGAAATGAGTTGACGGGGGTCACTTCCCATTCAGCTTGTGGTATGCTTATACATAAGTGGCAAGGGGGCAAAGTATTGCAGCACAAGACTGTGCCACTCTCCAACTCCCTGACTGTACTGCAATGCAGAGACTGATGTATAATGTGCATTGACAGGGACCATTACTATGGTAGTAAATGGTACAAAGAAGTAGACACTGCATTCAGGCCTGTGATTTTCTGCATGCTCATTTCACAATATGAGTACTGCAGGGAGGGTGGTAAGGGTGCAAAAAAATGTATGCTTACCCTTAGAGGGCACTGTGATGTAGTTACTTTAAAAGTTAATACAATTATAGAATTGTTTTGCACTCTATGTTTGAATAAAGAAAAAGAGTCCAGAAATGATGGGATACATTAAGAATACTATTTCCTGGTGTGCATGGTGTATTTGAATGGAACTGTGATGAATCTCTGCACACGGCTCATATCTGAACTTAACGAGTGGACTTCATAGCTCTTCAGTTCATGTAGATCATGCCCAGTTTTTTCATGCATAAGGAACCCCGGCACACCACTTAATATCCTTAACAAACTACAGCTCCCTGTTACCTTTTGGTCTGAATTTTGACAATATTATGTAATTTCTCTCCAAATTCTCGCCATTACCAGTGGCACTGTCTGCACAGCAGTCCGGAGTTAAGGCCAAAAATTTAGCAGCTGATGCCGAATAGCAATCGCGTTCCTTTACTGCCCACCTCTGGCTGACCATCATGTGGTTACATGGCAACAGGTACCTGGCAAAGTAAAACAAACATATAGATTATTCACTTCAGCCCAAAAAGTTCAAGCCAAGATCTGAGAGTGAGATAGAACAGTATTTGAAAGGCACACAAGTTGATTTATTAGGGGTGTACAAGGATATCCCCAGTGTGATGATTACTGGTACCCCAACAGATATAATCTTTGAGTTATCAGACAATGAAATTGACTGTTTTTAACACAAGAACCCAGTGTTTAGCACATCTTTATTACTAGACAAGGCTGAAGCACAACTGTGCAAATAAAAAAGCAAAGTTAGCTAAAGAAGAAAAAATAAGAAAATATATTAAAATAATTAAAAGACATCAATGGAAGATAACTGATTTTCATATCTTTGTGCAGTCATCTGCTTCATTTGGGCTACATGTACATAGGGGTGTTGCGCTTCCTTTCCTGTAATACAGTGAAGCATACAGTACATAGAATGTATGCTTCACTGCATACTTGGCCACAATGCACTAAGCTTATCTCATGTCTTTAATAAGGATTTTGAGCTGTTTTTTTCTTTTATGACCTTGGTATAAAATCATTTAGTATTCACTAAGCAATTTACCTCATGCAATCCTTAAGTTATTGATTGACTCTTTAAGGATTTATGACTCTTTACCGGTAAATGTTGTTGAGTTTTACCGCACTTTACAATAAAACGAAACAGTCTTACACACACCTTACAATCTAATCTAATCCCTACCATAGTAATATGTTCATCATAGTCTAGGTCCAATATAGGGGAAACCTATCAACTTAACCCTATGTTTTGGGAATGTGAGAGGAAACTGGGGAGCCTGGAGGAAACCCATGTGGAAACAGGGAGAACATTCAAGCTCCTTGTAGATAGGGCACTGCAAGGCAAGAATGCTAACCATTATGCCACTGTGCTGGGTATTTCCCCCTAGGATCCAACAGAGACTGGAATACCAGTAAACTCATTGCATCCCTCAGCTTACAAGGCACACAGAAAGTAAATGCGTGGCAAAGAAAGGAATGGGTGGGTGGTATAGTAAGCAGAGGTGCATGGGTGGCTCAGCTACCCAGACTGGTACATATATTGAAATAGACGCAGTAATAATGTCAGTCATTGTAACATGACCAGTCTCAGACTTCTATTTATGGGGCTTTGTTCCTGCTTTGGCTACAGGACTGGAACGGCTGTTTAATTTTATTTCAGGTTTTCCTTTGTTCCCTTTTGTTTAGCATGGGGTTTTTCCTGGTGGTTTCATAACCATTTCATAATGGTTATGTGTGGTCGAGTAGCAATACAGACTTACAGAGCCAGGATAAAATATGCATGCATTCTGTACATTTGATTAAATGGTCTTTGACACCCCACAGGGGCGTCGCTAGCCCTGTTTTAGGGGGGCACGTGCCCCCAATCTTTCCTGGGGTGCCACGGATCTCCGCCCGGCCGCCCCCTCTGTCAAGACTCAGCGGCTCCCTCCAGCCGCCGCGTCACTGACAGTCTCAGACCTCAGGATCAGGCGGCGAGCCGGCGACCAATCGTGCGGGCGCTAGGACCCAGCGCCCGCACTGATATGCGGAAGTGACATCACTTCCGCATATCGAGCGGGTGCGTCCAGCGCCCGCTCGTACATCTGGTCGGGTCGCCGCTGATCCTGAGGTCTGCTGAGAGGTAGGGGCGGCGGCGGCTAGAGGGGGGGCCTCCCTGTCACTCACTCACTCACTCACTCACCAAAGGGGCTCCCTGGCACGCACTCACTCCCTAAAGGGGCTCCCTGGCACGCACTCACTCCCTAAAGGGGCTCCCTGGCACGCACTCACTCCCTAAAGGGGCTCCCTGTCACTCACTCACTGCCTAAAGGGGCTCCCTGTCACTCACTCACTCCCTAAAGGGGCTCCCTGTCACTCACTCACTCCCTAAAGGGGCTCCCTGTCACTCACTCACTCCCTAAAGGGGCTACCTGTCACTCACTCACTCCCTAAAGGGGCTCCCTGTCACTCACTCACTCCCTAAAGGGGATCCCTGGCACTCACTCACTCCCTAAAGGGGCTCCCTGGCACGCACTCACTCCCTAAAGGGGCTCCCTGTCACTCACTCACTCCCTAAAGGGGCTCCCTGTCACTCACTCACTCCCTAAAGGGGCTCCCTGTCACTCACTCACTCCCTAAAGGGGCTCCCTGGCACGCACCCACTCCCTAAAGGGGCTCCCTGGCACGCACTCACTCCCTAAAGGGGCTCCCTGTCACTCACTCACTCACTCCCTAAAGGGGCTCCCTGTCACTCACTCACTCCCTAAAGGGGCTCCCTGGCACGCACCCACTCCCTAAAGGGGCTCCCTGGCACGCACTCACTCCCTAAAGGGGCTCCCTGGCACACACCCACTCCCTAAAGGGGCTCCCTGGCACGCACCCACTCCCTAAAGGGGCTCCCTGGCACGCACCCACTCCCTAAAGGGGCTCCCTGGCACGCACTCCCTAAAGGGGCTCCCTGTCACTCCCTCACTCCCTCAAGGGGCTCCCTGTCACTCACTCCCTAAAGGGGCTCCCTGTCACTCACTCCCTAAAGGGGCTCCCTGTCACTCACTCACTCCCTAAAGGGGCTCCCTGGCACGCACTCACTCCCTAAAGGGGCTCCCTGGCACGCACTCACTCCCTAAAGGGGCTCCCTGGCACGCACTCACTCCCTAAAGGGGCTCCCTGGCACGCACTCACTTCCTAAAGGGGCTCCCTGGCACGCACTCACTTCCTAAAGGGGCTCCCTGGCACGCACTCACTTCCTAAAGGGGCTCCCTGGCACGCACTCACTTCCTAAAGGGGCTCCCTGGCACTCACTCACTTCCTAAAGGGGCTCCCTGGCACTCACTCACTCCCTAAAGAGCCTCCCTGTCACTCACTCCCTAAAGGGGCTCCCTGTCACTCACTCACTGCCTAAAGGGGCTTCCTGTCACTCACTCACTGCCTAAAGGGGCTCCCTGGCACTCACTCACTGCCTAAAGGGGCTCCCTGGCACTCACTCACTGCCTAAAGGGGCTTCCTGTCACTCACTCACTGCCTAAAGGGGCTCCCTGGCACTCACTCACTACCTAAAGGTGCTCCCTGTCACTCACTATCGGGGTCCCTGTCACTCACTACCTAACTGGAGGCGCCTGTCACTCACTAGCTAACCTGGGGGTCCCTGTCACTCACTACCTAACTTGGGGGGGCTACCATATTAAGGGGGCATTCTGCCTATTTATGTGAAATGCTGTCTATTTATGTGCCTCATGACTGCTGAATGTGTCTTGTTGGGAGCCTTATGATTTGTTGGGGGCCTCATGATTGCTGAATTTGTCTTGTTGGGGGCCTCATGATTTGTTGGGGGCCTCATGATTGCTGAATTTGTCTTGTTGGGGGCCTCATGATTGCTGAATTTGTCTTGTTGGGGGCCTCATGATTTGTTGGAGGCCTCATGATTGCTGAATTTGTCTTGTTGGGGGCCTCCTGATTTGTTGGGGGCCTCATGATTGCTGAATATGTCTTGTTGGGGGTCACATGATTGCTAACTGCGAGACTATGGGAAAAGCTGAATCCTTATCATATGAGACAATAGCATTAAACCTACTTTTTTAGCGTTTTAAAACAGAAAATAAAACTGGGAGGTTCTAAAAAATTGAATACATTTTTCAGGAGTAGGATGGATGAAATTGTTTATCTTCACAGTTTATTTTCAACTTGGATTTTCCATAATGTTCATGTATGAGTTAAAACGTTTGTACAGTATTTAGTTTAAATTGCTGTTGCCACTTTGCGATAGATACCGGTAAGTGACTTTTGGGTTGCAGTTTGGGCACTCGGCCTCCAAAAGGTTCGCCACCACTGTCCTAATCTGATGTCTCACCATTGCTAGGTTCATGTAAATTTGTCTCCACCCGTTACCACACCTATATTCTGGTCCATGGCCCACCCATTTTTTGGTGCGGAGCGATAAGCACGCCGCACAACGTGATCGTCATATTTTTGGCACGCTAGCTGCAGTGTGCTGAATTCTGCTGCCTACAGTATGTACAGTATACGCTGTTCTCTAGTGCTTGCACTGTGTGCTGATTTACCTCCAGTGTGTACAGTGTAAGGTGCTACTCTGTGCCTTTATTGATTGTAAACCAGCTGTATTGTATGCTGATCCCTGCTACTTTCAGTATGTACAGTATTAGCTGTAAAGCCTGGTACACACATACAATTTTGATTAGCCAATTTTAGCTCTGTTCATAAAATTCATTGTCTGTTGGCCCACTTACTGCACGGGGGTGGGAAATTGGGGGTCAGTGATTGACCAATCAAAATTGTATGTGCGTATACATCTTTGATCTATGCCTATACTGATTGTAAATGATCGAATTAAAGGACAGGGGGCTCCGTCCAATATTTCGATGGGCAGGCCCGTTATCCGTAGCTTACACCGCTGCTAAGTTCATGTACATTTGGCCCCACCCATGGCCACGCCCACTCACCGCATGGCCACGCGGTGGTACCACCGCATGGCCACGCATGGTACCTCCGCGCCTGGTGCCCACAGGTGCCACTGATCTCCAAGGACCCTAGAAACGCCCCTGACACCCCATACCCCCCCTCCCAAAATGTTCCCCAGTATTCTCCTAATGACCTTAGATGGACCCACTGAAAGACAGGTAGTAATGTGTATTGTTCAGTGCTCTCTGTAAAACACTGTGAAAAATGTGTCAGCACTATATAAATGTGTGAAATAAATAAATAACCGGGACAGACTGGAACAAAAAATATCTATTATAAATAATGCATTTGACACAGCCTGGTATCCGCAAACCTGTCAGCCAGTGTATTACAATATACAGTGTATCATCCTAGTCCAGACATACATTCTAGATCATCAAATTGTGCTCTAGCATCTGCTCGTCGGGCTGCTGGTTCAATGCCTGACTCAAATAATTATCTTACAGAGAAGTACTTTACTGAAGAAATTGTAAAGAGATTTATAATCATAGCTGAAAGACTCTGTGGCGAAGTCTAAATCAAGCTATTGCAAGCTCCACAGGAAACAGAATTACAGGCAGCACATTTGATCATTAAAAACCATAAGCTAAAACGTAAATTCTGTGTGTGTAGGCCGTGTTTTTATGCCACCTCAGTATGACCAAAGACCTTACTAGCACTGCTCAGTACAGCTAAAAACATAAACAGAAGTATTATGAGTGTGCTGAAATGTTAGCTTCGGCACAACTTCCTCTTATATAAGCATTCTATGTGAAAACATGATGAAACAAAGGTTGGTCCGAGTGCTTACTAATGCAAGATAGCCAGGCAGACTCATTTTGAGCATTGTAGAATGCACAACTGTTTGAATTCAGTATAAAACCCTTGATTTACTTGAACCATATATACAGGGGCGTTTTTAGGCATGAGCATTACAGGCCACTGCCTGGAGTGCTATTGGTCCTGGAGGGTGCCATGCCTCTGATTAATCCCCAACCCCCAACTAAGCCCGCCCCCTCAAATGAAGCCACTCCCCCCAAACGAATCCACACCCCATGAGTGTTTGTACCTCCTTCTGTGCCCTTGTGCCTCCTGTCTCCTTGTGCCACCTTCAGTCCCCCTGTGCCCCCTCTGCCCACCTGTCCCCCTGTGCCTCCTTCTGTCTACCTTTGTGCCTCCTTCTGTCCCCTTGTGCCACCTTCAGTTCCCCTGTGCCACCTCTGCCCCCTCTGCATGCAGAGATTTATTAAAGTGAAATGGTGCCCTAGTCAAGCTACAACATTGGGCCCACACTTGATAGCCACCTACTTTTTTTGGCAAGATTTGTTGGGGCTAGCATAAACTGGACCCCTAGACTCTCTCCAGGGCCTAGGCACCTGCCTAAGTGGATGATCGGGCTCTGTGTGCGTCCCTCTGTCCTACTGTGCCTCCTTCTGTCCCCCTTTGTGTCTCCCTCTGCCCTTTTGTCCCACTCTTGGTTCCTGTCCCCTTCCTGTGCTCCCCCAGTCCAGTATGTAAAGGCAGAATATAGCACAGCAAAAGCTCTAACCTCCCCTCTGGAGTCCAGTGCTGTGCCTGTTCGACCATCCTGTGTTTAGTAAATACATATTATATAAAAGCAGTAAGCTCCCTCTAGTGCTGGCTCTCTGCATGTAGCGTGTAAGCACGCTACATGCAGTAGGAGATTCTGGGCACTAAGCTGAGTGGGGAGCAGACAGAAAAAAGCACAGCACTGGACTCCAGCAGAGAGGTGAGAGCACAGCTTCTGCCGCACTATACTCTGCATATACAAACTTAGCTGGGGGATGCAGGAAGTGGGAGTGCAACGAAAGGCGACAGGATCCACCCTATACGGCACATGGTTTATGTTCTCTAGTGTGTGTTTTTTTTCGGGGGGCGTGGGTTGTTCAGGTCTTCTTGCCTGAAGTGACATATATGTATATATATATATTATATATATATATATATATATATATATATATATATGCAGTGGGTTGCAAAAGTATTCGGCCCCCTTGAAGTTTTCCACATTTTGTCACATTACTGCCACAAACATGCATCAATTTTATTGGAATTCCACGTGAAAGACCAATACAAAGTGGTGTGCACGTGAGAGTGGATCGAAAATCATACATCATTCCAAACATTTTTTACAAATAAATAACTGCAAAGTGGGGTGTGCGTAATTATTCGGCCCACTGAGTCAATACTTTGTAGAACCACCTTTTGCTGCAATTACAGCTGCCAGTCTTTTAGGGCCCTTTTCCACTAGCAGTCGCTAGCGTTCGCGCTGAACGCTAGCGATTGCTGAATCGCAATTCCGCCGTTTTCCCGACGTTTGCGGCCGCGATTTTGCTATGCTATGCACTGCATAGCAAAATCGCGGCAAAAGTCGCTCCGCGGCGCGATCGCGATCAAGTAAAAAACGAATCGCGGTAGTGGAAATGACCTACCGCGATTCCTATGTTAAAAAGCAAACCGTAGCGACTGTAAAATCGCTAGCGGTTTGCGGTTTTGCGATTCAGCTAGCGCAAACACGCTAGTGGAAAAGGGCCCTTAGGGTATGTCTCTACCAGCTTTGCACATCTAGAGACTGAAATCCTTGCCCATTCTTCTTTGCAAAACAGCTCCAGCTCAGTCAGATTAGATGGACAGAGTTTGTGAACAGCAGTTTTCAGATCTTGCCACAGATTCTTGATTGGATTTAGATCTGGACTTTGACTGGGCCATTCTAACACATAGATATGTTTTGTTTTAAACCATTCCATTGTTGCCCTGGCTTTATGTTTAGGGTCATGGTCGTGCTGGAAGGTGAACCTCTGCCCCAGTCTCAAGTCTTTTGCAGTCTCCAAGAGGTTTTCTTCCAAGTTTGCCCTGTATTTGGCTTCATCCATCTTCCCATCAACTCTGACCAGCTTCCCTGTCCCTGCAGAAGAGATGCACCCCTCGAGCATGATGCTGCCACCACCATATTTGACAGTGGGGATGGTGTGTTCAGAGTGATGTGCAGTGTTAGTTTCCTGCCACACATAGTGTTATGCATTGTGCCCAAAAAGTTCCATTTTGGTCTCATCTGACCAGAGCACCTTCTTCCACATGGTTGCTGTGTCCCCCACATGGCTTGTGGCAAACTGCAAACGGGACTTCTTATGTTTTCTGTTAACAATGCCTTTCTTCTTGCCACTCTTCCATAAAGGCCAACTTTGTACAGTGCATGACAATCTTTTTGTAGCCTAAGCCTGCTTTAAATTTCTCAATAACTTGATCCCTGACCTGTCTTGTGTGTTCTTTGGACTTCACGGTGTTGTTGCTCCCAATATTCTCTTAGACAACCTCTGATGCCCTCACAGAGCAGCTGTATTTGTACTGACATTAGATTACACACAAGTGCACTCTATTTAGTCATTAGCACTCATCAGGCAATGTCTATAGGCAACTGACTGCACTCAGATCAAAGGGGGCCGAATAATTATGCACACACCACTTTGCAGTTATGTATTTGTAAAAAATGTTTGGAATCATGTATGATTTTCGTACCACTTCTCATGTGTACACCACTTTGTGTTGGTCTTTCACGTGGAATTCTAGTAAAATAGATTCATGTTTGTAGCAGTAATATGACAAAATGTGGAAAACTTCAAGGGGGCCGAATACTTTTGCAACCCACTGTATATATATATATATATATATATATATATATATATATATATATATATATATATATATATCTCGTCCATGTATTCATGCAACTGTATGTACTGTGAATTGTCTATTGTACAGTATCATGGGATATGTTGTTGCTATACAACTCAATAAAAATAATCAATTAAGAAGTTATTGATTTCTACCATACACCCCACATCAATATATTCTAGCAAGGAATCTATTGCAAATTGATTGAAACTGTTTAATGCAGTGCAACGCTATGGGCCACTGATCTTCCAGCTAGCCCCTGTTTTCTCAGACATATTCAAATCATCTCTGGAACTCTCAATGTTCCCTGCCTGTTTTAAACATTCAACTTTTGCCCCAGTTCCTAAAATATAAAATCCTACGTGTCTATAGGATTATAGGCCTGTTGCCCTCACATCACTGGTCATGAAAGCATTTGAAAAACTGATAATGGCTTATCTGAAATCCATAACAGATCCCCTGCTAGACTCTCTGCAATTCGCCTACAGGTCTAATAGAACTGCAGATGATGCTGTAAATGTGTGTGCCTTATGTACTACAGCATCTAGAAATCCTGGGAACCTACACCAGAATTTTCTTTGTAGATTTCAGCTCTGCATTTAATACCATAATATCATCGCTGCTATGCATCAAGCTCTCCCAGCTACACATACAACGGTACCTGAATCCATCTGCAAATGGATAACCAATTTCTTAAGCGACAGGAGATAGCAGGATAGACTTGGGAAACACACATCAAGCCCCAGGGCTGTGTGTTTTCCCAACTTCTCTATTCACTGTACACCAATGGCTGCATCTCCACAGATCCATCTGTTAAGGTTCTGAAGTTAGCAGATGATCCAACAGTAGTTGGTCTCATACAAAATGGGGATGAGGTATGTAGTGGGACAGCTTTCCTCCTGGTGCAGCAGTAACAACTTGCAACTAAATGCTCTTAAAACCATGGAGATCATAAAAAACTTTAGGAGATCCCCCCCCCCACCACCACCACCACCACCACCTCCCCTTAACCATAAATGGATATACAGTAAACCCAGGTAGCGTCAATCACATTTCTTGGGTCCACAATCTCCAACAACCTAAAACGTGACAACAATACTGTCACTATCATCAAGAAAGCGCAACAGAGGATGTACCACCTACAGCAGCTGAAAAACTTTGGCCTACCATAAAAATGAATGGCACAGTTCTACACTGCGATCATTGAATTCATCATGACATCATCTAGGTGAGACTACAGCACATCATCTGAACTGCAGAAAGGATAATTGGCTGTAGCTTACCTTCCCTGCAGGATCTTTACGCAGGCAGGTGTAGAAAGAAAGTAACCAAGATTGCCTCTGACCCCTCTCACCCTGCTCACTTCATCTTCCAGCTCTTGCCTTCAGGAGTAAGATTCCGGTCAATTGCAACTTAAACCTCAGGACGCAGGAACGCTGTTTTTCCCTCAGGCGCTAGCCATGCTTAATGCAGAACCACACTAGATCTGCTAGGACTTGAAAGCATTCAGCACAAAACTGAAAATGAACACTTTTCACCTTGTTCACTGCCACTAGAAGTTACAAACTGTCCTTGACTTGTAATATACTGTATATACTGTAGTGTCTGCCCTTGTATTGTTTTGTCTGTGTCCATTAAGCAACTGCCAAGTCAAACTTACTTGCCCAAATGAATTGATTCTGAGTCTGATCTACCAATACACCTGTCCCCAATTGACCTAGGTTTTCTGCCCCGCCCAATCTATTCTTGTAATCATTTTTTGATAAAATTCGATTGAAAGTCAATCAATCTGAGATTTTGGGTAATCAATTCCTTGCCGTTTAAGTTACACAGCTGGTGCAATTGTAGGAGGTCCTACTGCTGGATAAATTGTTACTGCAACATGCACTGATTGCAGTGGTTTCACAGAAAACGGAGCTTGCTTCATCCAACCATTAAACAAAGCCCAGTCCTGTTTTACAGCTTTGGAACTGCTTGGTGGATATGTATGTAACAGCAATCTACCTATAAAAAGCCGCTGAGCACTCTACCCTGCACAATATAAATAGTCCAGTACCACTCCTTGAAATTATATACAGTTCTGCATACTAGTGACCTCCTGCTTTAATTTTGTACTCCCTGTTGCTGGCTTCTCTTTTTAATTCCACAGTTTCTAACTGCTCCTATAATAAGCAGAGGATTAAACTTGCTATGTAGAACAGTGAATATTTTATCTCCAATTGGTCTTGTACATAAAAAGAGGTACTTAATTAATAATAAAAAAAAGGTCTTTCTTCGCAGCAGTAAGTCAGTGAAGCGTTACATATACAGGTACAGAACAATGAGCTTCTTCTACAAGGGAAAAGTTATTAGTTTTATTATTTAAGTGAAACTCCACTTACACTGAGAGGGAAAAAAGTATGCTGAAAGTATGCGTACAGTAATGAAAAAAATATATATCATGTTTTTATGTATTCTTACTCTGGATTGCTTCTGATGTTATAATTAACTATACCTTTAGCAAGTGGGGAGCCTCGTAAACACACAACACAGTTTTTAACAGTTACTTCATTTATACAGTGACCACAAGCAAGGGTAGCCATGCTAATCCTGCTGGGACTTATGCTTCGTACACACTTGCGATAACTATCGTTTGCAAAGAACGATAGTTACCAGACGAACGATATTGAAAAGATTGGTATGCAACGATGGGATGCAGCGATCATCATACACATTTTAACGATAGTTCTCGCAGAAAAGAACGATCAGAAGGAAATGTTGCGTACATATTTATATAAAATTAAAAAAAAAACTACCAACATGGAGTTACAATAGATAAAAATATATGATAGTTAACTTGCAAACAAAGTTTATTTGAAATTTGTAATGTAACAATCTTTACGGGTCACACTACACAGGAAGTACAGAAGCTGGGCAGAATCCAAAGCAGGCGCATTGGCCCTTGTAACGATCGTTCTCGGCCGATGTCTGTACACACTATAGTTTTGTAACGATTGTTGGTAGATACGATCCGTCAGGTTGGATATTTCCATCTTCCCGATGTCGTTCTGTTGTCGTTCGTGTTAATGATCGTTGGGTAAAGTTCTTTCCCCGATTGTCGGCGGAACGATCGTTAATGAGCTGTTTCAAACGACCATAGTCGCCAGTGTGTACGCAGCATAAGATGTAAAGGGAAAAGCAGGTGCTGAGGGGATTTGTCAATTTACTGTATATTCCTGCGTATAAGACTACTTTTTAACCCTTCAAAATCTTCTGGAAAGTTGGGGGTCGTCTTATACGCCGGGTGTCATTGATGCCGGGTGATAGGCCCTATCCTGTTACCGCCTCTCAGATCTCCCTGCTGAGGGAGCGCAATCTATTCTTCCATACCGCTCTGATAAACAGGTAGACAAGGAGAGCTGACCAGTCTAATTAAGGAGAGTTGACCAATGCAACAAGTCAATTGACTATATACTGTTATATACTGGGTAACACATACAGTACAGCACCAGTATCTGTTCATACACAGCGACAGTACATGATTTTTTTTATTTTTATTTTTATTTGGTGTGCGTTAAATGATGGGTAGTCTTATACGGTGAGTATATCCCAAACTCTATATTTTAACTGGAAAAGTTGGGGGGTCGTCTTATACGCCCAGTCGTCTTATACGCCGGAATATACGGTACATACAAATGGTCATTAACATTCTGCAATCAAAAAAACATACACAGCAAGCTGGAGCTCTAGTTGCAATGAAAACAACTAAATTACAGAACTGCATTCGGCTGCAAAAATGTAAGATCTTTGCTTCGAAAATGGATTGCAGCAGCATTTTGTATTAGACCAGTTCACCAACATTGAGGTTCATTCCTTTGAATTGGTCCTGACAACAGTAAGCAAACAAGTGACCACTTCATGCTCTTGAACTTGAGATTCAAGCTGAGGCAAAATCAGGTTCTACCTTTAATGGGAATATATGCATGTAAATAGATCAGTCTCATGTCACCAGAAAGTAACAAACTGAGTTGTTCAAAACCTAACAATTTAGCAGCTGTTTGACTGCAGTCAAATGTACTGTAAATAAGTCTACAGGAAGACCCACTGCTTGCAAGAACTAGTTGGTATAATTAATGACTACTTGCTACGACTAGTTGCTGGACTCTTTTAGGATAATTCCTGGGAATGCCAACATTTTACTTCCTGCCAAATGAACATGCTTTTAATGCATTAGCACTGTTGCTATGGTCGGAAAAGATTGAAAATTGAACTTTATGGAAACTTTATAAAATTCAAAGCTGACTGCAATTTTCATTCAAATGCAATAAAAAAAATAGATTCAATTATAAAATGGCCTGTGCAACAGTATTATTTATACCAATCTATTTTATCAAAAGTGGTGTTACATTTTTAAGTAAGTCGATAATGTGATTAAGTTTGGCCCAGTGAACATTACATTTCCCATTCACAAACAAAGACAGCTGATTGCAGAAAGTGTAGAGCAGAGCGCACAGCGACCATAAAAGTAAAATTATCAAGAAATGCCGATGTAAAAAGCATGATGAATATCTGAAAAGAGGTAAAAGGAAAATGGTCACCTAGTAATTTTCCAGGTCAATATATTTTTATTGCTAACCTTTTTTCAAAGGTCATTCCTACTTACGTCGTAAATTATTTCAGTTCTTGTAACACCCATGAACATTCATCATTATCCACAGTGGGCTGTGGTGCTTTATATACCAGGGATGCTTCTGAAACTGACAGGCATGTGATAAATGATACTTACCTTTGACGTCACATTATATTCAACAGTTTCCTCCACTTGCTGCTCCTTCATAACATCACTGATTTTAAAAGGACATTTTTGGAGTAACAGGAAGCCAAAAGCAACATGTGGAGGTGATTTATGGAGGGATGTATTTGATCTATACAGATTGGCGGTACAAGTATTATTTATTTAGAATTTGCACTTTTCATATTTAAAGTGTGATGAAACTGGAAATTGAAAACTCAAAGGTACTCGAAATTGAAGGTACAAGAGTATAAGTTTAACATAATTCCATCCCCCACCACAACCACTTTTATAAATAAATACATTTATACAATTAACTGTGTCCCTGTGCAGTTCCGGTTATTCCAGAAGGTGCAGTGTGACAGGAAGCTCTTTTCTGGTTATACATTTCTCCTACCCACCTCCTCCCTTTTGGTGACTTAATGCCGTGGAAGCAGCTGATGCTTCAGTCAGAAATGGACCAGAAATGCATGGCTTTCCACTGGCCCAATACCACTGACACCACAGTGACTGACAGTAGTGTTGGGCGAACAACTAGATGTTCGGGTTCGCGAACGTTCGCCGAACATCGCCGCGATGTTCGTGTTTTCGCGCTGAACTCCGAACATAATGGAAGTCAATGGGGACCCGAACTTTCGTGCTTTGTAAAGCTTCCTTACATGCTACATACCCCAAATTTGCAGGGTATGTGCACCTTGGGAGTGGGTACAAGAGGAAAAAAAATATTTGAAAAAGAGCTTATAGTTTTTGAGAAAATTGATTGTAAAGTTTCAAAGGAAAAACTGTCTTTTAAATGTGGAAAATGTCATGTTTCTTTGCACAGGTAACATGCTTTTTGTCGCCATGCAGTCATAAATGTAATACAGAGAAGAGGTTCCAGGAAAAGGGACCGGTAACGCTAACCCAGCACCAGCAGCAGCACACGTGATGGAACAGGAGGAGGAGGCGCAGGAGGAGAAGGCCACGCTTTTTGAGACACAACAACCCAGGCCTTGCATGAGGACAAGAAGCGTGCGGATAGCATGCTTTTTACCGCCATGCAGTCATAAATGTAATAAAGATGAGAGGTTCCATAAACAGGGACCGGCAACGCTAACCCAGCAGCAGCAGCAGCACACGTGATGGAACAGGAGGAGGCGCAGGAGGAGAAGGCCACGCTTTGAGACACAACAACCCAGGCCTTGCATGAGGACAAGAAGCGTGCGGATAGCATGCTTTGTACCGCCATGCAGTCATAAATGTAATAAAGATAAGAGGTTCAATAAACAGGGACCGGGCGGCAACGCTAACCCAGCAGCAGCAGACGTGATGGAACAGGAGGAGAAGGCCACGCTTTCAGGCGCAACTCAGGCCTTGCATGAGGACAAAAAAATGCGTGCGCAAAGCAATGCAATGAGTAGTTTTCAGGACACAATGGGCTATTCGGAGGAGCTATTCCCACCCCCACAATCTTCTACCTGTGAAAGGTCAATGGAACAGCCACAAATGTTGTGCCCGGATTCACAACCTTTTTCTGTGGAAAATGCACCTCGCACTGAAATGCAAGGCGAGGCCGAGGATGAACATGACGTCAACAACTCAACATGACGCAAAATGGGGGCGGAACAGAAAGCTGCTTTCAATGTTTTGAAGGCCTTAATTGCCTCCGGTGGCCAGTTAGATGCATCATTCATCACACCCAAATCCCAGAGCAATGTGTGCAGGAATTTGAATCGCAGGAGGTGTACCGAGATCATCTGGACAAGTGACCAAGTGACCAAGTGACAAGTGACCAAGTGACAAGTGACAAAGTGAAAAGTGACCAGTGACAAAGTGACAAAGTGACTGACAAAGTGACAAAATGACAAAGTGACAATTGACAAAGTGACAAGTGACAAAGTGACAAAGTGACAAGTGACAAAGTGACAAGTGACAAAGTGACAAAGTGACCAGTGACAAAGTGACAAGTGAGAGGTTGTTCTGGGGAGCTCTACTCCACTGCACACAGTCACATATGAGGAGAGGTCTCGTCGGGACTGCTGATCCTCCTCAGCTTGCTTAAAGCCTTGAGGGTTCCTGAAGATCTCCTGCTTGGAGTTCGCCGGGGATCAGCTTGGTGTCGGGGTCGGCGGCGTCCTCCTCACTCCAACGTGGCAGATCTTCTGTTGAAGGAAAAAAAAAAACATTTTTAAAAGTCCAGTACCGCTTCTGAAGGACTCACCAAGAGATGCAGGAGCGCTTCAATCTAGAGCACCATCGCTCGCTGGGTGATGTCCCTCCCTACGCGCTGGAATTCTACGCTGCACATGCTAGCACGCTTTTGCGCAGTGCCGAGGCGCATTCCAGCAGCTAGCTACCAAGCTTCTGTGGATCTGATTGGGCCACCATGTTGGATCTCTGCCAAGTCCTCCAAAATTTTGAGCAATCCACGTTGCTTGTGACTGAGCAGTGACAACTCTACAGTCAGCATTACAATACCACTGCTGTGTTTACTGAAGAAATCAATGTTGAAGATGGAAACCGCTGGCATGATGCAAGTGGGGGAATCTGAAGATGAAAACGATCAGCGTGATGATACCAACATCAGGCAACCTGCCTCAGGAAACGCTGGTCCCAGCTATGACAAAGAACAGGACGAGGAACAGCTGGAGTTGGAGCAGGAATTGGATGCCCCCACTGCCGAGGGACAGAGCGGTGCACGTTGGACTTCCACAATTTAGCGGGAATGGACAGCAGAAGAGGAAGAAAGTGATGCTGGTGACGAATATGGTGCATCACAACAATCACAACGCTCACAAGAACATGAAGACAGAGGAGTCTGGCAGGATTCTCTGGCACACATGGCTCAATTCATGCTAGACTGCATTGAACGCGGCCCGCGCATTATTCACTATTCATTATTATTCATTATTCTGGACAACACCAATTACTGGGTTTATACCCAGTTTATACAAACACAATGTTAAAAAACTGATTGAAGAAAGTTTCAGACAGGTCAAAAATGGAACAATTCCAGCAGGCCTTTGAGGATGGAGACTTTAGAGAGGAGATTGACATCCTCCTCCTTCTCTAGCCAGTTGTACGCCGACAGACTGACTTCAGCAAACCCAGGAGGACCAGGAGGGCAGCAAAGAACACAAGCTGCTGCTAGTGCCCAAAAGGGAATGGTATTGGCAGTGTCCTTGGAGTGGGAACATTTTCTGACACCCATGCAGCAGCCCACAGAACAGCAATCGGGCAGTTCCACGTCCTCCAACACCAATCGCCTGGAGAAGATGGTCAAGGACTACATGTCAGATGGCGTAGCTGTGTTGAACAATCCATCTGCAGACAGACGGTGAGTGTGACAGCACAGAAGGACCATGGCAACTCACTCATAGTACCACAGTTTGATAGTGCTGCCCAAAAAATTATATGGATCCGTGGACCCGGGCAGTACTGGGAAGTGGGAACGCAGATTTTAGTACCTAAACACACGATACAACATGTTTTCCGGGGTCGGACTCTGAGGCACATACAGATGGTCCCGATCATCATCCTCATCATACAACTCTTCTCCTGAGTCTGACCCACCCACCACCTCTGCCACCCCAACATCCCCAGACACAGACCCCTCATCGTCCTCAACATTAACTTGGGATGCTGGCCTGAGCCCGACCTCCTCCTCCACATCAGGCCCCATCATCTCCTCAATGGCAGCCCTCAATCATCGCTCTGGCGCCGGACCGATGGACACAACGTTCTCCTCCGGGGAGGGCTGCTGCTGACCACTGGCTGCTGGGGTGGATGTTATAGCTTGCGTGGGGCGTTGGCTGTTGCTGTTGTTGGGAGTGCTGCTCACAGCGGAGGTCTCTGAGGAACTCATGGTGAGCTCATATAGTGGTTGACGTTGAGTGGAGTATTACTGATCCCAGCAATATACACACTGACTGGCAGAGTACGCAATGCTATATAGTGGTTGACGGTGAGTGAAGTACTACAGATCCCAGCAATATACACAGTGACTGGCAGTACAATGGTATGGGTGGGTGAGCAGAGTACTACAGATCCCAGCAATGCTATATAGTAATGGGGTGACTGAGTGAGCGGCAGTGTACTAATGTTCCCAGCAGACACAGAGTGGCAGTAAACACAATGCTATATAGTGTGGCTGAGCGAGCGGTGTACTACTGTTCCCAGCAGACACAGAGTGGCAGTAAACACAATGCTACTATTCCCAGCAGCGACACAATGACTGGGGGGACCCCGGCTAGCGTGGCTGGAGCGCGAACTACCCTGCCTGCCTACCCAAAGCTAAACCCACAGACAAATGGCGGAGATATGACGTGGTTCGGGTATTTATTTACCCGAACCACGTGACAGTTCGGCCAATCAGAGCGCGTTCGGGTCCGAACCACGTGACCCGTTCGGCCAATCACAGCGCTAGCCGAACGTTCGGGGAACGTTTGGCCATGCGCTCTTAGTTCGGCCATGTGGCCGAACGGTTTGTCCGAACACCATCAGGTGTTCGGCCGAACTTGAACATCACCCGAACAGAACCCGAACAGTGGCGAACACTGTTCGCCCAACACTAACTGACAGCGGTATTGAGCCAATAGAAAGCTACGCAGTTTGGGTCCATTCCCAATGTTGCCGTCATGGCAACACATCCCTATGAGGGAGAAGGTGGGGAGAAGATGCGTATAACCAGAAGAGAGCTTCCTGTCGCACCTTCTGGTTTGCAGGTACTGCAAGGACACAGGTAATTGTATAAACTTATCTGCTTATAAAAAAGAAGTGGTGGGAGGGGGACTATGTTACACTAATACTCTTGTACCTAGAAAAGGGTACAATAAATTTCAATTTCCAGTTTCATAAAGCTGCTGTACATTGTATAATAGACAAATAGACATTTGATCGGACAAAACGTCTAATCGATTATTATTATTTAGTATTTATATAGCGCCGACATATTACGCAGCGCTGTACAGTGTATATATATATCTTGTCACTAACTGTCCCTCAAAGGAGCTCACAATCTAATCCCTACCATTGCCATATGTCTATATTATGTAGTGTAAGTACTGTAGTCTAGGGCCAATTTTTTTTTAGGGGGAGCCAATTAACTTATCCATATGTTTTTGGAATGTGGGAGGAAACTGGAGTGGCTGGAGGAAACCCATGCAGACACGGAGAGAACATACAAACTCTTTGCAGATAGTGCCCTGGCTGGGATTCGAACCAGGGACCCAGCGCTGCAAGGCGAGAGAGCTAACCACTACGCCACCGTGCTGCCCCTTTAAATATGAAGTGGATTTAAACCTTTGCGATAATTTATTTTGTTATTTATTACAATCAATAAAGCACATTTTCCGATCAATATGAAAGGCTTAAATCAGTGGAAACATTGAACTTTATTCAATTGTGATATTGATCATCAAATGGACCCATGTAAAATTAAAGGGACTACTTCGACAAATGGATCCATAAAATACAATTACGTACAGTATAGTGGAATTTCCATTTATTTGAGGTTAAAAAAATTCACAGATCAGCTACAGCATATGGTTCAAGGACCTTCATACACATTACCGGTAAGGAATTTATAATGTACCAGTAATCCCCCTATCCTTTTAAAGAATCCGTCACCGCCCTCCCACCCGGCGCAACTACTGCAGAGCCCCCACTGCACTCATGCACGCCCCCTTCCCCTCTCCTTCTGCCCTCCCGCAAACATGGTAGGCAGCAGTTATAATACAGATGCAGTGCATATTACAACTGCTTTTAGTTATATAGATTATAACCAGATAATCAGTATTACAGACAGCAACTCAGCATTTTTATTTAAAGGAAGGCAGCAATGTATGTGTCCCTATTCCTCTGAAGAGACCCTGACATTGTTTCTCATCTACAGCACTGAACTGCAATTTGTCAAAATAATACATTTTACCTGACTTTGGTTGTATGGTTGTGCTCTTCATCTCAAAGCAATATGTCATTTTTATGGACACTTACTAACAAACCGTGTCAGGGATAGACAGATGGAGGAAGAAGCCTTTACACTAGTCTATTTGTTTGCAAAGACGTTTACCTTACTTTACCCTATTAGACTTGATATCATAAGGTGCTGAAAAAAGCAATATATTTAAAGTCCTGTGCAATAAATGGAAAGCAATCTTTAAAGTGTTTGCATACTTTAAGTGTGTTTAAAAAAAATAAATTAGGCTCTAATCAATAATGCAATTTTACAGTGAACAGAAAGATCCACAAACTCGGTGAAATTCTAATAGCTGGTATTCTTTATTGACGATTAATCCAAACACAGAAAGACATAGACATCCACAGGACATACCAACACGTTTCCGGCTTACAATGCACCCTTAGTCATAGCTACTTTTAGAATTTCACTGAGTTTGCGGATCCTTCTCTTGTCCGTACAATGGTTTAGCTAACCAGATCCTGCACCACTGAGTATCTATCTGTTTGGGGGTTTCAAAGCATTTGGTCTGGTTCCAATAATGCAAGTTACTGCACTACAAGGCACACACGATGAAGAGTCCGTGCACAAAGCATGCAGTGTGACTAGCTCAAACACAAATTGCAAGCTTGTGATGTGCCATCTTCTTCTTTACTCTTCATGCAATTTAATTGCATTATTTATTTTAGATTCATTTTCAAAAATGCAAGTAAAATTCAAATTGTGTACACAAAAAAATGACTCATCACTAGTCCAGCACAGCATACTCAACATCTGCGCAAAGGTGATAAGCAGATAAGAGAGAAAGAAAGTAACATTATAGAAAAACAAAAAATCAGCGCATCACCAGGCTGCCTCTGAATGAGTACATACAGAGGTAGGTACACATTCAGAGGTGGCCTGGTGATGCGCTAATTTACAAATTTTTGTATGTTTAAACCACCAGATACATACCTGCACAATGCTAGTGCCCTATAAAAGAACAACACTATGCCACCACGGTGGCATAGTGGTTAGTCTTCTCACCCTGATGCTCTAGGTCCCTGGTTCGAATCCCAGCCGGGGCACTATCTGCAAGGAGTTTGTATGTTCTCCCTGTGTGTTTCCATTAGGCAGTTCGGTTTTCACCCACATCCCCAAAACATACATATAAGTTAATTGGCTTTTCCCTAAATTAGCCCTAGCCCTACAATACATACACTACACAATACATACATAAATATATAACTATGGTAGGGATCAGAGATGGCTCGAACCTCCGATTTTCGGCTCACGAACATCGAACGTGAAATTCCGCAACAGTTCGGTTCGTGCGAACTTTCACGGACCGCAACAGACTTCAATGGGGAGGCGAACTTGGAAAACTAGAAACATTTATGCTGGCTACAAAAGTGATAGAAAAGTTGTTTCAAGGGGTCTAACACCTGGAGGGGGGCATGGATGACTGGGATAAACGCCAAAAGTCCCGGGGAAAAATCTGGATTTGACGCAAAGCAGCGTTTTAAGGGCAGAAATCAGATTGCATGCTAAATTGGAGGCCTAAAATGCTTTAAGGGCCCTTTTCCACTGGCTGCGATCCGATTTAAAAAGCGCACCGCAGCCGTTTTTCTAATCACTAGAGCACCGCGATAACATGTAAATCGTGGTGCTCTTTTTCCACTATGGCGCTTCGATCGCGATTTGTTTTTTGCCGAAAGGCGATCGCCGTCCTGCGCGATTCTCGTCGCAATCGCGTTACACTCCCGACGTCGGTACAGCAGATTGCAGACAGTGGAAAAAGGAGCCTGCGTGATCGCAAGCGCAGGTGATTTGCGCTTGCGATCGCGCTTGCTAGTGGAAAAGGGCCCTTAAACGTCTTGCATGTGTATACATCAATCAGGGAGTGTAATTAGAGTACTGCTTCACACTGACACACCAAACTCACAGTGTAACGCACCGCAAACAGCTGTTTGTGTAGTGACGGCCGTGCTGGATTGGTGTGCACCATGGTGAGAGTGCAGGCCCTGGCGGTTTCAAGCCCATATGGTCGCCGGGCTGTGGTAGCTCAATGATAGAACAACAGTGACTGTCCAGATGATCGAATTTGGTTTGTCCACAATGAAGCAACGACCTTATTATCTTGGGTGTGCCCCCCCGAGACACTCATTTAGCTGGCGGTCATTGCTTCATTGTGATATGCAAGCCCCTTTACCGCGGCAAGGTATCGATCACAAAGGGGAATTGACACATGTACATGCCTTTTTTGTTGTTTTTGCAGCTGCAGTGCAGCCAGAAAAATTAGGCAGGCATGTACACGCACCAGAAAAACTATTATAGCGGCTGCAGCGGCCTTAAAAATTCAGCAATCCGCCTGGTGTCCTGGACCCTGTTGGTGGTGGCGGAGAAGGCAGTCAAGCGGCTTGCAGGCAGAGATGCTGTGTGGGGAGCGACTTAGTCTTGGGGCAGGCAGTCACACGGCGTGCAGGCAGAGATGGTGTGTGTGAGAACTGACTTAGTCTTCAGGCAGGCCTGACCGTGCTTTGCAGACCACATGGTCAGATGGACCCTTGACCCTACGCTGTGTGCCAAAGATGACACCACTTGCCTTTCAACATCATGGTACAGTTTGGGTATCGCCTTATTTGAGAAATAACTGTGGCCTGGTATCTTCCACTGTGGTGTGTGGCTTTGCTTTTGTGTGCTGCTTTTCCTCAGGTGGTCATCCCATTGCAGTTTGTGCATTGTCATCATGTGCCTTTGTAAGGAAGTTGTCCCTACGCAGGTCTTGGTCTTTCCACGGCTCAATTTTTGGTGGCAGAGAGTACAGGTGGTATTGCTCTCATCTGAGGCAGACACACAAAATAATGTCCACACTTCTGAGGCCTGGGGTGATGGCTCTTTGGTAGTGGCGGCCGACTGAGTGTTAAGTGGGGTGCCAGAATCAGAGCATGAGGAGGAAGATATGTCACGCTTCCGTGCGGATGCTGAGGAAGATGAGGTGTTCGGTTTTAAATAGTCAACTACGTCCTGACAAGCTGACACTGCCTGCCTTTTATAAGGGGGGGTGGGGCTCCAGGAGGGAGTGTAGCCTGATTGGCTACCCTGTGCCTGCTGACTGTGATATATAGGGTCTAAGTTGACCCTAATGATGTAGTGTAGGAGGCGGGTCAAACCGCCATAAAGTTTGCGTTCGATCGCGAACGTGAACCACTGAAAGTTCGCCGGGAACCATTCACGGTCGAATAGTTCGAGCCATCTCTAGTAGGGATTACATTGTAAAACCCCTTTGAGGGACAGTTAAGTGACAAGACAATATACTCTGTATAGCCCTGCAGAAGATACCAGCGCTATATAAACACTAAATAATAATAATAAATAATACTAATAATATATGTATCCCTATATATCATGCCAAACTACAGTAACTGTACATTATGTGTCAACATGGAGCAATTTGTATTTCGCTAATCATCCTTACTACACAACACTAAAATAGGTAGCTATACCAACCTACACTGTATATATGGCTACACTATATCTAAAGAAAACCCAACTTTTAATTCACAGAAATCTTTTTTAACACTTTGTAACAGCAGCTATACATAACTGGCCTCGCCGTCTGTTCTTTCCCTCCCCAATGTGATTGACTAATCACTGTGATCATGTGATCTGGCGTGCACTCACTGAAACCAGTCCCAACTTGAAATGGTAAAAAATGCCAATTTACGCTTCCGCAGAAAATCCGCTTTCCGCCATTGCCGATTACCACTATCGATTCCGTTTTCCGCTACCGATTACCGCATTCTGATATAGATTTTTGCGTAAATTTCCCGCCGACGTTCACATCAATTTTCTCAAAAACTACAAGGTCTTTTTGAATATTTTTTTCCCTCTTGTTCCCACTCTTCTGCATAACATACCCTGAAAATGTGGTGTTTCTAGCACCTACGGGGGTTTTGCTATTAACCTCGAAAGTCGGCGGCCATTGACTGTAATGTAAAATGTGGAAAAATCTGCATTACCGATATGCAGTCCTTTTATGACAATCAGAAGACTCAGAATGAATAAACCAATCAGAGAATGGGGATTCAGGCCGAAATTTCCGAATTCTCTGATTGGCTTATTTATTCTGAGTCTTCTGAATTACCGCCTATTGGGTAATGTGGATTTTACGCATTTTACTTTACAGTCAATGGCCGGCGACTTAAAAGGATACTGTAGGGGGGTCGGGGGAAAATGAGCTGAACTTACCCGGGGCTTCTAATGGTCCCCCGCAGACATCCTGTGTTGGCGCAGCCACTCACCGATGCTCCGGTCCCGCCTCCAGTTCCCTTCTGGAATTTCTGACTTTAAAGTCAGAAAACCACTGCGCCTGCACGCCCGTGTCCTCGCTCCCGCTGATGTCATCAGGAGTGTACTGCGCAGACACAGACCATACTGGGCTTGCGCTGTGCGCTCTTGATGACATCAGCGGGATCGAGGACACGGCAACGCAGGCGCAGTGGTTTTCAGACTTTAAAGTCTGAAATTCCAGAAGTGAACTGGAGGCGGGACCGGAACATCGGTGAGTGGCTGCGCCAACACAGGATGTCTGCGGGGGACTGTTAGAAGCCCCGGGTAAGTTCAACTCATTTTCCCCTGACCCCCCTACAGTATCCCTTTAAGCGGTTAATAGCAAAGCCCCCATAGGTGCTAGAACACCACATTTTCAGGGTATGTTAAACAGAAGAGTAGGAACAAGAGGGAACATTTTTTTTTTAAGATTATGTAGTTTTTGAGAAAATCTATGTTAAAGTCGGCAGAAAATTTCTGCGGACATTTCCGCGATTTCCGCAAAAATCCACCTAACGCACTTGTTTTACCAATTTCTGCATTCAAACGAGATAAACAGAGGAACACCAAGAGCCCCAATAGTGTAGTATGTATTGACAAAGGAGATAATGACAAAGAGTAATAGTTGTTATACTCACAAGCATGGGTCACCAATAGGCAACCACTGTAAAGGCAGGTGGGGAGATTATCCTGACCCCACTCAGGAATAAGAAGTCGCTCTCTGTAGATAGTAGAAAAGGGTCGCAACCCTCCACCCAGGGTGGATACAATATTATATAGGAGAGAACAGAGGCGCCAAAAGGATAAAAGGGGTTTTAAAGGAGCTTAAAAGCCAAAAATTTGGTAATTAGAGGAGGCAGTGGTGGACTTACCTCCTCCAAGCAGACACAACACGACTGTACATTCAGTCTATTTATTAACGAACTCCAGATAAAACAAAGCAACGCGTTTCACGGGTCAGTGCCCGCTTCCTCAGGCAATAGAAAACCTGAGGAAGCGGGCACTGACCCGTGAAACGCGTTGCTTTGTTTTATCTGGAGTTCGTTAATAAATAGACTGAATGTACAGTCGTGTTGTGTCTGCTTGGAGGAGGTAAGTCCACCACTGCCTCCTCTAATTACCAAATTTTTGGCTTTTAAGCTCCTTTAAAACCCCTTTTATCCTTTTGGCGCCTCTGTTCTCTCCTATATAATTTCTGCATTCAGATGGAATTCCGTGGAATCCGAACGAGCATCCCTAGTCCCAACTACAGAACTCACTGAAGGGATTAATCACAGGTTTTGTGGCGGATATGCAGATGATCTTGCTGTGTTAATATGGCACTGTACACAGGAGACATCTGCAAATTTATTAAAACAGTACATAATAGTAAACTGGTTAATAAAATAAAATGTCATGCTCCCATGCTATGTGCTATTGCCCTCCTCTAGAATAACCCCCTTACATTGAAGTATACAAGATTTCTCACGTGCCTCACCACTCCTCTGGGATACCCTTCCAAAACTCATCCGGTACTCTCCACCCTTTAAAATCTTTAAACGCTCCCTCAAGACTAATTTTTTTTTACTTACATACATACCCTCTATTGTAGGCAATTTCCCTTTAAACTCTGGCCAAGTTGTACTCATTATGAAATATAACCTAAAAGACACTGCCTCTAGGTATATATATTGTATACTATGTATCGTTACAACCCTACCTCTTCTTCCTCCCTTTTCCTTTAGATTATAAGTTTGCAAGGGCAGGGCTCTCTCGCCCTTTTGTGCCTTGAAATTAGCTTTGCATTTTGTTCATCATGTTACATTAGTCACAGTAATGTCAATATTTTGAGTATACCTACCACTGTCTGTATTATTTTGTACCCCGTTTGTTTCTATACCACAGAATTTGTTAGCTCTTTATAAAGCAATAATAATAATAATGTGCTAAGGAAATATCTCAGGATGTGAGGATGACAGTGTAGCACAAAAGTTCATTGAATCAGGGCTAAGTTGAAATAATTCATCAGTTTCGTGCATCAGGGTCAAAAGAATAGAGAAGGCCGTGCCCAAGCGATCATAAAGAGAGCAACTTGTGATAAAATATAAAAAGGAATTTACTGACTGAATCTTATTCTGTAGGGAAATGCAGAGAAGAAAAAAGTCTGATGCACATAAATCAAAAGAAACTTTTCATTATAACAAATACAATAAGGTCATACCTCAAAATGAGCTGTAACATGACATCTTCACAGTGTAACCCAATGAGCGTGCGGAATAATGCCAAGGAAACCACACAAAGCTAGAAGAAAAAGCACAAAAACGGTAACACAGCTGTTTCAAACATCACAGTCATTGCTTCCAGAGGACTGTTAATAAGGATGGTCGGTGAGATATAAATAATTCCGTGTTGATGCAGGATTATGCAAATATGTTATGCAAATGTATGCTGCTTGAGACTAAACCAATAGAATGCCATATTGGCAGTATTTGATTGGTCCATTTTTAAACTGCATAGATTTGCATACAAGAATCACATTATGCTGTATCAACTTAGAATAACTTGCATTTCTTTGACCACCCCTAATTATCACCATTTATTATTACTTATTAGTTTTGCTGTAGTCATTACTACTTATTAGTTTTGCAGTATTCAAGCCTGGGATTTGCAACCTGTGACTTTGGCAGTTTCTGCATGCTCTATGTTATTGTAGCCTGATTGGCTGGTGCCATTCAATTAAATAGTAAAAGAGCAATAGTTTCAGTTAGCCTCTCGCTTCATGCAGCTAGCCAGGCCATTGGGCCATGATTATTTGATTGTTCTTATTGTCTCTAGAAAGGAGTCCTGTTTGATCCTGAAACATTACTAAACTGCTGATGGATATACTGTTTTCCCAACAAAATATATCTTGAATGCGATCTCAGCTCTATTCCTCAGTCTTCAGATTAACATTGGCCATACTCTTTATAGTCTAAAAGCAATTTGATCATAATTATCTGTGCAATTATTTGGTTAAACATAATTGCAAGATAGCTCACAACCACCCAATTTCAATGAGATATTTAATTTGATTTTCAATCAGAAACTATTCAAAGGCTGTCATTCTGCATGTTCTTGTAATGTTCAAGGTAGAACTGGGTAAAGTCACATTTTTTATTTTACCCAGACGTTATGTGTCTCGCAGTCCCATTGACTTGCATTACATGTGCGGTGAACATGAGTTTGAAAAACACATTTTACACATAGATTCTATCATGTGTGAAAGGTGTCTAAATGAGGATTCTAAGGCCTATTTCAGACGGGCAGCTGACTGTGAATTCACCGCCTGTCAGCTGCTCTCCTACACCGGCTAGGTGCTTGTTAGCAATTGCTACAGGTGCTGGACAAACGGCCCCTTCATGGAGTCACATCTGAGCATGGCCGCAGCCACGCTCAGACACCATGTGTTGTGGTTCTCAACTGCGGGGTAACGCCACTGTATGCCAAGCACTGACACACATAGGCCTCAATTCACTAAGCAGTTTAGACTAGTCTACAGATGGTTTTTAGTCTACTGATGGTTTGGTGTAATGTTTTAGACCTGTTTTTAGACCTGGTCTAACATTCAGTAATTACACAATTCACAAAGGCAAACAAGGAGTAACCACACCCACTTTTTCTGACAGAGATTAGACCAGCTGATTTCTTGTTGGTAAAGTAATTCTGTGAGGTATTTTAGATGTAAGGATGGAACCTTTTGAATGAATTATGCAGGCGTTTAATTGTATGCAGCAGAGAGCTCATCAAAGGAGAAGGAAGTCAGTCATAGCTACTCGTTTGTGAATTGCATCTTTTGATCATTTCCCCTGCTTTACCCACCTAATTACCAAATGGTTTAGACCAGGTCTAAAAACAGGTCTAAAACATTTCGTAATAGTGAATTCCCCTTTGATGCAACTGAACTGACCAAACCATCAGGAAACTAAAAACCATCAGTAGACTAGTCTAAACTGCCTAGTGAACTGAGGCAATAGTGTTACAAACGCTACTATTCAGTTGCATTTTAATTGCACCTGAATGGCAGTGGGCAGAAGGGACACTGAGCTGCTATACAGTCGTGCAGTTCAGTTATCCCTCTGAAAGAGCCCTCAGTCTTCTTTCCTCACTTGTTTAAGATATTTAGCCACTTATTTTCAGGATAGGAATTTTCACATACATATGCAGTACACAAAATATCCCCAAAAGGCATTAACCTCCGTCCACAATATCCAAAATAATGTTTTCTCTTTCTCGGGGTTGGGCTTTAATATGCACGCGCATCTCCAGCCACACACTGTTGCTTTGAGAACAAGTGAAATCACGCAAAACTAATTAGATAAAACTTATTTGTGCAGTAAGGCCATGCATGGATAACTGTACTGCCATTTCTACTGGGGGCTTCTGGCTAGTCCTCAGCTGTAAGGCAAGCCATCCATCAATGCAAGAGGCTCACTTGGGGGTTTCTGCATCTTCATACCAGCCAGTAAAAGCATAATGTACCATACTCCATATGGGGTCTTATTTTCAGGCACTGATTTCCCTGATAAACGGCTACTTCTGGGAAACAATCTCTTGGTGACTGTCTGCCTGGGGTATTTAACATATGCCACAGCTCAAGGAGCAAATTGCTGGAGAGACCGAAGTGTTTAAATGATAAATGGGATGCGAGAAAAGTAAAAAGTCTAGGGGACCTATTCATAAATATATCAATCTACATATTGCCAAAAGGGTGCTGCTATTCCTGGAATATGGGAACTCTTCTGGAGACCTGCAGATTGCCAGATTTAACCTCTTCCAGACCGATCTTGTTAGAACCACGTCCTGCTGGTGGCTGTGTGGCTCTGACAGGACGTAGATTCCAACGATTAACCGTTGTGCACTTGCATCGTTCTCAATGCTGTTCAGTTGCTACATCTGCTCGCTCCATGACAGCAGAACTTCCGCATCTCGGTCATTGCCTCATGACCCCGTGATTACTGTGAGCCAATCCCATTAATCACAGGACACAATTAGGAAAGGGTTAAAGTGGCTCTCTACTGAAACAATTGCCAGCCATATAAGGGATTAAGGCCTCTTGCACACTACATGCAATTTAGATTTTTTGTATACGATCTGATTTTTTTATTTAGATTAAAAAAATGTAGCAGCATGTAGTACTTTTTTAATTGGAATCAAAAATCGATCGTATAAAAAATTCAGAATTGCATGTAGTGTGCAAGAGGCCTCATTGACACTTTTGCTGTGAATTGCCGTTGATAAACTGATGATGGTCCACATTATTTGAGTGCAGAGAAGTAGTGATTGTTTTCATATTTATAAAGTAGTGACCAGCTGATTGTCACTTCATACATTGACAAATAGTGTTCTCCTCTTTGAAAGGGGGCAATGCCATGGGCTTCAGTGCAGGACAGGGGTGTTTCTTTGAAATACCCTGTTCACCATTGTGTATATGAACACTAACTTAGTGGTCTTCAGTCAGTAGCCATCTTCTTTGGCAAATGGCTCATTTATCACCTGTGGTCAGTGGCTCAATGCACATGAGTTGAGTGTCGGAATTTTACTTTAGAATAATTAAACTGATTGCCCTCATACATTTCTGATTAATTTAAAACATTTAAAGAAAGAAATGGTGATCGATTAGCAGAATTCCACTGATTTGTAAACACACCCAAAGGGAAATGCAGGGGGGATTACAGCTGCCCAGAATCCCCCCTCAGACCAGGGCTGGTGCAGTGTCGGGGGACAGGCACAAGTTCAGACACCAGAATATCTTCAGGCATCCTGCAGCTCACAGCACTGCCCCCTTTATTTCCCTGCTAGGCTGCTACAGTTCACTTTGGATGTAGCAGCAGAGTGTGTAAAGAGCATAGAGCAGCTCTAGAGAACTTAGCAGAGTCAGGTATGAACACAGCCCTGTGCCCTGCTGTGAGAATGCTTCACTTTCCCCTTCATTAGCAATGCCGGCTGTCCTCATTATCTGTATCCAAATTGCTCCTGATCAATCCTGTTTGTCAGTTGGACGGGAAATTGCATTATAATGTACCCAGCATTATGTCCTACCATATTATTACACTGTAGTGTGCTTGACTGAGGGAGACCTTTCAGGAATCCCCCCCTTGAAAATCCTGGGTTTGCTCCTGACACCCCTAGATTTACCCACAGCTTTTTAAGTACACCATGCTCAAGAGAGGAAAAAAATTCCAAAGTGCCTGCTGAATTAATATACAGAAATTAAAAAATGTCAAATGTATTAACATTCCAGGTTCTATTTGTAAACTAATAATGCATTTGTATGACCACTTCCTCCTAAACATATAAGAAACGGTTTCTGACATTTAAACATTTCAGCTGACAGAATGAGATTTCAGCATAACAGTGGAGGGTAAACATGCTGTGAATCATCCCTGTTTTGTGCTAAGTGATGACATCACCAGCAAGAAAACACTAGCAGAGGAAGGAGGAAATCAGTTATGTGAAAGTAACAGTTAAAGCAGAATGTGGTGAGCATAAAATGTAGTGTTGATCTTAATAACATTCACACAGTTTTTATCATTTTCAAAATGTTTAATTTGTGGGTATCAGCTACTGATTGGAATGGAGTTCAATCCTGGGTTAAAGTTCCTTTTTAAAGTCTCTTGACAACCATCTGTGCAATAATTCACATGTAACTCCAACAAAGTTTTTTTTTCCATGGTATAATCCAGAGGAACCTGTAAGGAGAAAATTGAGCCTCATAGTCTTATGTACAGTCTTAGTGGCAACCCCTCCATCCTCCTCTCCCATCACTAATGACTTCTTTTATTTTATTTTTTTTATTGCTTCAGAATGATGTTCCAGTGTAACTGTCTTGAAACTTTTTCTTCTACTTTTATTTCTTTAGACATCTTGTCACTTTTATTATGATATGAACAATAAAAGTCGATAAAACTGTGACATTTGCTGACCAAACTTCCATGAAACTATGTGTAATTGTCTATGCCACAATTTTAATTGCACAGTTAAGAAAAAGCTCTCCT
Organism: Hyperolius riggenbachi; assembly: GCF_040937935.1. NCBI lineage: Eukaryota > Metazoa > Chordata > Amphibia > Anura > Hyperoliidae > Hyperolius > Hyperolius riggenbachi. The sequence continues at coordinate 184,623,011 of NC_090646.1, forward strand.
GCCCAGCTCTCTGAGCTTGATAATGTGCTGTAAATCAGATGCACTAGCTTAACCTTCTTTTAATATTCTGCGCTGCTTGTTTGGTTTTTACAGTCCATTGATTTAGTTTATATGGCTGTGTGGTTTGCAGGATTTATGATGATTTGATTTTTATGTGGAGAACTTTCCCATTTGGAGCCAGTGCTCCGTTAGACTGTAGCATCTCCCAATAACAAAACCATCTGTATTGCAACGGGCACAGGCAGTGGCATGGGCTATGCCAGGATATGGATTACAGGCACGTACAGCACTCAGCAAGCTCTTAATTAACAATAGGAGATCTCTTCCAAAATCCACTTGACTTCTCTTTGCTAGAATTTTCACATTTCAACTTCTGAGCTGAGGCAAGAAATCATTTAGATACTATGATTAAACTACAGAACAATGTTTGTGCTTTGTAAACTAAGCCTAAATGCCTAGCCAGAAAAAATTTAGGAGCTCTGCTGAAGACCTATATCAGAATGGACCATAGGCCAACTTTCTTGTGGCTCCCTTTTCATGGTTAGCTCCGCCCTCCCATTCCATGTGCAGCCTCCTGTTCTATGTGTAATGCCTGAGTATTGAAGCCCCTTTTTCTTATTTACAGTTCCCATGGTCACAAGCTCCCTTTTTCTATGTGTTGCTCACTATTTGCAGCTCCCTTTTCAGATTGTCAGCCTCACCTCCTATATGCAGCAACCATGTCTAGCCATCCCCTTGGGCAGCAGCCGCCCAAAGTACAGGCCTTTGTGGCCTCTCCAGAAATCCGGGCCTGCATGACATTGTATGCTGTATGTAGCAGAGTTTCAGCTACAGTTAGTATGGAACTCAGCAGAAAATAATAGCTAGGAAGGACTATTATACAGATAAGATAATTGGCTTCCCCCTAAATTGGCCCTAGACTATGATACATACGCTACACGATACATACATAGACATACGACTATGGTAGGGACTAGATTGTGAGCCCCTCTGAGGGACAGTTAGTGACAAGACAATATACTCTGTACAGCACTGCGTAATATGCCGGCGCTATATAAATACTTAAATAAATAAATAACCATATCCTACCTACGGGGGTCTACACCTCAGCCATACCCCAAGACCAGATAACAGACCTGGGGGAGGGGTGGGCCTACTCCTCTCCCCATCCTGCACCTTCCGTGTCCTTACCCCTCCCCCTTCTCTTTACTTTACCTCCTTTGAGGCCCATGTTATCCGCCTCTACCATCCCCTCCCAGCCATTATTGCAGTCCTATACCGCCCCCCCTCCAGTACAATATCACACTTCCTAGAAAACCTTGCCTCCTGGCTCCCACACATCCTGTCCTCCGACCTCCCAACAATCATCCTCGGAGACTTTAACATTGTAATTGATGAGCCTACCACCTCTGCTGCCACTCAGCTTCTCTCGCTCACCAACTCCCTTGGCCTCACTCAGCATACTAACGCCACAACCCACAGTGCTGGTAATACTTTGGACCTAATTTTCTCCAAAGCCATCGCACTTACCAACCTGGACATTACACCATTCCCCATCTCCGACCACCACCTCATCACCTTCACCCTCACTCCATCCAGCACCCCCTGTCCCCCACCCCAAACTGGACGTTGGCAGAGAGATCTGCGCAACCTTGACCCCAATGTACTAGCCACACCCCTCCACTCTCTCTCCTCCTCCCTCCCCAACCTAACCTGCCCCAACGAAGCGGCAGCTCAATACAACAGTAACCTCTCCGCAGCCTTAGACCATGCTGCTCCCCTGACCTTTCGTACCAACAGTCGCCCCAACCCTGGCACACTGCCCTCACAAAAAAAGTACAAAATGAGACACGAGCTGCAGAACGCAAATGGAGGAAATCCCACCACAATGATTTCCTGGGATACAAGACCAAGTTGCAGACGTACCATACTGCCCTCGCTGATAGTAAACAGATATACTTCACTCACTTGATCGCTACCCAAGCCTCCAACCCACGTCATCTTTTTGCCACCTTCAATGCCCTACTTAACCCCACACCTCCCCCCTCCCAACCTCCACCCTCTCAGCCACTGACCTATCAAACTACTTTATCAACAAAAATACAACCATCCGGAGGGATATTTCTCTCCTCCACTCTATCGCCCCCGCCTCCCCACCACATCCGACTCCTGCCTCTTTCTCCTCCCTTACCTCCTTCAATCCTGTCACTGTGGAGGAAGTCAACCAGCTGCTGGCAACTTCACCTGCCACTTCCTGCCCCCTAGATCCAGTCCCATCTGATTCTCTGCGCCCACATTTTTCTGATCTGGCCCCTGTCCTCACCCATCTTTTCAACCTCTCCTTCTCCACCGGCATCTTCCCCTCTATATTCAAACAGGCCACTGTGCTTCCCCTGCTAAAGAAATCTTCACTTGACCCTGCTCTGCCATCCAACTACCGCCCAATCTCTCTCCTCCCTTTTGCCTAGAAAATTCTTGAACGCCTGGCCCACCAACGCCTGACCAACTTCCTTAACTCCAACTCCCTTCTCGATCCCCTGCAATCTGGTTTTCGCACAGCCCATTCTACAGAAACAGCCCTCACCAAAGTGGTAAACGACCTTGCCCTTGCCAAAGCCGAAGGTAAATACTCCATCCTGCTCCTCCTGGACCTCTCCTCGGCATTTGACACTGTCGACCACTCCCTCCTCCTCCACTCCCTGCAGCTAATGGGCATTCAGGACCTAGCCTTAGCCTGGATCTCCTCCTACCTCTCCAACCGCTCCTTCACAACATTTTTCAATGGCTCCTCATCCACTCCTACACCCCTCTGAGTTGGTGTTCCTCAAGGTTCCGTCCTAGCACCACTACTGTTCTCACTCTATACTGCCTCAATTGGCAAAATCATCTCCTCCATGGGTTTCAACTACCACCTGTATGCCGACGACACCCAGATATATCTCCACACCCCAGATTTCTCCTCCTCTACCATGGAAAAAGTCTCTGCCTGCCTCACATCCATTTCCTCCTGGATGGCTGCCAGGTACCTGAAGCTTAATTTGGACAAGACTGAGCTTCTAATATTCCCACCCCGCACAGCTGCACCCCTCCCAGATCTGCACGTCACTATTGAAAATACTACTATCCACCCTACCTCCCAAGCCCGCTGTCTAGGCGTTACTCTGGACTCTGAACTTTCCTTTACAGCCCACATCCAAGGTATTGCCAGATCCTGCAACTTCCACCTCTGCAACATCTCTAAGATCCGCTCCTACCTGTCCCCTGACACCACTAAACTCCTTATCCACGCCCTTGTCATCTCCCGCCTAGACTACTGCAATTCTCTTTTATCTGGCCTCCCCTCTAACCGTACTGACCCACTTAAATTGGTAATGAATGCGGCAGCCAGACTGATACATTCTTCTCACCGCAGCGCCTCTACAACTCCGCTCTGTAAAGCACTACACTGGCTCCCCATCAGCTTTAGGATCAATTTCAAAATCATGTGCTTGGCCTACAAATCAGTGCACAAGACCTGCCCAACCTACATCTCTGATCTGGTCCACAGGCACATACCAGCCCGCCCCCCTCCGATCCTCCAATGACCTGCGCCTAGTCGCACCACGCATAACTCAGTCACACGCACGATTGCAGGACTTCACCAGGGCTGCCCCTACTCTCTGGAACTCGCTCCCACCAGCCGTCAGACTCGCCCCCACCTTTAATACCTTCAAACAAGCTCTCAAGACTCACCTCTTCACGCTCGCACACCCCCCTACACCAGCACCATAATATGTTCTGTTAGATCCCCTCTCAAAAGACGCACCTATTGTCTCCACCCCACCCTTTAGATTGTAAGCTCTGGCAGGGCCCTCCTCCCTAATGTATCCAGCTTGATTATGCAATCTTACTCACAACCACCCCTCTTGTAGACTCTAACAGTCTCTATTTTGACCTATGACACTGTATTGTTATCAAATCATTTGCATGATCTTGTTTTGTTGTGAGTTTCTGTATGTTCTACCTGTATGTTAACCCATTTATCTATTGTGCAGCGCTGCGTAATATGTTGGCGCTTTATAAATACAATAAATAATAATATAATAATAATAATAACCATAGCAAGTTTCCACTACAGCCATCAGCAGCCTATGCCATGTGACTACTGTGCAAAGCATTACAGCAAAGTGAGCGTAAAAGTGCAAGAGAAAAGGCAAAGGTATGCAGGAACCATAGTAAGGGCCTGTTCATACTTGCTGCGTTTGTAGAACGCGTATAAATTCAAAGAAACGCAAGTTGAAAAACGCATGCGTTTTTCTTGCGTTTGAATGCGTTTTCTATTGCGTTTTGCACAAACACGTGACCCAGGGGAAAAAAAAGAATTATGGGAACCGCAGAGGAAAACGGACGCTAAAAACGCAATAGTACGCGTTTTTGATACGCGTCCATAGACTTTCATTGCGTCCGTTTCTATGCGTATCGCACAGAACTGCGTGCAGCAATGCGGATGAGAAACGTATGCGTCTCATACGCATACATGTGAACTAGCCCATTCAAAAGCATTAGGAGCCGTTTCTATGCGTTTTTGGTACCAGTACGCGTTCCCTGAAAACGGCTAGGAACGCATATAGTGTGAACAGGCCCTTAGGTCACACTACAGCCATCAGCATCCTATGCCATGTGACTATTGTGCAATGCATTACAGCAAAGTGAGCTGGTCAGAGCAAAAGCAAAGGTATAGAATTGTCTAGTCCTACATCATTTACCTCATAGCAAATGCTGAAACTGAGAAATATTGTTCCATGAAAAATAGATGCCCATTTTAAATTTGATTCTAGGGATACATATTACAAAAAAACCTTTAACAATGGAGTACCAACGATTTACATGACCTTTACATGACCTTGTCATTCAACAACACCCATGTTATCCATAACACTACTATCCCTGTTATGTTTATTACGAGTTCAATAAGAGACAACAAAATTGCCTCTAAAACATCTATCTATATATATAATAGAGTAAGTGCCTCAACCTTCAAGCAAGAAGAAGAAGTAGCGCCCTGCCCCCAGGGCCGGTCCAAGCAAGAAGAAGGGGCTGGTCCAAGCAAGAAGAAGAAGTAGTGTCATATCAAACCAAGGGCAAAGAGGGATAATTTGCATATTCAGTAGCAGTGCATTGTGGGTAACCACAAATGTTCACTTATAGCTGAATTATTGCAGATTTGCTTCTGTTTTAGGAAGGAAAATTACACCAAGCTTTTGTTTTTTTTTAGTAGGAGGTCTTTTTGGTCTCTTTTATCCTCCTATACATTCTTAGTAGTTTGGGTCACCTTGAGCTGCTTGGTTACTCTGTTGTACTGGTCCAAGCCCTATCTCATACAGCCTTATCGATCCCTGCTATGTACTGATGAGGACCAAATATCTGAAATAGGCTGTCACACATGGGTTTGATATGACTGTATAAAACTAAAAGCTATAGGCTTGCTTGACTTACCAAGGGTGAAAAGGAATAATTTGCTGATTTAGTAGTGGTGCATTGTGGGTAACCACAAATGTTCACCTATTATAGCTGAATTATTTCAGATTTGCTTCTGTTTTAAGAAAGAAAATTACACCGAGCTTTGCTTTTTTTTAGTAGGAGGACTTTTTGGTCTCTTTTATCCTCCTATACATTCTTAGTAGTTTGGGTCACCCTGAGCTGCTTGGTTACTCTGTTGTACTGGTCCAAGCCCTATCTCATACAGCCATATCAATCCCTGCTATGTACTGATGAGGACCAAAACGTCTAAAATAGGCTGTCACATGTGGGTTTGATATGACAGTGTAAAACTTAAAGCTATAGGCTTGCGTGACTTACCAGCGGTGAAAAGGAATAATTTGCATATTTAGTAATGGTGCATTGTGGGTAACAACAAATGTTCACTTATAGCTGAATTATTGCAGATTTGCTTCTGTTTTAATAAGGCAAATAACACCAAGCTTTGATTTTTTTTTTAGTAGGTCTTTTTGGTCCCTTTTATCCCCCTATACATTCCAAGTGGTTTGGGTCACCCTGAGCTGCTTGGTTACTCTGTTGTACTGGTCCAAGCCCTATCTCATACAGCCATATCAATCCCTGCCATGTACTGATGAGGACCAAAAGTCTGAAACAGGCTGTCTACATGTGGGTTTGATATGGCTGTGTAAAATTTAAAGCTATAGGCTTGCTATACACCAATGGTACTGGATGCTTGCTTGGCTTACTAAAGGTGAAAAGGAAGTATTTGCATATTTAGTAGCAGTGCATTGTGGGTAACCACAAATGTTCACTTATAGCTGAATTATTGCATATTTCCTTCTGTTTTAGTAAGGCAAATTACACCAAGCTTTGCTTTTTTTTAGTAGGAGGTCTTTTTGGTCCCTTTTATCCCCCTATACATTCCGAGTGGTTTGAGTCACCCTGAGCTGCTTGGTTACTCTGTTGTACTGGTATACAGCTGTATCAATCCCTGCCATGTACTGATGAGGACTAAAAGTCTGAAACAGGCTGTCTACATGTGGGTTTGATATGACTGTGTAAAATTTAAAGCTATATGCTTGCTATACACTAGCAGCTCTGGATGCTTGCTTGGCTTACCAAGGGGGAAAAGGGGTAATTTGAATATTTAGTAGCAGTGCATTGTGGGTAACCACAAATGTTCACTTATAGCTGAATTATTGCAGATTTACTTCTGTTTAAAAAAGGCAAATGGCACCAATACAGTGTGCGGCATTGCAGGAAGTGACGACAGTGGAACGCACGATGGAACACGGAAGAGGTGAGTCATCCCCGCCCGCTGCCTCTTACTAATAGTGGCGGCTGCTACTGTGCTTAAGCAGGAGGGGGAGCACACATGGGGGACCCAGGTGAGGGGGGGTCCAACTCCCCTCCCTGCTGCTGTGCCCAATACCCCCTTCCTTCCCTCTACCTTCTTATGCGGCGTATGCTACGTCGCGGGTCGGCTAGTTTGTGTATAATTTCATTATTAACAAAATAATCCTGTCCATAACAAGATCAAATGCAGTCACATCAAGAGCATCTAAGCAATTTTACCTAAATCTTCTCATTTTAATTTTGTTGTTGCCTCTATGGCCCTATACAAGTCTCTCTAACTTAAGGAGGAACTCCAGTAAAAATAATGTAATAAAAAAAGTGCTTAAATTGTACAATAATTATGTATAAATGATTTAGTCAGTGTTTTACCATTGTAAAATCTTTCCTCTCCCTGATTTACATTCTGACATTTATCACATGGTGACATTTTTACTGCTAGCAGGTGATGTCAGTGGAAGGAGATGTTGCTTGCTTTTTTGGCAGATGGACCCAGCTGTAAACAGCTGTTATTTCCTACAATGCAGTAAGGTTCACAGACAGGAAACTGCCAGGACCATGGTCCTGACATCACACTGTGGGAGGGATTTCACCACAATATCAGCCATACAGAGCCCCCTGATGATCAGTTTGAGAAGAGGTAAAGATTTCTCATGGGAAAGGGGGTATCAGCTACTGATTGGGATGAAGTTCAATTCTTGGTCACGGTTTCTCTTTAAAGGGAACCTTAACTCTAAAAAAAATAGTTTCACTTACCTGGCGCATCTACCAGCCCCCTGCAGCCATCATGTGCCTTCGCAGTCACTCATGGCTCCTCTGGTCTCCCGCTGCCAGCTAGTTTCGTTTTTGTGGAATGCGTGTAAAGGTATGCGTGGCGGCCTGCCACGGCAAAAACGAAACTAGCTGGCGGCGGGAGACCAGAGGAGCCAGGTAAGTGAAACAATTTATTTTTTTTTAGAGTTAAGGTTCCCTTTAAAGAGGAACTTTACCGAAAGATGGCATTAGGGGAAATAAATAAGACATTGCAAAGTGAGGAGTAAAAAATAGGAGAAAGATCAATAAATGATTGATACTTGCTGTGTAATTCATTCATGTTGTTTTATCAGTGAGCCTGCGGGTCAGCATCTTTACTGCTGGGAGGCAGGGGGAAAAAGTCAGACAGCACCAGCTACCCTTATCTATAAACACACCCATTTACAATGTGGTAAGTTAAATGTTTGTTTTTTTAAGGAGATGTATATACACAGAGGGATATACTGCTTGATTGGCAGTTGGCAACATCTGTTATCTCCCACAATGCAACAAGGTTCACAAACAGGAAACTGTCAATGACATATTAATGACATCACACCATGGGAGGGGTTACACCACAATATCAGCCACACCAATATCCCAAATGGTCTATTCAAGTAAAAGTAAAGATCTCTTGTGGCTACCGATTGGGATGAAGTTTAATACTGGGTTAAAGAGCTTGGAAGAGTGACCTGTTTTAAGAGAATTCTGCTGGCTTGCTCCACTTGGAAGTCTCAAAAATAACTTACTAATGCACATCTTTCAAAGGACCTTTCAAAGGACTGGTTACACTGTTTTAATGACACTTTTCCAATACTTGTGAAGTATGGGGCATTCCCACAACATATGCAGGGGCAAACCCAGGATTTTTAAGGGGGGGGGGGGGTTCTGAAAGGTCTCCCTCAGCCACACACAATACAGTATAATAAAATTGTATGACATAATGCTGGGTACACACAATGCAATTTCCTGACTGACAGGATCTGACGATTATTTCCGACATGTCCGATCTACTCCCGATCAACAACGTGCAGTTTGATAGAGATAATATTGAGGACAGCCGACATTGGTATTGAAGGTATATGTGAAGCCTTCTGCGAGGTCTTAGCTTCCTTCTTTACTAGCACACAGCAGGGGCACAGGGCTGTGCTCATACCTGACTCTGTGCTCTGTTTAGGTCCCCAGAGCTGCTCCATGCTCTGTACACACATTGCTGCTTCATGCTCTGTACACATGCTGCTGCTACATCCAAATTCAACTGTAGCGAGGAACGAAAGGGGGTGGGGCCACACATAGTGCAGGCAGCAGTATGGTGCTGTGAGCTGCAGGATGCCTGCAGCTATTCAGGAGTCTCAACTTGTGCCTGTCCCCAGACACTGCACTGGCTCTTGTCTAAGGGAGGATTCTGGGCAGCAGTAATTCCGCCCCTGGACTTGCCTATGAGATGAACAAAATGTTCACACTCACATCTATTACAGATCCAGTGTAAAGCTCATAGAAAAAAACTATTTTCGAGTCATATAAGTTCTCTGAATAATATTTAGCTGCATTCGCTTTCGAAAAGCATTATGAGACACCCTCAGGCACTGTCTGCAGTATTTCTATCCACATTTCCTCCGTCATTGAATTAATCTCATTTTGTCCACTTGCTCTTATATTTCAGAAGAAAGCTCTGAAGAAACATAGATGTTATTACAGTATAACAAACAGAAATAAATCCCATTTCTTGACGGCCGTCTGTAGCACCTTATTAAAGGTCAGGGAGGGCTGGAGTTTCTTTTGTCCTCACAGCACTACGTAATTGTATATTATTGAAGGTCATTTTACTACTTAATTGAAACATTTGTAAGTGCTTTGGGAAAGATCTTAAATTATCACTCTGTGTTATACGTCGCACACGTTTTATACCTTTACTGCTCTTTTTATTTTGCAATCCAATACTATCAAACTCAGAGAGAGAACAAACATTATGTATGTGTGTTCGTATATGGCTATGGGGATTAATAGAAGGGGGGGGGGGGGGGGGTTAGTAATATTCTCAATAAGGGAATGAGAAAGTTTGGGCAACCTTGTTAATAGTCATGATTTTCCTGTATAAATCATTGGTTGTTGCGATAAAAAATGTCAGTTAAAAATATCATATAGGAGACACACACAGTAATATTTGAAAAGTGAAATGAAGTTTATTGGATTTACAGAAAGTGTGCAATAGTTGTTTAAATATAATTAGGTAGGTGCATACATTTGGGAATTGTTGTCATTTTATTGATTACAAAACCTTTAGAACTAATTATTGGAATTCAAATTGGCTTGGTAAGCTCAGTGACCCCTGACCTATATACACAGGTGAATCCGATTATGAGAAAGAGTATTTAAGAGGGTCAATTGTAAGTGTGCCTCCTCTTTTAATTTTCTCTGAAGAGTAGCAACATGGGGGTCTCAAAACAACTCTCAACTGACCTGAAGACAAAGATTGTTCACCATCATGGTATAGGGGAAGAATACAGAAAGCTGTCTCAGAGATTTCAGCTGTCTGTTTCCACAGTTAGGAACATATTGAGAAAATGGAAGACCACATGCTCAGTTCAAGTTAAGGCTCAAAGTGGCAGACCAAGAAAATCTCAGATAAACAGAAGTGACGAATGGTGAGAACAGTCAGAGTCAACCCACAGACCAGCACCAAAAACCTACAACATCATCTTGCTGCAGATGGAGTCACTGTGCATCGTTCAACCATCCAGCGCACTTTACACAAGCAGATGCTGTATGCGAGAGTGATGCATAGAAAGACTTTTCCCCACCCACAGCATAAACAGAGCCACTTGAGGTATGCTAAAGCACATTTGGACAAGCCAGCTTCATTTTGGAATAAGGTGCTGTAGACTGATGAAACTAAAATTGAGTTATTTGGGCATAACAAGGGGTGTTATGCATGGAGGAAAAACAACACAGTTTTCCAAAAAAAAACATCTGCTACCTACAGTAAAATATGTTGGTGGTTTCAGCATGCTGTGGGGCTATGTGGCCGGTGCAATGACTGGGAATCTTGTCAAAGTTGAGGGACGCATGGCTTCCACTCAGTATCAGCAGATTCTGGAGACCAATGTCCAGGAATCAGTGACAAAGCTGAAGCTGCGCCAGGGCTGGACCTTTCAACAAGACCAAAACCCTAAACACTGCTCAAAATCCACTAAGGCATTCATGCAAAAGAACAAGTACAACGTTCTGGAATGGCAATCTCAGTCCCCAGCCCTGAATATCATTGAAAATCTGTGGTGCGAGTTAAAGAGAGTTGTCCATGCTCGGAAGCCATCAAACCTGAATGAACTAGAGATGTTTTGTAAAGAGGAATGGTCCAAAATACCTTCAAGCAGAATCCAGACTCTCATTGGAACCTACAGGAAGCGTTTAGAGGCTGTAATTTCAGCAAAAGGAGGATCTACTAAATATTGATTTAATTTCTTTTTTGTGGTGCCCAAATTTATGCACCTGCCTAATTTAGTTTAAGTAATTATTGTACACTTTCTGTAAATCCAATAAACTTCATTTCACTTTTCAAATATCACTGTGTGTGTCTACTATATGATATATTTAACTGACATTTTTATCATAACAACCAAAGATTTATACAGGAAAATCAGGACGATTAACAAGGTTGCCCAAACTTTCACATCCCACTGTATCTGTCTAAAGGTGCACGTTAGCCATTTCAGCCCACAGGTTGTTTTCCCCTTATGTTTTTCCCGCCACCAATTAGGCTTTCTTTGGGTGGTACATTATACTAATAATTATTTTATTCTAAATGCATTTTAATGGAAATAATAAGAACAAATTGGAAAAAAAATCATTGTTTCCCAGTTTTTGGCTATTATAGTTTTAAAATTAAACATTCTTCTGTGGATAAAAGCCACACATTTTATTTGTCCTGTTTATTGCAACATTTAAGTTTAAATCACTAGTACAATGTATGGTGATAATATTTTATTTGGAAATAAAGGTGCATTTTTTCAGTTTTTCATCCATCCCTATTTACAAGTCCGTAATTAAAAAATGATGTACCCTCTTGTCATACATATTAAAAAAAAATTCAGTCCCTAATGCCTGTAGGTGTAATTTTACTATTTGGCCACAAGATGTCCTCACACAGGACTTCCTATAAGCGCACATTAAATACGCTACATAGGAAGCAATGTGTTACTATGTAACTAAGGAAGTGACGCAGGCATCCAGTGATGCCTGCGATCATGGTGGCCTGGAGGGGAGATGAATGAATGGGAACTTTGTTTCCATTCATTAATCTAACGATCAGCGGTGGTAAGTGGCTGAAATCGGTAAGCGGCAGGCAGCATGGCGGTTGTTTTTAACAATAATCACTGTTTTTGATCAAAAACAGTGATTATTCTCAGCGAACAAGAACGGATTGGCTCAGGGGACTTTTGTCCCCTGCAGCCAATCCCCCCTGTTGCCGGAAATATTGCGATCATGGGCTTCTGCCCGCACAATTACGCACACAGCCCCCCAGACTTGAGGGACGTGACTAGCTCATCCCTGCGGCTTTAGCAGCTGCCGCTGCGGACATGAGGCTCACGTCCCAGCGGCAGTAATGGTTAAGGGTACCATTTTTACCAAACGATCATAATTTCAATAAGATTGTTCAGATCTTCAGAAGAGAAGGAATCATATTTAAACTATCCACACCGCTAAACAATCCAATTTGTGATCTTATCTTCACTGGAAAGAATCTGCCAAGCGTAACAATCTATTCTATATGGAAACAATCAATAATGTGATTGTTCAGGATCCATTGGACACATCAGCTTCTCATGTTTTCATGCAATACAATCTGGATAACCTGATTGAAAATACAATCATTCCAGCACAACCATGCTGGTACCTAGAGCTCCCATAAATAATTCCATCATTTCATCCATCCTGCCTATCCTGCAGTCATTATCAACTCAAATACGGTACTTACTAACCTGATTTCAACTTGTTTTCTTTTCAAAATTGAACCGTGTGTACCGGTTACTTCACACATGAAGCAACGTTGTATTGGATGGCATCTTCACTCACTCACTTTCCAGTGTTACGTGTTTTTTTTACCAGACAATACATTTACAAAAGAATGACGCAACTGGCTAAGACTTCTGTGTTTGGCAATTTGAGAACTGATGAAAAATAACAATAATAGTTTACCCGAAATGGTGTGTTAATGCGACTGACAAGCGTATCCAGGATTTGGACATTTTCATGCTGGTAAATGAGAACGAAGCGGAGAAATATCTTTAGTAAGGTTGGTTCTGAGACACTTCGCAGGAAGAGGTCCAAGTATGCAGTTGTTGTCATCACTTCTTCCACAGTAACCTGAAACATATCACCAATGGTCTGTTATTACAAACAGCAAAACATAGGAAAGGAAAGAGTCAGAACTGTTTTACTGCTAACAAACCATCATGAGGCCTCCTCCAACACTGCACCGCCTCCCCACACACTCCCCCCTGATGCCTGGGGGGCTATGGGAGCCCACACCTCCTCCCTTCCCCCTTGCAGAGTGCAGAGGCAGAGTGAGCGCAGCAGAGCACTGTGAGCAATACTGCTCCCATTTTGTGGGGTCTCTTTTTTTCCACAGGAGTCCTGGCAGTCTCACTCTGGTGTATGCCTGGCTCCCAATGCAGGTCATGTAATCTGGAGCCAGAGGGGCAGCATAGAGCAAGTGGCTGCTGGTAGGTGGAGTAGACAGGACACAAGGAGATCAGGTACAGCGTTCCGCTGCTCTACTCTACATTTGGGTGGGGTGAGGAAGCAGGGATGGACCACTGATCGTGGTGGTCGCGGGGGCTTTTGTTACAACCCTGCATTGCTCGTTATCCTTTGTGACATCTTTAGAAAAAAAAGGAATTGATTGAATTTATGCGAAGGGGTCTCAAATTACAATAAAAGCCTGAGTACTGCTTGACATTTCTTTACATCAATAAAAAAAAAGTTTATTTTATACTGGCAGCAATAAAAATCTTCCCTCTTCTGCTCTAGCCATTAAGCATAGTTTTGATGAGAGTTCAAGCAATAATATGTGAAGATTTGAAATATAAAAAATTGAAGCTGCAAAATTTATGCAAAGTACTGACAATGGATGCCAGGGGTGTAAGGAGGTGGAGGGGATGGTTTTTGTAAGCAAACGGGGAGGTATTTTTCCTAATTGGCTGCACTTGCGGTTGGGGAGAAAGAGGAGGAGGGGCCCGTAAAGCCTTTGGACCCCCCTGCGATGGCAGGGCTCACAGGGGTGATTGCTACGCCCATGGTGGATGCCAAAAAGTATCCATGTTTGACACAATGGTTATTTTGGGTAAAGAGTTGATGAAGAAAATTCTACAAAATGCCCCCACTTGCAGCGGGCTAGATAGAATACATACCAGTATTTTTTTAAATAGAGCTACAGGTAAATTGAAAGTAATAACAATAGTAATAAAATCTTCAATACAATGTATAAGAAATCTCAGGCCAAATGGTGCCACTGCCAATATTATCAGAAGTCACAAGTATGTGAGTATTAGTACCTTAGGCATTAAAGCGAATAAGTATTTATGAACTATGCATGATGAGTAAGTAGGTTGATACTATCATGACAATTTATACAATTTTAAATACACTTATATTTAGGCTAGAGTGAAATGCACTATAAACTACCTTTTTCCTATGTCACTTACAGTAGGCTGTAAAAATCTGAAGATCTGACAGATTTTGGACTAATCAATTTTCTTACAGGGGATTGTCTGGAATTCCTTTATTTACAAAAGCACTCCCTGGATATCAGTGGTACACCCCACCTTCCTGCACGAGGAGACTGGCTTTCTAGCACCATTGTAATAGTCTTTTCCAGTAAGTGCTTTACAAAGAATAAGAAGATAAGGAAATACTCAAAATCCCCCACAAGGAGAAGGACTAGTACAAAATCTGTCAGCTCTTTATTAGCTACGGTAAGTGACAGCTACAGAGGAAAAAAAGACATTTATAATGCATTTCACTCTGGGACATGTGCAACTAATATACATGTATCTTACATTTTACAAATGTTCGCAATAGTTGTCCTTTAAAGGGAAGCAGAGACGAACGTATTCTAAAAATGAAAAAAAGATGTTATACATACCTGGGGCTTCCTCCAGCCCATAAGCCTGGATCGCTCCCACGCCGTCGTCCTCCGCTGCCTCTATCGCCAGTACCGGGTCCCTTCACTTCCGCCGGACGCGGCCAGTCTTCCGCATGGACAGGGGCTCCTTCCGGCTCTGTACGCATGCAGTACGGAGGGAGCATACTGGCCGAAATGACGGGACCTTGTACTGGCGGACAGAGGCAGAGGAGAAAGGCGGCGTGGGAGCGTCCAGGCTGATGGGGCTGGAGGAAGCCCCAGGTATGTATAAATCTGTTATCTGAAGCGAAAAAAAAATATGATATAGTGAATTGGTTGTGTACTATGAATAATTACTAGAAGATTAGCAGCAAAGAAAATATTCTCATACTTTTATTTTCAGGTATATAGTGTTTTTTGTAACATTGCATTATTCTATAATATGTGCAGATTACACAACACTCAGCATTCAAAATGAGTCTTTCAGAGCAGTCTGTGAAGTAATGACCTCTCCTCTAGCAGAGGAAAAGTAAATAGTCCAGGAACAGTTGAGATAATAAAAGTCAGATAACAGCCCTCTCCACGACTAACTTAGTCGGAGAGCTTAATGGCTTGTTTGCATAGAGATAACAACTGGAGTTTCTCAACTCTTCCTGTACTGGAAACAATTAGACTGATGTATCTGATCATTAATGTTTTATTTCTTAGCTGTACTACACATACAAATCATAATATCATAATTTTTTTTTCGCTTCAGTGTCTCTTTAAAGAGGAAGAATTACTCTATACATCCAAACCATATGTAAAACCTTACAAATCCTTCACTGACTAGAAATGGCACACCTCTTAACATTATGTCTCTTTATTGTTCAGCTGTAATGCCTGAGCTCCCACACAAGCCCAGCTACTGGACAGCTGTTCAGGCCTCATAGTGCACACACAACCCTCCTCTCTGCACTATGCTGGCTGTATGGAATGATTTGCCTCCAGTGTCACAGCCATCACAAACATGCACAATATGGTAGGGAAAACCATTATGTTCACCACAAACCATATATATAAGTTTTCCTTCAGTCTGCCTACTGTTTGACATTATTCATGTGTGTTTAATATTGCACATGTTGCACTATTGTGTGATCAGACAATTGATGGTTTTTCTTAAACACTTTTACGCACATCTTAAATTGGTTAATTTGCAACATGTTTTTATTTGTGAACTATATAAACCTCCAACAGATGAATACCTTTACCCCTAGACCAGGTCAAGGGCGCAATGTACCTCAGTACACCCTCCCATATTTATTGCTGATTGACTGCGCACTGCATGGGAATGGCAGCAGCATCTGGATAATTACCTCCCAGGACAATGCTCTTTTCTATTGCCATTTCAAGAAGTAACTCGCTTAGCATGCTCTCAGCGGAGAGCTTCAGGAGAAATTCAGAGCCATGTTACTGTTATTTAAAGTTTGGTCCGCTGTGAAAAGCCTATGTGGGCAGATAAAAAATACTGTGGCAATAAAATAATCCCATTTAGTAGTATTATACAAAAATAGTAGACATCATTCGAATAAGTATTTTCAAAGCTCAACTGAGGAAAAGGGGTTATTGGTTTCTGAGGGGTTTATATTTAAAGGGAATATGAAGTGAAAATAAACTTGTGATATAATGAATTGTATGTGTAGTACAGCTAAGAAAAAGAACATTAGCAGCACAGATATGAGTCTCATATTGTTTCCAGTACAAGAAGAGTTAAGAAACTTCACTTGTTAGATATGCAAAAGAGCTTCTCTGATCTCTCCAACCAGTTTAGTCAGCTAAAGTCAGTCCAAGGATAGGTTCGCACACCAGCTTCTCCAAAGAGCCAAAAGGTAGTTTTATTTCACCATAATGTGTCAACACAGAGCATGACAATACAATACAATACAATGCCCACTAGTGGGTCTCCTGGCAGATAAAGTATGCCGAGCTACTGGATCCCACGCGCATTTGTCCGACACGCCTCTTCCTGGTTAGCGGCGTTCTGGCACTTGCTGCGTGAGTAATCTCCTATGGCGGGAATGGACAGCCAATCAATTTAAACATATTGGTGAGTGACAGCATGGGTTTACATTACATTTAGAACTATCATATGCTACCAGCAAAAGTTTGCCAGGAGACCCGCTAGTGGGCATTGAATACATGATATGCACAGTTGTTTAGGTTGTGTTTAATATGTATTAGTAGCTCTGATTGCCCCATGGAGTACATGTTTACATGTTTGGATATTCTAATGAGTGGGTGTGTTCCCTGCTTCAGTGGGTTGACCTGCTTTAGTTTTTGTATGTATTTAATGTGGTGTGCACTTCATAGTGAAATGTTTGTCTGCACTTATCTGAGGAAGGGGACCCCTTGTGGCCCCGAAACAATTGTCATGCTCTGTGTTGACACATTATGGTGAAATAAAACTACCTTTTGGCTCTTTGGAGAAGCTGGTGTGCGAACCTATCCTTGGACTGTTTGAAACTATGATAGATGTAGCTTTGCATCTAAGGTTCTGCACCCTCAATATACGGAAAGGTGTGCCGCTTCTAACCACAGGACTGCATTGACTTTGAGCATTGGAGACGAGTCGAGCACCCCCGTGGCGGCATTTGTTGATGTTCTCAACTACAGCCTGAATTACAAACTATAAACTACCGACAGCTGCAGCATTTGCATAGTGGAGGGGGCCTTTGTTCTTAACTGGCACTTTAAACGGTCAAATGGATGATCATAACGGAGAAGAACCTACATTCAGCTATACACCAGAGGAAGTACATAATATACTGTTTCCCATTGATCGACGCATTGGCTTTGGAGCTGACTCGGCCACAGACCTTCTGAATAAGTTAAAACGTTTGAAAAAACGTAAAGTTGACCTTGAACTTCATGGGCATACTTTATCTGAGTACTACAGAACTAAGAAGATACCAAAAGGCTTTTGATTGGGTATTCAACCTACAATCAGCCGTAATAAGAAATAATTCTGTGAGAGGTGGTGTGCCCTGTCTACACAACATTCTTTGAATTACATGCTGATGATCATTGAGGAGGTGAGAGTACTGCTTTTACAAGTGGATAAGGAATTGGTACCAATCCAGACTGGTATCAAGGAACTGATGAATACAGATAAAAAAGTAACTGATCAAGTATCAACAATTGAAAAAGAAATCGAAACGTACAGAGGACACATACAACAAAGGAAAAGGGATAAATACAGGCAAATCTGTCAAGACCATCAAGAGGGCCGGATCTACCCTTGGATTGTAGGGGCAAGTCAGAGAAGGGGTCCACCAAGAAGGTGGCCAAAACCTAAAGGAGGAGGAAAACCGCAACCTAAACGTAAACCGAATCCCAATCAGAATCCAGACTCTGACGTGCCTACTGAAAACCCCTCATTAGACAGTGACGCTCAGGGTGCATCGGGTTTTCAGGGCGGTCGAGGCGGCGAAGACTCAGGAGGGGCCGATCCAAAAGGAAAACCCCCCCGTCAACCACAATCGCAAACACAGCGACCAGCCACATGGAGCACCCAACAGCATCACCAGTCATAAACTTGAGTGAGTATATCTTGAACAAACACGAAATGGCTGTGTTATCTAAAGGGTTATCGTTCTGTCCGACACCAAAATTGTATCCTTTTCGATTTGAGGTCGATCTTTTTAAGTTCGAACGAACTCTCAAGTTGATACAATTTTTTCACAGTAAGTCTAACTCAGAAATGCTTACCACGGCTTCGGCCTTAAAATTAAAGAGCAAATTTATACCTCCTGGCCCTTTTCCTAGCATTGAAAGCTTTATAAAAACTGTACGTTTTGATGTACTTAACCACTTCCCGACCGCCGTATGTACAATTGGCGGCCGGGAAGTGGACGCCGCAAGGACCGCCGTATTGACAATTGGCGGCGGTCCTTGTATGGGCATGGGCGGAGCGATCGCGTCATCCGTGACGCGATCCTCCGCCTCCGCCTGGCGCCGCTCACCCGCCGCAACATCCCGCCGGCTATACGGAAGCGCCGGCGGGATGTTAACCCCGCGATCGCCGCATACAAAGTGTATAATACACTTTGTAATGTTTACAAAGTGTATTATACAGGCTGCCTCCTGCCCTGGTGGTCCCAGTGTCCGAGGGACCACCAGGGCAGGCTGCAGCCACCCTAGTCTGCACCAAAGCACACTGATTTCTCCCCCCCCTGCCCCAGATCGCCCACAGCACCCATCAGACCCCCCCCTGCCCACCCCCCAGACCCCTGTTTGCACCCAATCACCCCCCTAATCACCCATCAATCACTCCCTGTCACTATCTGTCAACGCTATTTTTTTTTTATCCCCCACCCTGCTCCCTGCCCCCTCCTGATCACCCCCCACCCCTCAGATTCTCCCCAGATCCCCCCCCAGACCACCCCCCCTGTTTACTGTATGCATCTATCCCCCTGATCACCTGTCAATCACCTGTCAATCACCTGTCAATCACCTGTCAATCACCCATCAATCACCCGTCAATCACCCCCTGTCACTGCCACCCATCAGCCAGCCCCTAACCTGCCCCTTGCGGGCAATCTGATCACCCCCCCCACACCAATAGATCGCCCGCAGATCCGACATCAGATCACCTCCCAAATCCATTGTTTACATCTATTCTCTCCTCTAAACACCCACTAATTACCCATCAATCACCCATCAATCACCCCCTATCACCACCTGTCACTTTTACCTATCAGATCAGATCCTAATCTGCCCCTTGCGGGCACCCAATCACCCGCCCACACGCTCAGATTGCCCTCTGACCCCCCCTTATCAATTCACCAGTGCATTAATTACATCTGTTCTTCCCTGTAATAACCCACTGATCATCTGTCAATCACCTGCCAATCACCTATCACCCATCAATCACCCCCTGTCACCCCCTGTCACTGCCACCCATCAATCAGCCCCTAACCTGCCCCTTGCGGGCAATCTGATCACCCACCCACACCATTAGATCGCCCGCAAACCCGCCGTCAGATTACCTCCCAAATGTATTGTTTACATCTGTTATCTTCTCTAAACACCCACTAATTACCCATCAATCACCCATCAATCACCACCTGTCACTGTTACCTATCAGATCAGACCCTAATCTGCCCCTTGCGGGCACCCAATCACCCGCCCACACGCTCATATTGCCCTCAGACCCCCCCCCCCCCTTATCAATTCGCCAGTGCATTAATTACATCTGTCCTTCCCTGTAATAACCCACTGATCACCTGTCAATCACCTGCCAATCACCTATCACCCATCAATCACCCCCTGTCACTGCCACCCAACAATCAGCCCCTAACCTGCCCCTTGCGGGCAATCTGATCACCCACCCACACCAATAGATCGCCCGCAGATCCGACATCAGATCACCACCCAAGCGCAGCGTTTACATCTATTCTCTCCTCTAAACACCCACTAATTACCCATCAATCACCCCCTATCACCACCTATCACCACCTGTCACTGTTACCCATCAGATCAGACCCTAATCTGCCCCTTGCGGGCACCCAATCGCCCGCCTACACGCTCAGATTGCCCTCAGACCCCCCCTTATCAATTCGCCAGTGCAATATTTACATCTGTTCTCCCCTGTAATAACCCACTGATTACCTGTCAATCACCTGCCAATCACCTATCACCCATCAATCACCCCCTGTCACTGCCACCCAACAATCAGCCCCTAACCTGCCCCTTGCGGGCAAACTGATCACCCACCCACACCAATAGATCGCCCGCAGATCCGACATCAGATCACCACCCAAGCGCAGTGTTTCCATCTATTCTCTCCTCTAAACACCCACTAATTACCCATCAATCACCCATCAATCACCCCCTATCACCACCTGTCACTGTTACCCATCAGATCAGACCCTAATCTGCCCCTTGCGGGCACCCAATCACCCGCCTACACGCTCAGATTGCCCTCAGACCCCCCCCCCCCTTATCAATTCGCCAGTGCATTAGTTACATCTGTTCTTCCCTGTAATAACCCACTGATCACCTGTCAATCACCCATCAATCACCCCCTGTCACTGCCACCCATCAATCACCCCCTGGCACTGCCACCCATCAATCACCCCCTGTCACTGCCACTCATCAATCAGCCCCTAACCTGCCCCTTGCAGGCAATCTGATCACCCACCCACACCAATAGTTTGCCCGCAGATCCGACGTCAGATCACCTCCCAAGGGCAGTGTTTATATCTGTTCTCTACCCTAAACACCCACTAATTACCCATCAATCACCCCCTGTCACTGCTACCTATCAGATTAGACCCCTATCTGCCCCTAGGGCACTCAATCACCCGCCCACACCCTCAGAATGCCCTCAGACCCCAGCCCTGATCACCTCGCCAGTGCATTGCTTGCATCTATTCCCCCCTCTAATCACACCTTGAGACACCCATCAATCACCTCCTGTCACCCCCTAGCACACCTACCCATCAGATCAGGCCCCAATTTGCCCCGTGTGGGCTCCTGATCACTCGGCCAATCCCTCAGATCCCCCTCAGACCCCCTTCCGATCACCTCCCCAGTGCATTGATTGCATCTATTTTCCCCTCTAACCACCCCCTGAGACACCCATCAATCACCTCCTGTCACCCCCCTAGCACTCCTATCCATCAGATCAGGCCCAATACAACCTGTCATCTAAAAGGCCACCCTGCTTATGACCGGTTCCACAAAATTCGCCCCCTCATAGACCACCTGTCATCAAAATTTGCAGATGCTTATACCCCTGAACAGTCATTTTGAGACATTTGGTTTCCAGACTACTCACGGTTTTGGGCCTGTAAAATGCCAGGGCGGTATAGGAACCCCACAAGTGACCCCATTTTAGAAAAAAAGACACCCCAAGGTATTCTGTTAGGTGTATGACGAGTTCATAGAAGATTTTATTTTTTGTCAAAAGTTAGCGGAAATTAATTTTTATTGGTTTTTTTTCACAAAGTGTCATTTTTCACTAACTTGTGACAAAAAATAAAATCTGCTATGAACTCGCCATACACCTAACGGAATACCTTGGGGTGTCTTCTTTCTAAAATGGGGTCACTTGTGGGGTTCCTATACTGCCCTGGCATTTTAGGGGCCCTAAACCGCGAGGAGTAGTCTAGAAAATAAATGCTTCAAAATGACCTGTGAATAGGACGTTGGGCCCCTTAGCGCACCTAGGCTGCAAAAAATTGTCACACATGTGGTACCGCTGTACTCAGAAAAAGTAGTATAATGTGTTTTGGGGTGTATTTTTACACATACCCATGCTGGATGGGAGAAATTTCTATGTAAATGGACAATTGTGTGTAAAAAAATCAAACAATTGTCATTTACAGAGATATTTCTCCCACTTAGGATGGGTATGCGTAAAAATACACCCCAAAACGCATTATACTACTTCTCCTGAGTACGGCGGTACCACATGTGTGGCACTTTTTTACACCCTAAGTACGCTAGGGGGCCCAAAGTCCAATGAGTACCTTTAGGATTTCACAGGTCATTTTGCGACATTTGGTTTCAAGACTACTCCTCACGGTTTAGGGCCCCTAAAATGCCAGGGCAGTATAGGAACCCCACAAATGACCCCATTCTAGAAAGAAGACACCCAAAGGTATTCCGTACGGAGTATGGTGAGTTCATAGAAGATTTTATTTTTTGTCACAAGTTAGCGGAAAATGACACTTTGTGAAAAAAAACGATTAAAATCAATTTCCGCTAACTTGTGACAAAAAAATAAAAACTTCTATGAACTCACCATACTCCTAACGGAATACCTTGGGGGTGTCTTCTTTCTAAAATGGGGTCATTAGTGTGGTTCCTATACTGCCCTGGCATTTTAGGGGCCCTAAACCGTGAGGAGTAGTCTTGAAACAAAAATGACCTGTGAAATCCTAAAGGTACTCATTGGACTTTGGGCCCCTTAGTGCAGTTAGGGTGCAAAAAAGTGCCACACATGTGGTATCGCCGTACTCGGGAGAAGTAGTATAATGTGTTTTGGGGTGTATTTTTACACATACCCATGCTGGGTGGGAGAAATACCTACCATCCTCAAAAACCCGTTATTTACGGGTTACCAAAGATACATAAAGGAGTAACCCCTTTAAAATACCGTCCGATTATATCAGGATCTGACTCGGTGACCCAACCTATCGCTCAATTCCTTGACTTTCATCTTCAACCCATAGTACAGTCTCTTCCTGCGTATCTTAAAAATACACAGCACTTTCTCTCCAAACTGAATGGGATCACAGTGGATTTGGATGGCATCATCCTTTGCACAATGGACATTGGCTCTCTCTACACATCTATACCGAACAGAGAAGGCCTCGATGCGGTAAGACATTTCTTATTACAACAACAGAATGTACTTTTGCCATCTGAATTTATTTTAGCAGGCCTGGAACTCATCCTTACATGTAACTGCTTTAGGTTTGAGAACAATTGGTTTAGACAATGTAGGGGAACAGCGATGGGCAGTTTGGCCGCTCCGGCCTATGCAAATTTGTTTGTGGGATATTTAGAGGAGACACTTGTGTTTGAATCGTGGATGTACCTTGCCCACGTAGTCATGTGGGTAAGGTACATTGACGACGTGTTTGTGTTGTGGAGAGGGGGGTCGTGCCGACGACCTTAACTTCATCGAATTTTTTAACTCACTTTTTGTCGGCATTGTTTTCAATCCAGAAATTTCTGACAGTACTGTACCTTTTTTAGATGTCATGGTCTCTAAGACTACGTCTGGCTTGAGTACCACACTATATAGAAAGCCGACTGATCGGAACACTCTGTTAATGTATAATAGTGCTCACCCTAGCCACTTGATGAATGGGTTGCCTGTTTCACAATTTCTCAGAGTACTTAGAATCTGCTCAGATGTACAAGATGCAGAGAATGAAGTGAATAAAATGAAGGTCAGATTTAATGAGAGAGGATACCCTAAACATATTCTGCAAGGGTCAATCACTAAGGCATATGCCATCTTCCAGGGCACAACGATCAAACAGGTTAAGAACAACATTCTATTTGTACAGGATTTCAGTCCAATGTCTACTATTGTGAGAAGATCAGTTGAAAAGAATTTGTCTATCTTACAATCTGATAAAAATCTAAATCCTGCCTTTAGAGAAAAACCTTTGTTTTCCTATAGGTCAAGCAGGAACATTAGAGATATTTTGGTACAGGCGGATCCGTGTGAAAAATATAACAGACAGCAACATGTATTTTCTGCAAAGAAGGGATGCTACAGATGTTACAATTGTAATGTGTGCAACTCTCTTATCACAGGCCCTTCCTTTGTGCACCCTAGATCTGGCAAGAAGTTCTTTATGAATGAATACTACAATTGCAGCACTGAACATTGTGTTTACTTACTGAAGTGCCCATGTGGCTTGGGATATGTTGGCAAGACGACTGGGGCCTTTAAGGTCAGATTCCAACGACATAGGAGTGACATTCGTGTTGCAATTAAGGCGAAAATGGAGGGGAAACCTCTTGACTCTACTAAACCTGTAGCAGTTCATTTCGTGGAAATGGGTCACCGAGTTAGTGAATTGAGGGGCCTTGTCATTGATTGTGTAAGGAAACCCAGGAGAGGAGGAAATTGGGACAAACTTTTGTTACAGAAAGAAACATTCTGCATTTATACCATGGACACAGTTGCACCTAGGGGACTGAACCAGTTTAATTCCTTTACATGTTTTTTTAATGAAAGATAGCGCCTCTCTCCACCACCTGTTGATTATTGTCATGTTCTTCTGAGATATGTGTTTTATGATACTTGATGTAGATCTCGTTATGATGTCTGTATAATATGCAACTGCACTGTTTTGGTTTGCAGGTCCCCCAGGAGCTACCCCTTTTTCCCATTTTATCCTAACCCGTTTTCCATTCCCTACTTTCCCTCCCATGTTATCCCTTTTCTGTACCTGCCTCCCTCCTACCTACAGCATTGTTATTTGACATGTGGGCGTGGTCTTATCTGTTGCTGTCTCTCGCCAAGAATTATGGTCCTTTTACTATGTCTGATGACATCCTTGCATCTCTTATGATTTGATGGCTGTCATCTCTATTGTCCAGACTGCCTCTGATTCTTGGGTAGTCCTCATGCTGCAACATCTATTATCAAAGCGGCGAATACTATGACACGCTTCTTTAGCGTGTTTGCGTGTGCGCGTAACCATGGTCACGCGCTCGTGGGTTTGTTTACTTTTAGTATGACGCGATTTCAGGCATGCGCAGGAGGGTCCGAGCTACTGGATCCCACGCGCATTTGTCCGACACGCCTCTTCCTGGTTAGCAGCGTTCTGGCACTTGCTGCAATGCCCTGACGTCACGGGCTCGGTGATTGGCCAGACGCAGCTGAGCGTGCCGGAAGTACACAATGCGAGCTCCGATCGCAGTATGGTTAAGATGGGCAGCGTGAGTAATCTCCTGTGGCGGGAATGGACAGCCAATCAATTTAAACATATTGGTGAGTGACAGCATGGGTTTACATTACATTTAGAACTATCATATGCTACCAGCAAAAGTTTGCCAGGAGACCCACTAGTGGGCATTGTATACATGATATGCACAGTTGTTTAGGTTGTGTTTAATATGTATTAGTAGCTCTGATCGCCCCATGGAGTACATGTTTACATGTTTGGATATTCTAATGAGTGGGTGTGTTCCCTGCTACAGTGGGTTGACCTGCTTTAGTTTTTGTATGTATTTAATGTGGTGTGCACTTCATAGTGAAATGTTTGTCTGCACTTATCTGAGGAAGGGGACCCCTTGTGGCCCCGAAACAATTGTCATGCTCTGTGTTGACACATTATGGTGAAATAAAACTACCTTTTGGCTCTTTGGAGAAGCTGGTGTGCGAACCTATCCTTGGACTGTTTGAAACTATGATAGATGTAGCTTTGCATCTAAGGTTCTGCACCCTCAATATACGGAAAGGTGTGCCACTCCTAACCACAGGACTGCATAGTCAGCTACAGTGTTACTTTCTGAGGCACTTATACATCAAAGAAACAGTGAAAGACAGCTTCAGATAAGATTTTTACTGCAAGGAAGCTACATACAGTATAGTATACAGTACAGTATACTGCAAAAAGCTATATACAGTACCTGAAAATAAAAACATGAGACTCTTTTCTTTGCTACTAATGTTCTATTCATTATCTGTATTATGCATACAATTCATTATATCGTAAGTTTGGGGTTTTTTCGCTTCAGTGTCACTTTAAAGAAAATATTAATAATATTTAAAGTACTTTTGCTGTACAGTGGATGATTTATGTGTAGGAATCCAAGTAGCTGTAAATATACACTCGCCAACATTGAGCTGCTTATGTATTTATACTGTATGGTCAAAGTCCACTGTGTGTTTTCTCACTATCTGTGTTCTTTGCTGCATATTTGCCCTGTCATCAGTTATTGCAGCGTACCTGTTAGCGCTGGCAAACTGTTTATCCCTATTAAATTAGACTTATTTTAGTCCTGGGTGTTAGAGAAATTGATGTTTCCATTATAGGAAAAAAACTGAAGATTTGTGGATAGCTAGTACGTGTCATAGTGAATTGTATGAAATGTGTAAATGAATGTCATTGTAGGGCAGTGCTTGCATCAGCAACTTGCAACACCTTGTGCAACGCAAGTAATCCTTTTGACAGATAATGTATCTACCCAATGCATGCACATCCTGATGTAGCTACAGTGTATTCAGGAACATTTGCTGTTGCTCTCAAATATTACCAATACTTACTTACTTATCTACTAACAGAAAAATTGGCAAAAACGTGACTTGCAAATGTGAAATGGCTGCACTTTTAGGCCTCTTGCACACTGCAAGCGATTCAGATTCAGATTCTGCTTTTTAATCGTTTTTTACATCCGATTCATATTCCGATTTGCAGTGTGCAGGGAGCAAACTGAAAATCGGAATCGGATGTAAAAACTGATTAAAAAGCGGAATCTGAATCGGAATCGCTTGCAGTGTGCAAGAGGCCTTAGAGATGCTAAATCTAGTGTGCTGGCACAATTAACAATGTGCATTGTAACAAACCATTAGTAGTGAGTTTTACCATACGTTCACAGTTGGCATTGTGTTGAGTTTCCTGTAAGGGCTCATTCACACTGGAGGAGTTTTTGGATTTTTTTAAGCGCCTGCGATTTTTCAAAACCACCCTGAAAACTCTTACACCATGCTATCCTATGCGCTAGTTCAGATTAGGGCGATCCATCCGCTTTCCACTCAGAGAAGCGCTGCATGGACGATTTTCGGGGCGATTCTGCTACAATGGAAGTTATAGAAAAAATGCAAAACGCTCACAAAATCACTTCGTGCAGTGATTTCGTTCGCGTTTTTAAAAATAAATACATTGTATTTATTATTTTCCGTATGAAAGAGTTCACTTCCTGACTGACGTCAGGAAGTGAAAAAACAGAATCGCTCTGCAAAAATGCCTACAAAAACGCTTACCAAAAACGTCCAACCAACAGAAATCGCCGGGAAGGGAAAAACAGCTTCAAAAAAAGTCCAACGCTAATGCGATCAGAACGCAATGTGAACGAGGCCTAACAGCAGGAATGCAACCGAATGGGAAAGTGGTGCTGAACGCTATCCGCACTTTGTGTCGCATACAGTCAATGAAAATTATCCTCCACTGCCACTGTTAATCCCCGTGTTTTGCGGTAATGGTTGCAGGACGCCGTTATACCGCACTCACCTCACTGCGAACATCACATAAGTGAGGCATTGAAGCAGCTGTTATGCTGCACCGTAACGCACCACTGTGAACCTAGCCTAAACATTCTCATATAAACTCAATGCAGTTCAATTCAAGAGCCAATTAACCTTGACTGCGTTTCTGCATTTTGGGTTTTTTTGGACGCACTCTGTGGCAGAAATGTAAATCCGAGCACTTTGGTATCCTTTAATAACCCTGCTAGTGACACCAGGATTAATAATTGTGTCCAGTAAACGCTGGACTCCCACATTTTAACCTTTTTTTTGTACTTTCCTGTATTTTGTATCCTATATTCTCCTTCATTAAGGGTACGTTTCCACTAGAAGAATACAAATTTGCATGCAATTTCCCAGAATGGGTGGTGAATTAGCATACATATACGTGCATTTTTTACATGTGAATTGGCACATGTAATAGCTATTTTTTTGTTTTCTTTTCATTTTCAGTTGTATTGACATTAACAAAAACGCACGTGAAAATGCAGACAGAAAAGTATACTCGAAAACAAACATGAAAACGCCATGCAGCATCCAAAATTGTGTTGCATACAGTGGAGATGATAAAATTGATCAATGATTAGCCAATCATAATTGAAAGTGAGTACCAGTCATCAGGCTGAATTCACAGTATGGGTGTGTACACATATGCAATTTTGAATGGCCAATGCTTGCCCAGTTTTATCACTTACATACCACATGGGAATGGACTCATTTAGCCCGTCACTGGTCAAGGAACATTGGATGTGTGTATACACCCCCTATGTGCATTGTATTGCCATGTGTAAATGCACTGCCATTACAACTGAATGAGCATGTTCATATCTCTGCTCTGTAATAGATCACTTCATCCGAGCACACTTTCTACAGTGAGGTTCTGGATAATGTGCGCAAAACCACTCACGCTACATAAAAATTGTACTTGCTATTAAACTAATGTGTGAGTTTTAACTTGCAGAGTGTGTGCTGTGTTATGCACACATTATGGCACAGGATTTACATGTAGTGTGAAGTCATTTAGCCATTTCAGTATTTCGTTTTTAAACTGTTTACATAACACGTTTTATAGAGAATCACACACCTAAGCTAATTTTCTATTCCTGTCTTTCATGACAAATACAGTCTAAAGGGGGCCACACACCATACAATTTTTTAAATACCTGTTCAATACAAGAATTGTAATACATTTTTTCTGACCGATTTTAACATTTCAAAAATTTCAAAAATATGACCAATGTACCACACACGTGTTCAGTTTTTTTATGATAAAAATTATTGGAAACTCTGAGAATATTGCTAGGGTGTGTATATTAATAAAATGAAAATCTAACACACACCACACAATCTTTAGGAAAATTTAAGAAAAATTTCCAGCATTCTAGATCGATAAAAATTAAAAAAACAAAAAAAAACAAACAGGAAATGCAATCTGATTTTTCAGTCGAATGACATTTCGGGAGATCCGATCATATTTATGGAAACGCAACACATAAGCAGCACAGGCAGTAATGTAGCTTAGGAGCTTTGGGCCCCAGTGTGAGTTTTACATTCGGCCCCCTCAAGTGCTCTATATACATAAAAATTAAGCTGCAGTGTCAGAGAGGTGTAGGCTGGGGAGAACAGTCTATTGATGGTTACAACTAATCAAAGCACATATATAGGTGATCATTACCAGCTTAGCACCAATAAAGAGCTAATAAAGTGGTGGAAAGAGTCCCTACTGGGCTAGTCTGGTCCAGGGCCCCTGGTGCCGTCGCTACCTCTGCATCCCCTATTGCTACACCAAGCGTACAGTGAAGCAACCAGCAATAAAAAGTATGCTTCGCCGTTACTGTTAATGTGCGCAGTGCCTTACAATACCGCATACCATTACACCGCAACACACCCATGCACTGTATATGTCACGTGGTGCTCTGCATTATGCAGCAACGCACCGCTGTGAACGTAGCCCAAGGGCGTTTTCACATTACACAACATATGCAGAAACGCAGTTCCGTACATGCGTTCCTGATGCGGCATGTACATCGCAGTACGTCATAACTGACAGCACCGCACACAGTATGAATGAGCACTTCATACTATTTCTATGCCCATGCAAGATATTACAAGCAATGTATTTTACACAAGCCATAAACAACATGGATTGCGGTATTACATTTCTCCTTAACTGCAAATAAGTGAAATTAATAACTTCTCTCACATCCCAAACAGGATTGCAGGCGAGAGCTGGATGCGGGATTAAGTCAAGCATTTCATATTTCGAGGCATGACGGCTCACTTTATTGAGGGCATATGGAGTGATTAGTTTAATCTCACAAACCTGGCTGGTGCTTGGCTGCTTATATGATGTAAGTGATATATTTGATCACTGAGCATTGCAGCACACCTCGGAGGTATAGCATCAATCACAGAAGACTTTTTAGGCTTGGCTTTGTAATCGAGAACTGCTTAACCTACTGATCTTTCTACGGCCCGTGTAAAGTGTGCAATTTTGGCATCTGCAATTTCCGTGAGTATAAAGAATTGTACAGACAGCAATAAAACACAAAGGATAAAATTGCTAGACTACTCCACGCTAATGGCTTGATCCTTGATTCCTCCGAACCTACAGGGATGCCTCATTACAAATTACTTCTAAAATTCTATAACTCATCAGTGCAAATGATTCCTTTGACTCGCACACCACAGCGCTGGCAGGCAACAGCCATAGAATACAGAAATATTATCAGGAGGACTAAAAGAAGACTGCAAATATCATGACCATCACTCAGGTTACAAGCAGGGCTTTTTCTGTTCATGACAGTTTTAGAAAATAGTAACTACTAGTACTGTATATACAAACTTATATTGTCAGATAGTTTACAACATTACATAAAAATGGCCTGTATAATATTTATAAATGGTGTGAATAAAAAATATATTTTTGTACACTCACTCCACACACTGACATTTTAACTATCATATATGTCGACTTACTACTGACTATTTTTAGGCTAGGTACCCACATAAAAAAATGTACCATTTTCCAGACAAGAAGAGTATAGCGCCCTGCGGGCAAACATATTTGTGAAGGATTCCAAACTCATTGAGACCTGCTAACAGATAACCCCATATTTTTGCCTGAGGAAGCATTTAAATCCTGTAAAACGTGTTGCGAGTGGAGATTATCCCCAAAAAGTTTTTTTTGGCTTTTGAAACAGACTGCTAGTACCTTCTATTCTGGGGGAAAGTCCACTGCTACCTCTTTAAACTGCAGCTTCACTGGGGCTTTTACATCCAGTGCAGTGTTGGTTATACATGAGCAGTTCAACATGCTGTACAATCAGGACAACCAGTGACACAAGTACCAATATATACAATTGATGTGTAGTTTAAATAACATCACCAATACTGATAGATGCTCATTTGATAAATTGCACTGAAACAGGAAACAAAAGGGGGAGGTCCTTGTGGGCTTAAAATCTAGGGGGACAGTGAGGTTGAATGACTGTGGGAGTAGACACAGGGGTTAGCAGTTGAGGCAGTGAGGTTTAAACGGATCCAAGCACCTTTTTTCTGCCGTTTGTCCTGTTTTCTAATAGCTATAGGAGTTGCGATTTCCCCCTCTCCCCTTCTGTCTGCCCTTATTTATCCAGGGGAAGGTGTGAATGTAATCAAATGTGACTTCTTTATACTGTTTGAAGTACAGTGTCCTATCTCTCCACCCCCTGCTGATGAAAGCTTTTGTTTGCTCATTGCTACTTCTAAACACAGCAGCCTTTATTTGCCTGCTCTGTCTGAGGATAGCAGACTGGGGAAGTAGGGCAATAAAAGCCTCTAACAAACATTTAAACGTAAATAGAAGAGGTAGAATAGAATGTTTTTTTTTTCATTGAGCCACATTGTTAGCATGCATTTTTAATGTGCTATTGAGATGCCCTGGGCATAAAAATTGTGCTCGGTTCACTTTAAATTGTAGTTTGAAAATGTTTGAAAATTTCAAGGCTTGGAGCATGACGTATAGGCTGTGGTGGTAGAAAGTGAATTCAAGGTAACTCTGAGGAGCAGCATGTGTGCATTTGATTGCCTCACCATCTACAGTAAGATGGAATAAAGGTTATACCTGGCTATTCTAACAGAAAAGCAAGACAAAGAAAAAAAAACATGTAACGAATACATGTGTATACTTTCAGAGTATATCGTGATTCACCCATCAGCTGTGATTTCCTTTTAAGAATATAGACACAAGTGATGGCTTGCGGTTTATTTTCATTTCGATACATGACACATTGGCAGCATTTCTGAAGAAAGTGCTTTATAAGTCAGTGGAATGTTTGGTGTTATTGCCCAGAAGGAATCTCCCCTAGTGTGAGCAGCATTAATATTGGATGGATTTTAGGCCTAATATTTTTGCTTCTGCAGTCTTACTTCGGATCCGCGGCTGTAATATAGCAGTAGTGCGCGCAGCAAGAGCACTCCTGCAATGAAAGTTCCTAGAGAGAAATTAAAGCATTTCATCTGAAGATAAAAAGCCATATTTATTAATAAGCACTGCTCTGCTAGATTCCCTATAGCTCATTGAAGTGAATGGGCTATAAAATACCATATTTAGTAAGCAGCCTTACAGCATGCCGGATTGATTCCAGTGGCCTGTGAAATGGAAGAAGGTAGATGGAAGACCTTTTTAGCTGATTTTGTTGTAGCCACTTTTACTTTGGGTGAAGTGAAGACATATCGTGTAACAGAGCTAGTCTGATGCTTGCATCTGCTGAGCTGTGACCTGATATGAAACCCCAACAAAGCTGTAGGAGCTCATCCTGTGCAGCACTGCGCTCAGTTACTTGTCAGCCTTCTGAGGAGCAAAAAACATTCAACACTTTAGGCTAAGTTCACAGTAGGGTGTAGCGAAGTAACAGAGGCATTCTAATGCAGAAAGGAGCACTGCAAAAATAAGTTATGCAACGTTCAGAATGCATCCAGTGCATTGCGACCCAACACAGTACAGTATCCCAATGCAGTGCATGTAGTGCGTTACTGCATAACGCACTCGTTAACAGTGGCAGAGAAGCATAGATTTCATTGACTGTAGGCTTCACTGTATGCAACGCAAAGGTCACATAATGTGCTGCTTGACTTTTCTGTTCTGTTGCGTTCCTGTTTTCACAGGTAACACAATGCAGCTCCTACTGGTAACTTAGCCTTCGACTGAGATCTTCAGATGCGACAGTGCATCGGTTGTGTTGCAGAATAATTCTGCATGTCAACTCACTGTGCATACAATTCTATGAGCCTGTTCACATCTATGCATTTTAAAGGACAGATGCGAGGTAAAAAAAAAAAACAGGATCGACTTACCTGGGGCTTCCTCTGGCCCCTGGAAGCCTATCTGTCCCTCGTCGCAGCTCCGGTGTCCTGGGATCCCCTCCATTGCAGGTGCCGACCTCGCTAGGTCGGCATCTACTGCGCCTGCGCGAGCTTGTGCAAGATCAAGGGAAGGTCTAAGGTGATTAAAAAGCAAAAATCTACTTACCTGGGGCTTCCTCCAGCCCCTTGCAGCCGTCCCATGCCCTCTGGTCCAAAGTGCCTACTGCGCTCCAGTGTGCGGCTCATACAGTCAGGCTGAAGTCGTCCGGACTGTACTGTGCAGACGCAGTAGTTCTGCACATGCACAGTACAGTCCGGATGACATCAGTGCGACTCTGTGAACCGCATGCTGAAGTGCAGTTGATGCTGACCTGGCAAGGTTGGCATGTGCACCGGAGGGACCGGGAGGCACCGGAGCTGCAGCGAGGGCACGATACGGCTGCCAGGGGCTGTAGGAAGCAGCAGGTAAGTAGATTTTTGCTTTTTAATCACCTCGGACCTTCCCTTTAAGCCACCAACAAGCAAGAAAATATTCAGAATATTTTTGACAGTACTTTTTCACCTACTTTTTGGTACTTTTTCAATTGCAGGATGCTGCAAAGTTATTTTAAACAGAAGAATAGAAAATATCTCCTAGGAGTAAACTTAGGAGACATAGGTCTCAATTCACTAAGCTTATCTCCTGTCTTCAATATCTCTTCTAGAGTTGTTACCATGGTGATAAGGCATGTAGTATTCAGGAAACATTTTACCTCAGGCAAACCCAAAGTTAACTCTTCTGCCTTTAAGTTAACTCTTTCATCCTTAAAATAACTCCAGAGTTAAAGACAGGCTGTTCATTAACTGCATGTGAAAATAACTACATAGGAGGTAAATTAACTACAGAGGAGGTAAATTAACTACAGAGGAGGTAAATTAACTACAGAAGAGGTAACGTAAGGAATGAAGAGATAAGATAACTCTCTCACTATGTGGAGGTAAGTTTTTTCTTGCCTTATTATCTCCAGCATGATCTTAGTGAATTGAGGCCATAGGCCTCAATTCACTAAGCTTATCTCCTGTCTTTAATAACGTTTCTAGAGTTGTTACCATGGTAATAAGGCATGTAGTATTCAGGAAACATTTTACCTCAAGCAAACCCAAAGTTAACTCTTCTGTCTTTAAGTTAACTCTTTCATCCTTAAAATAACTCCGGAGTTAAAGACAGGCTGTTAATTAACTGTGTGTGAAAATAACTACAGAGGAGGTAAATTAACTACAGAGGAGGTAAATTAACTACAGGGGAGGTAAATTAACTACAGGGGAGGTAACTTAAGGAATGAAGAGATAAGATAACTCTCTCACTGTGTGGAGGTAAGTTTTCTCTTGCCTTATTATCTCCAGCATGATCTTAGTGAATTAAGGCCATAGTGAATTGAATAAGACCCTTGTGTTCAGAAGGAATTTCAGATGTATGGACTGTATTATTTACATACCATAATTACTTAATGTAGTATCGATTTTATGTGCATTCAGTACTGCAGCCTTTAAGACATTCTTTTCCTGCATATCCACTCTGGCTATCCCCTGAGTTAGATGCGACATAGGCAACTGCTACAACAGTCCCACCTGCTTAATATGAGCTGCCTGGCAGAGAGCCAAGCAGCTCATCTATACATTAATCAGGGATTAAATGGCTGATGTTTTGGGCAACTATCCCCACTCTGTTTGCTGGTTTACACATTAGTGTAAGTAAAAATTGTGCATTGTAATAAGCCGTTTTCAATTGTTCTTGAAGTGTTGAATCAGTTGAGTACAGGGCCAGATTTAGGCCAAGGCCCCCTAGGCCATGGCCTAGGGCACCACGGCAGCAAGGGCACCAAAGCAGCAGGCTAAACTGGTGCAGCATTTACAAGCTTGCAATTTAATGCAGGGAGATCAAGCGAGCGCCTGACCATGGTACTCTGCTGCTAGCCGCCAGTGCAGCAGCCACCTTGCTCTCTGTGCCGGTTTGCATTGTGGTCAGCGGCTATTGACTTGGGCAGCATTGGAGACGGAAAGGAGAAGGAAGCTTCTGCACTGAAGATGAGCAGAGAAATGAGTGAATTGGATGGCTGCTGTGGTGTGAAGGCGAGTTGGCTACCTATACTAAAAGAGGGTGGGAGGAAGGAGGGATTAAGGGAGTCGTCTGGCTACCTATACTGGAGGGAAAGGGGGGAAGGGATCATCTGTCTACCTATACTGGAGGATTGGGGGAGGGGTCATCTGGCTACCTATACTGGAGGGAAAGGGGGGAGGGTATCATCTGTCTACCTATACTGGAGGATTGGGGGAGGGGTCATCTGGCTACCTATACTGGAGGGAAAGGGGAGAAGGGATCATCTGTCTACCTATACTGGAGGATTGGGGGAGGGGTCATCTAGCTACCTATACTGGAGGAAAAGGGGGGAGGGATCATCTGGCTACCTATACTGGGGGGGGGGGGGGGTTCATTAGGCTACCTATACTGGAGGGGAAGGGGGGAGAGTCAACTCACTAACTATACTGAAGGAGGGTGGCTGGTAACATTGGCCTTGGGCAGTAAAGAGTACAAATTTGGCCCTGGTTGAGTAGTGAT
Organism: Hyperolius riggenbachi; assembly: GCF_040937935.1. Lineage (NCBI taxonomy): Eukaryota > Metazoa > Chordata > Amphibia > Anura > Hyperoliidae > Hyperolius > Hyperolius riggenbachi. The sequence goes on from NC_090646.1 coordinate 184,658,459, forward strand.
GATAGTAATCAGCTAATTACAGTTTACATTACGCCCGTCAATTGTAAAAAATGGCCTCGATTCATCAACACTTAGCAAATTTGTTAACAACAGTTTGGTAAAATACCGAATTTGTTAACTTCATTTCAGGATTCATCAAAGTTATCTACAGCTGTTAGCGAACATTCGTTAACGATTCGGTAACGATTCGCTAAAACGGAAGAAAGTGCAATTCATGAAAAAGAAAGTGGGCGTGGTTTAGCGTTACATTTAGGATTAGTTATCTCCTTCACTGCTCTGTCGTTATTCCTGTCAGATCATTGCTGACAGAGAAGGTGGAGCCATTTGAAGTGGTTATGTATCAGCTGAGAGTGATTCAAAGGCGCAGAAGGGCAAGAATAAGGTCTGCAACCATATAAATTTGTAAGAGAATAGATTTATTTGCTATAACACGACATCTGCATTTCTCTTGAATCATCTTGTAAGAGAACACAGGCAGTGCCAGGGTTAACTAATTTTGCTAGCTGCACTATAATTTTTTAGAAAAGGCTCCTATCAAATTGTGGGATTGTCCCAACCACTTCCAGAATCCTGGTCCAGGTGTAAAGCCCTATTCAGAATGTTGCTACGTAGTGCTCAAAGGACTGCCTTTTACCCACAATTCCATGGGGATCTTATGGCCTTGTGTTAAATTACGGCTGTAAAATGGAAATATTGACACGTTACCGAATGTTTACCGAATTGTTATCGAATTCACACCGAATGCCGAAAAACCTTGATGAATACAACTAGAAATCGCTAAACTTCGAATTCGGTAATTTAACAAACTGGAAAACGTTATCTCAAAGACAATGATGAATCGAGGCCTATGTACTCTAAATTCAAGTGATTTTGTGTAAACATTCGTAATTTTATGTAATTTCATGGCGAATGGCAAAGCCCCCAAAAGGTCTTTTCAAAAAGACCTTGTAGTTTTTGAGAAAATCGATTTTAAAAATGCTAAGGAAAAATGGTTTTTAAACTCAGAAAAAATGAGAGTTTAAAAAACATTTTTCCTTTGCATTTTTAAAGTCGATTTTCTCAAAAACTACAAGGTCTTTTTGAAAAATATATTTTTTGACTTGTACCCACTATTCTCCTAACATATGCAGCAATTTTGGTGGCAATAGCATTTATGGAGGCTTTGCTATTCATCTCCCTGACGGTATAATTATTTTCGGATTTTAGGGTCTAAAAATTGGTGCACTTTTTTCACACGCTTTGAGGCCTAATTCACATTATAAATTACAAACGCTGAGTGCTTTTGTGAACGCTTTTTAAGGTGATTTTGCCAGTGTTTTTTGAAAGATTTTAGATTTTTCTATGCGCTTTTGTTTGGCGATTAGCATTTTTTTAACAATCAGGAAGTGAACTTTTTTACCTGAAACGTAATCACTTTAATGTACTTTATGAGGAAAAGCGCTCACAAAATTGCTTAGCCAATCATTTTTAAAGCGCTTAGCGATTTTCCTATACCTTCCATTGAAGCGCAAATGCTTTAAAAATGGTGTAGGACTCGAGTTTGTGATTGGAAAGAAAGCTCATTGCTCATGTGAGAACACTCACATTGAAATTCATTGCTCAAGCGTTTTTAAAGCACTTTTTAAAATTGCCAGCGCTTAAAAGAAACTCAAAGCACTCATAGGGCTTGATTCACTAAGACAAACAGCATGCCTTGTCAAAGGTAACACCTGTAACGATTGCGGAATTATTTCTGAGGTCAGCGCACAAGATGTGCGCTGACACTGCGGAAATCCTCCACAAGCGTACGAAACAACAGAACCCAGCTTTGGTGTAATGCACTTGTAGAGGGAAATTCCCACCGGCAGATGGAGCTGTGGAGTGCAGAGGAACAACCCCTCTGCACTGCCACAGATGCCAGATGGTAATTGTACGAATTGCAACAATGCAGGGCAAGATAGCCCTGAGAAAGAGAGAGTGAGCACAGCGACAGAATGTATGTGTGTCTACCAATCTAGTCGCCACCCAGCGACAGTGAACACACAATAAGACAGAGGAAAGGAACAGACAGGACTAACTACACGCGGTCCCCACACATTAAGCGCAATAGCGACAAAGCGTATCAACCCTGACTAACCAAAGAAACACGAAAACAAAAGAGAACGTGAACGCTTGCTAAACGGTTCCCTCACCGAGACTACAGCAAGCGTTCGTTCCAGACAAGACAGACAGAAGGAGTAACCAGTAGCAACCGCAGCTATGGCCTACACTCCCAGACAGAGTACAGAAGGAACCACCACCGCTACCGCTAGGGCGAATGCGATCCAGACAGACAGACAGATGGAGCAACTAGTAGCAACCGCTGCTCTGGCGTGCACCCCTAAGAAAGAGTACAGAAGGAACCACCACCGCTACCGCTAGGGCGAATGCAATCCAGACAGACAGACAGATGGAGCAACCAGTATCAACCGCTGCTCTGGCCTGCACCCCTAAGACAGAGTACAGAAGGAACCACCACCACTACTGCTATGGCGAATGCGATCCCAACAGACAGAACGATTTCCTGTCGACGGCCGCTGGCGACAAGACAATCGCAACAGACAAGACAGAACTAGGCAATACAGATAATCAACAACCTAACTATGCTAGAAGGAATGCTAGTGCACTCCCAAGCATTACTCTAAGATAATCTTAACAAACAATATGCAGAGGGCTGAGACTCAAGGTAAGTCTAGCAGGAACAAACCATCATGACCAGCAAGGGATTCTGGGAGGAAATGGTATTTATACTGCAAGCCATCAAAGGAAGCAGCTAAGCAAATTGCATGCCAAGTGGATGCAAATTCCTCACCAGAGCAGCAGCTCAGCAAGTTGCAGAGTGAAGACAGGTCTCCTTTCCAGGGACCTGCAGCACTCAGACTTACAAAATGGTCAAAAAACTGTCTGCCTGTGCAGACAGCAGAGCAGATCATTACAACACCTTATCAAAGTTAACACGCCTTATGAGAGTAGCATAGCGAGCACTACAAACTTATGCCTGCTAATTGCCAATCCACTCGTCCTGTGCTGAGCCCCTGCGGGTTTGTAGCGCTCGTTATGCTACTCTGATAAGGCGTGTTAACTTTAATAAGGCATGCTATTTGTTTTAGTGAATCAAGCCCATAGTGTGAACAAGCCCTTAGACCCTAAAAATCATACAGCTAGATAGATCTGTTGCAGCCCTGCACATTACTCGCCTCCCATGGATCCAGCTCGGTGTTACCTGAGATGCGGATTTCCTCACCGAGCCTGACTCGGGGTTACCACTAAGGAGGTTAAACGCTAAATTCAACGCAAAATTACGCAAAAATGTAATGAAATTACACATGATTACAATTAAAGATAAAATTAACTACGATTTTTCCCGAAAGTTCATATTATGGTTTTGTATCTTACTGTAATTGTGAATTTCGATGCGAAATGATGTCGATGCAAAATTTGTGCTCATCCCTACAGTTGAGTCTTCTACCCACACAGTTCAGTAATGTGTCACCCATTTTACCGTATAACATTACTATCTTCAATAGTGTGAATACTTTCTAAATGTTTGCAAATTACTGCAGCTTGTACTGCTTTAAATAAACTACTAATGATGATGCTAACTTACTTCAGCTCTCTGATAACCTGCGAAGTTCCAGTATGTGATATTCCATGTGTAGGCCTCCCGTGTAGCTTCATTTGTCATTGAGCTGTAAAGGAGGCTTAATGCAGGCAGAAGGGGCTGACAGTCTTTCTCTATACCTCTCAAGTTACTTGTGAAATAGTTTAGATGTACACATTCTACATAGACAGCATACCGCGGAACAGAGAAGGGGTCAGTCTGGGGCACTATAACAAATATAAACCTGAGCATCTCTACCAAGATCTGCAGAGGACAGAATTATTCTGGGAACTTGCAGCGAATGGTTAGCGGAGTTGTAGGATACTGCAGAGTGGGAAGTGTAAGTTTCAAGACATCAAAATATTTGTTAGGTGCTAAATATTTGTTAAATGAAAGTCTTTGCTATTATTAAAGTGAATGAGCACTTAAAGTGGAAAAAATCCATCATTAAAAAGGTCCCCCAAATTCCTCCATAATGCCTCCATAGTAGTAATGTTACTTTATTGCCTGCTTTCATTACAACTTTGAGTGAGCAGTGCACAGTCTACCCATTGGCTAGAAAGTCATCTTCCCTCCCTGGGACAGCACAAATATCCATTTGTTCTGGGGACATTTCTGTAAAGATAGGTGTTAGAGTAACAATGTGGCCCCAGTGATATTGACCACAGACACTGGCTCAAATATGCAACATAAAGTGCACCTGAGAGAAAAGAAATTATATAGATATATTTACCAACTTGCTGTATAGGTTTTCCTGTCACCTCCAGGCTTCTCTCTCTGTGCTTGGCCTTCCCTTGGTCCTGCTGCTGTTGTACCCCATCCCAGTTGGGGCCTGTCACAGGGCCCCTAGTGGCCGGACCGCACAATGCCTCCCAATCGGTTTCAGCACACAGACCATGCAATCTGTGGTCGCAATCGGTGCGCAGAAACTGCTGGGATTCTGGCAGCAGACCGACTAGAAGGGAGACTGTGAGTTATGGTAATACAAATTACACACTATTTCAGGGTATAACTGCCACCACCTCTGTTACCATGGGACAGAGGAACCCACTGACTGGCTGATTCTAGACCTGCAAATAGGAAATGGTTAAACACACTCTATTTTATCTAGCTATCAACAATAGTAGCGACTCTTGAGAAGCCAGGGTTCAGTTTGTGTGGCTGAATAATAGGTGTAGCCGGACAAATAAATGACGTTAGCGTCGTTTATTATAAAAGCAATATAAATAATTAATATATACAGAAAATCATTAAAATCAACAATTATAGAGACAAATAATAGCGCAGTATGAAATAAAAATGGAAGGAAATACGGATACTTAAGTTCGTGGAAATATGTCCTTTCTGGGAAAATCCGTGCACATGGAAAATATCTTTTGTTTCAGTTCAGGAAAATGGCCGCCAGCCACATGGTCCGCTGGCTGGCTTGATCAGGTGATGGTACACAGGGGAGGACTGAGGTCCACCTGCTGGCAATGTGCTTTTGATGAAGCTGGTTTGGGGTGTGGCAACGCCTGCCCCCTCTGAATTACAAACCAATCACAGTTCATTACCTCAGAGAGAGATTTAGGTTTAAACTTATAAAATGCTGTAATTCAAAACCGATAAATGCCACATTTGTGCTGATAACAGATTAATGTTCCTCAGATTATGACAATTCCTATGACATCAGACTTGATTAGGGTAGAGGGCCCAGTTCCTGAGAAGTTTAAAAACTGGTATCAAAAGATTCACAAAGACACTACAAACCCAATGATACAACTCTCATAATTATCCTACATACTATATTCCGTAAAGAGGCAAAAAACCATATACAGCATTCAGTTACTCTCTGCTTCTGACGGAGTCAGACAGTCTGGCCTCCTGCTGAGCTTAGATTACTTTATGGAAAAGGACTTAAGTTCAAAACAAGGAGCTACAGTGCAATTTTATCAAAACTTTGTAGAAAAACTTTATTGATACAAAATGACAAAAATCGTTAAAAAAGTTTCTTCAATTCCACATGATTGATCTTCATATAATTAATTGTATGTCAAAAAACATGAATAATAGAAGCTGATTGGTAAGTATTGTATTCTGGCTTGATTTGACTGCAACTTTAAATAGGTGTTGTATTTTAAAGGCAACGACGCATGTTAGTTTCGGGCTCTTTATACAATATACATGCCCTTCATCAGGCCGCAACACAAATTTCTGTATGGCACAAACAGCACAAAGGCCAAAGATATACACAAAATGGAACAGGCATCCAGGCCTACCAGATGCACAAGGTATATCTTCCAAGACATGATAAGGATTAGACGCTGCTAGAATGGAAGCCCTATCTAGCAGCGTCTAATCCTTATCACGCCTTGGAAGAATTACCTTGTGCATCTGGTAGGCCTGGATGCCTGTTCCATTTTGTGTATATCTTTGGCCTTTGTGCTATTTGATTGGACCATACAGAAATTTGTGTTGCGGCCTGATGAAGGGCATGTATATTGTATAAAGAGCCTGAAACGAACATGCGTCGTTGCCTTTAAAATACAACACCTATTTAAAGTTGCAGTCAAATCAAGCCAGAATACAATACTTACCAATCAGCTTCTATTATTCATGTTTTTTGACATACAATTGATTATATGAAGATCAATCATGTGGAATTGAAGAAACTTTAACGATTTTTGTCATTTTGTATCAATAAAGTTTTTCTACAAAGTTTTGATAAAATTGCACTGTAGCTCCTTGTTTTGAACTTAAGTCCTTTTCCATAAAGTAATCGAAGTTCCGCGGGCAAGGTGGATTGCCTTTAACCACTTTACCCCCGCGCGTACGGATTTCTCCGCCCCTTTTTCCATCCTTTCACCCCCAGGGACGGAGAAATCCGTACTCTGCGCACTCCCGCCGCTGTCCGCGTTCCCGCTCGTAAACACGCCGCCCGCCGCTAGTAAACACGCCGCCGCCCGCTCGCCCAGAGATCAACGAACGGGAAAATCCATGGGACAGAGGAACCCACTGACTGGCTGATTCTAGACCTGCAAATAGGAAATGGTTAAACACACTCTATTTTATCTAGCTATCAACAATAGTAGCGACTCTTGAGAAGCCAGGGTTCAGTTTGTGTGGCTGAATAATAGGTGTAGCCGGACAAATAAATGACGTTAGCGTCGTTTATTATAAAAGCAATATAAATAATTAATATATACAGAAAATCATTAAAATCAACAATTATAGGGACAAATAATAGCGCAGTATGAAATAAAAATGGAAGGAAATACGGATACTTAAGTTCGTGGAAATATGTCCTTTCTGGGAAAATCCGTGCACATGGAAAATATCTTTTGTTTCAGTTCAGGAAAATGGCCGCCAGCCACATGGTCCGCTGGCTGGCTTGATCAGGTGATGGTACACAGGGGAGGACTGAACGAATTAAACGGGCAGACTGAACGAATTAATCAGTCTTTGGAGCAATTCCTGAGATGTTACGTTGCGGAGGCTCAGAGTGACTGGGTAAAATTTTTACCTTTTGCGGAATTCGCACAAAATAATTTAAAGAATTCTTCGTCTGGTTTCTCTCCATTCCAGATTGTGACAGGGAGGTCACCCAAGTTTTCCCCTTTTCCAATTGTCTCTTCTCCTTTTCCAGCACTGGAGGATTGGCAGAGGTCACTGAGGGACAATTGGGGAATCGTTAAGGGGAACTTGCAGAAGGCATTCCAGAATCAGAAGGGTCAAGCGGAGTCAGACAGTCTGGCCTCCTGCTGAGCTTAGATTACTTTATGGAAAAGGACTTAAGTTCAAAACAAGGAGCTACAGTGCAATTTTATCAAAACTTTGTAGAAAAACTTTATTGATACAAAATGACAAAAATCGTTAAAAAAGTTTCTTCAATTCCACATGATTGATCTTCATATAATTAATTGTATGTCAAAAAACATGAATAATAGAAGCTGATTGGTAAGTATTGTATTCTGGCTTGATTTGACTGCAACTTTAAATAGGTGTTGCGGGGCTTAGTTCGTTGATCTAAGCCCCGCAATGACCTGCTGCCGCTCGGCTGAGCAGCGCGATCATTGTGAAAAAATAACAAAGTCCCAGCCTCTTTCTACTTCCTGCAAGAGTCCGGAAGGACGCTTGCAGGTAGCATGAAACAAATTAGTAATGTTGCCATCTTGTGGCCAAATAGTAAAACTACACCCTAACCATTTTCTACACACAAATAAACTTGTTTTACACAAAAAATTAACTCCTTACCTCCCACACTCCCCAATTTTTTTTTTTTTGTAATTAAAAAAAAAATAAAAAATTTACAATAAAAAAAAACATAGTTACCTTAGGGACTGAACTTTTTAAATATTTATGTCAAGAGGGTATAACACTGTTACTTTATAAACTATGGGCTTATAATTAGGGATGGACGCAAAACTGAAAAAAATGCACCTTTATTTCCAACTAAAATATTGGCGGCAAACATTGTGATAGGGACATAATTTAAACGGTTTTATAACCGGGATAAATAGGCATATACATTTAATGGGTTTTAATTACAGTAGCATGCATTATTTAAAAACTATAAAGGGCGAAAACTGAAAAATAATAATTTTTTTCCCACATTTTTTCCTATTTTCCCATTAAAACACATTTAGAATAAAATTATTCTTGGCATAATGTCCCACCTAAAGAAAGCCTAATTGGTGGCGAAAAAAACAAGATATAGTTCATTTCATTGCGATAAGTAATGATAAAATTATAGACGAATGAATGGAAGGAGCGCTGAAAGGTGAAAATTGCTCTGGTGGTCAAGGGGTAAAACCCCTCAGTTGGGAAGTGGTTAAAAGGACTCTGTGTTTTTGATCCTTCACTTTACAAAGGATGGTACCCAATTATACGTATATAGCTCCTGCTGAGCTTATCCTGTCTCTTCAAATGGCAGTGACACTTGCCATTTGGAGGGCTGATTGCTGGGGAGCTTTCACACCTCAGCGTCACTGGCCAGGAAGGGACTCCTTTGATCCAGGTAATTAACCACACAGGCCTTATCAGAAAGCATACTTGGCTCTCATGAAAAAAACTCTGCTAACACCTATGAAGACAACAGAGACCCCCAGGCTTGACTGCCTGGTATCCACAAACATCAGATCCGGATCTGGCACGTCAACGGCAATCGGTGCCGCAATCCGATTGCGATTGCGTACTCTTTCTCACTGCTCTTCCGTGACAGGGCCTGTTGTGGGTTCAGTCTACTTCGCTTGCTTCTGTTTATCATGCCCCCACACAGATGTGCGTTACAGGCATGGCCAAGAGCATCCTGGGAAAACACCGTTTGTCAGGAATCACAACAGTACATGCTCCTGGCTACAGCCATTGCACTCAGCCGTGCTGGAGTGTGTACAGATAGGGCTCACGGATGTATGCTCCCACTGGAGATCCAAACGGAAGCTAAAGTGGCAATGCAGAAGGGAAGACCAACACAGTAAGGACCCTGGAGGTGTCAGGAGAGCCTCAACATCATGTTGGTAAATATATCTTTTATACTTTGTTTCCCCTCAGGTTTACTTCAATGACTGGAGCCGCGGACGGATTGTCCAGAAGGATCATCAAACTAATGTTGTCAACAAACTAATGTTTACTTTATGTCATCAGGACCGGTTCTCTCCTGATGCAAGGTGAAACATTTGCATCAGGCACAGAGATTACAGGGACAGTTTGTTTGTTCTGTGTGTTTAAAATAACAGCATGCAGTCAGAGCAGGAGGAGAAGCGAGAGGAGTGCGAGGTGAAGAGGTCATCATTGAGGAAAAGCAGCTTGTTGTGCTGTGTGAGGAGTCTGACAGTGAGGGGGGAGGAGACAGCAGAGCAGCAGTGTTTCATTTGACTTGCACAGCAGAAGGGAGGAGGTGGCACGACTGTGCTGACTGAGGAGAAATGGAGTGGCTGAGGGTGAGCAGCTTGTTTGTGACAGACTCTCATACAGCTAGTGTGCTATTGTGTTGAGCTGCAGCATGTCATCTGAAAACATTAAGTGAAGTAGAATAAATTGTTGGTTGCCATGCCATCATTCCGAATCGGTGGGTAGGGGGGATGGGTGCGCATCCTCACAGGTTTGCATCAGGCAGCAAAAAGTCTAGAACCGGCCCTGGATGGCATCTCTGTCAAGTTCTTCGTGTCTGAACGACATTGTTTTACTAACGCACATTTTCATCTAACCTATTTGTCCACAGCTGCATGTATTGAATCTGTGACGTGGGAGCCATCTCACTTCTTACTTCAGTTTAAGTAAGTCAGTTTCTGACTCTAATTTCTCATCCTCTATGCTTCTCTGGAATAACACTCAGGGCAGAATTTCCGTAAGGGCCCCACAAGCCCAGGCTGATGTCCAGTGGAGTGGCTGAACATCGAAGAGAGGTTGCTGCATATGGAAGAGGAAGTTGCAAATGAAGAAAAGGGTATGTAACACATGGAAGAGGGAAGCTGTTGGCCAAAGATGGAATAAAGAGGCTGCTGTACATTGATGTTAAACATATGCACATAGCATAGTAGGGTGGCTGCTGTAAATGGAAAAGAAGCCTCTAGAAAGTTGGCCTGTGGGTAGAAAAATTATAAAAACATGGGCAATACTTTTGCAAAAGAAGGTGAGGTCTGTGCAGAGAGCAGCAGCTACTTCTGACTGCTACCAGAGTGCATACATTTTAAAAAGTTCAACACTAATTTAGGTGCAAACTGTAAATAACAATTTAATTAAGGTAGTAGAATATGGGTAGATTAACTGATATTCTACAACCCGATTCATATTGTAAAATATCGGCAATGTTTGCCGATATTTCACTATAACCTAATCTCTCCCTACTCTCACACAGAACCCCCCCCCGTGGTGCCTAACCCTAAGACCCCCCTGGTGGTCCTGACCCTAAGACCCACCTGGTGGGGCCTAACCCTAAGACCCCCACTGGTGGTGCCTAACCCTAAGACCCCCCCCTGATGGTGGTTAACCCTAATCCCCGAAACACTAAATAGCAATAAAATTGGAGGCTGACGCTATCAATAAATCCTTACTTAACAATTAAATGTTAATGTCAGAGCCACCCACTAAATAGTGTAGCAGGTGGCCCTGGTGCAGTAAATAATTTTAATTGGAGCACTCACTATTTAACTGGTGCCCATTTTTGGCCTCACTTTTATTAACTGCTCCAACCAAAGTGGGCAATAAAGAAAGTGAGGAATATCTCAAGAACACATCAGGCTTTTTTTGGATTAAAAAAACAACATTTTTTTTTAAACTCTTGCAATGTAAAAAAAAGTAAGAGAGAATCTCAGACAAGTTATTAGTAAAACTAGTACATGGTGTACCCATGTTTATTTCATCATGTCACATGTCAGTTTAGGCTTTAAGATCCCTTTTCCACCAGCTGCAATCCGCTTCAAAAAGCAGACTGCAGCCTTTTGCCGATTGCAAGACCACCGCGATTAACATGTGTGATCATTCCCCACTAGTGTGGGCCTTTTTTTCCTGGAACACAATTGTTGGCTTGCGCAATTCTTGTCCTGATCACATTCTGTTCCCAACGGCTATACAGCACAATTGGGGCGAGAGGAAAAGGCAGCGTGCTCAATCGCAAATGCAGCACTATTGTGATTGTGGTCAAGCCAGTAGTGGAAATAGGCCCTTCCATGCCCCGCGCTTTATAGCATTACTGCTACAGTGGCGGGCGGCTAGTTTGCGCTGAGTTCCATGCGCTGAAGTCACCTGCTTCGCTCCTATGGACAGCCATTCAGCTTACAGCAGATGATTATAAAAAGAGTATTTAGGAAATCCAGTTCAGGCACAGTCTCATGAGAAAAGAGTACATATGAAACATGGCCACATTAATTGCGCACAAACAAAATACAAATGCCTCCATAACAGCAAAGCTATGATATGCCAGATCATTTCTCCTATACCTTATCAAATACTGTATATATGCTATAAGAAATTGCGCACAAATGTTTCTCCAGGGAGGTCTACGTGTCGGGAACAAAACAGAGGCTGCAGAAATGAATACTTCATTTCTGGTTTAAAATCAATGAGAATCACTGTAATAGACCAGTAGGAAAACACTTCAGTTAACCTGGGCACAGCATGGGACATATTATCATTATTACTATTATTCTTTATTTATAATGTGCCAACGTAGCGCACATTATAGCTGTACATGAAATAAGGGAAGAAAATTACAAACACAAAACAAACAAGTACAAAGGACATAGTATGGGAGAAGCGGTTCACACTGCCATAAAGAGCTTATAATCTGGGGCATATTTTACAAATGGGTAATAAAGGAAATCTGGAAGTAAAATTTCATGGAAATATCTAAATAATGTAGAGTTCATGATTCCATATGTCTTGTAAAGTGGAATCACTGCATGATGCAGCCTCCAGAATAAGGGAAACATACATTCTCACCTCCAGAGATTTATAATCATTTCGGCCAATACCCTCTAGCTATGCACATTAAAGAGATGCCGCCGGTTGCTGGGGAAGAGCTGAGTGGTTAGAGGAGGACGCATATCGGTGGACTCTATCATTCAGGTGAGATAACAGCACAGCTTCCACTCATGCAATACTTTGCATTACTTGTCAGCTGGGGGTAGCATAGGCACAGCAGACACGGGTGGCTGCACAGGACTCCGGTGTCACCTCCTATCATGGTGCCCTGCCACTTTTCCCTAGGTACCCCTCTGCTGTCAGAGGTTATGTGTGGCAAATGTGTCCTGAATATTAAAATTCAAGCCCTGCAGGATTGTGCTTACCATGCAAAGCAGGTGGCTATGCATTTTACAGCAATGCATGGTAGCACCTACCTTGCCCACTATTGCAATACTAGTAAATGAGAAAGCGCTGTGCTGTGGACCAAAGTGCTGTGCTAGTGCTGCCAATGCTCTCTCTGATGTTCTTGCATATCACTCACTGAATGCATTGCTAAAATCCGCACAGCACAGTAAAGGTGCCCATACATTACTTGATTTGCGGCATCAATATATATCCGATTCGATCATACTGATCAAATCTGGCAGAGATCAATGTCACAAAGCCCAATTGATTGTTTTTATCAATTTCCGGTCAAATTCAATGAAACAATTGATCCGACGTGCTGGAAGGATCTTACTCAAAAGGGCTCGGTTGGTTGTGCAGCAGTGACGGTGTCCAATATTCCAATTATGGTGGACTGACACGACAAACTCCCAACCGGTTTGCTCCTATGTAATGTGCCCCCATTCTCCAGGCCCGTGGTGAGTGTATAAGTAGCTCATCTATCTGCCGCGTGCCTCCTCTAGCATCTTCTCTCCATTGCCGCTGAGGGCCCCTGTACCTCGTGACCCCATCTCATGTACTGATGTCATGTACGTCAAATGCCATGGCGTATGTAAGACACTAGAGGAGGTGTGCAGGGAATCGGTGAGCTGCTTCCACACCCACAACAGCACCGGGGGGGCGATACATTACATGAGGGGAGGCCCAGCAGGCAGAGGTGGAGGTGCTAAGAACATTTCCAATAGTTTCCATGCTGAAATCTATTGGAATTCAGTGGCAATATGTGGGTAAGTATCCCTCTCTGATTAGAGAGGGATCTATCAGATGGTTGATCTGGTGGCCATTGGCTAATGTATGGACACCTTATGTGCATTTCTGCCCTAATCACCATATCTTTTTTTTTAACTCTATTTATTGAAGAATGTATCATAAAAATTAACATTTACCTTCAGTGCAAAGTTCCAGAAAACAGACTAGGAACAATATTCATTATCATTATAATATCACATTACAAGAAGGTTCAAATTGTACAAAATAGTATTTATGAAACATTGTCCTGAGGAGTTACACTGTTGTGTGATCTGAACCCAGCGAATAGAGATCCTTTAAGGTAGTGATATAAATACATTTTCCAACTATGCACTGTGATGAGAATGACTATCAAAAGATTATTATCAAAGCTTAAAATATAACAAAACAATAACTTTCTAACCGCACCATGGGCCTTTTTTTTTTGCTAACCTAACCAGTAGGTAGCCTCCTTAAACTAACCAGTTTGGCAGGGCAGGTCTCAGTTAGCAGGAGTATACATTTGTCAGTCCCTATCTAGGTATACTGTTGATAAGAATGTATAAAGGTCTGAATATGTTTCAAGCTTTAGTGGCCACTTACTGTAGGGAGACTATCCAGCCAGGGGGACCAAATAAGGTGAAATTTACCAATACATCCTCTATTTTTATAAGTTATCTGTTCCAGTGACAGGTTGGCGTTAATAAGGTTTTTCCACTGTTCAATTGAGGGAGATCTAGGGTTCATCCAATGTAAAACAATGGCTTTGTTAGCAAAATAGTATACTTTCCTAATAATAGATCTGTGTTGTTTAGACCAGGTCTCTACGTCCAAGACTCCAAGAAGGGCAATTTGGGGGAGTGGGATCTATCTGTATCTCGGTTATTTGCAAAATTAATATGAACACTTCATCAGACCAAAAGTTTCTCAAACGTGGGCAGCTCTAAATCATGTGAAAATAATCAGCTGCATATAGTTTACATCTAGGACAGCAATCTGATAGGCAATATCCCATTTTGATCATGCATTTAGGGATGAGATAAACTTGATGGATTAGAAAGGTTTGTATAAATCTATCATTTGCTGCCACAGATACTTGGGATGGTAATTCCCAGACATCTTCCCAGTCTTCCCCGGTGAGTGTTGGAATCGCCTAATGCCACCTGTCATAGGATGGGTCCTCCCCGATCCCGACATTCACTGCATATGAATATAGAATGGACATAAGACCAGCAGAGCCCTGGGTTTTAAAGATACCAATTAATGGGAATTCGGATAAAGTCTGACTTTTTCCCAGAAATTGGTTCCACAATGCATGTCGCAATTGTAAATACTTATAAAAGCTCTGTCTAGGCAGATTAAATTGTAGTCTACCATATCTTTTATTAGAGTTTGTTTATATACTATGTGTTGTCCTATGTAAGCTTATATTGGTACATATGCCAGATTAAAGTGGACCTAAACTCTTGCACAGGACACATAGGGAAACAGAGAGAAATGCACCCTTTGTGTTTTTAGAGAGAAGAGCCTATCTTTTTTGTTCTCACAGCTGTGGCAGCACAGAAATTAAGCAGTCCTCAGCAGACACAGCTAACATGTAAGCATAGGATGTTACCACTTTGTCTGCATCCATGAAAGCAGCAAGTAGACACTTCAGAGTTATTGCAGGTGCTCTGTAAGCTGTAACAAGGAAATTATTTTTCTTTAAAGGGTATTACACTGAGAGCAGAGATGAAGTTCTGAGTTCAGTTCCACTGAAATGTTATATTTTCTTAAATACAGAAAAACAGATTCTTTAATTTACATTATCGTTCCTTCATTCCTATATATTTCTCTTGTTTGCATAGTACAGTACAATATTCCTCATACAAAATATACTAATAAAGAATACATAACCATAATACTGTACAACAATGCATACCCCAGCTCCATGTGAAAAAATTAGCACTTGCAACAGCAAATCTTCAAGCTGTGGTGATTAACATTAATCTTTAGCAGGGCTAGATGTATGTGAAAATACAACACAACAGCATAGTCATTCTCTAGAATTTATAGTATTTGCGTATACATATGTTACTAGTGCTCATTACTGAGAGAGGTGATAAAATAAGTGCTGCTGCCTTAGCAGTGTGTGGAGCTAATTATGAGATACTGCACAGAACTTCTGCTTAAAGGCAGAATAGTAAATACTAAGTTAATTAACTCCACTAATGGTTTATATCAGTTGCAGGGCTGCAGTATTACCATTTCTGCTCTTCTGTCACAATTTACTGCAGCGCTAGTATTCTGCTGATATGGTAACTAGAACCTGTCCAAACCCAGAATGGAACTAATGTCATCAGCTAGATGGCCAGCACTAAGTGCAGGAACGGTAAGTTATTAGAATGTAAACATTTTTCATACATACTGCTGGTGACAGCTAAAACTTTCACATGGCAATGTCAATCTCATTTAGCTGCTTATCTTCAGTCAGCTCTAAATGGATCTTCAGCAAAGTGTGTTGGCTGTCAATATGTTAATGCTTCAACATAAAAAACAATACCACAGCAATGTTTTGCAAAACACCCCAAAGCAGTGGGTTTGGATGCCACAGAACCACACCTAGATGACCCCCACCTCAATAGGTAAGTATCAATAGCTATAAGGCTACTGAGAGTAGCTCTGCTCTGTGTTTTGGCCATGTTTTGCAGCACAATTTTAGCTGTGTTTGTAAGCGCTGTACCTGCAATAGTACAGCACTTGTGATTTGACCTTTTGTGCAAGCGGCCAGAAGGATGGACCTCCTCCAGAGAAACTTCAAGCAAGATGAGAAAACTTGGGACGCGGTCCAGACTCAACCTGGAGAGAAGGCTGTAATTAACAAGAAAATTGATGCTAAAACATTTTCAAAAAGTTTTTTTTTCCAATTAACTCCACTTTTACAGATTTTGGACCAATGTCTAAGTGGTCTCAGGACACCCTGTACACATTAGCTTGGTGGGTAGGTTGGGATCTGGATGGGTAGCTGTGTGGGTGGCTTTATATGTTAGCTACCATTTCAGGAAACTCCTGAATTACCAGGCACCACATTGGCCACGCCAGGGGTTGTCCGTAGAGTATCCATGCCCACCAGCAGTGCCTGTAATGCTTTGCAAGGTGGGAGAAGCTATATTACTGCTCCTGGAAAGGTGCTACTATCCGCTGTTTCCAGCTATAGGAAGTCTGCATAACAGCTGGGGGCTTGTCTTCTCATAGCACCTTATGTCATGGGATGCATACTTTATCGAATTTCTGGGCTTATTACTGATAAAACACAGCTACCACAATGTCAAATATTAAGTACATTTATCAAGTACAAAGCTTTTACTGAAGCAATATCAGCAAAAAGAAAAGCAGAATCTGCACTCAGGCAACACACAAGGCTGCCTTAGGAATATTTAGCTTGATACCAGGGAAAATATTACAAATACAATACAATTAAACATAAGGAGAAACACCAATCCTTAAAGAGAAAAATTTAACTTCATCCCAATCAGTAGCTGATGCCCCCTTTCCCATGATAAATCTATTCCTTTTCTCAAACGGATCATCAGGGGGTCTGTATGGCTAATATTGTGGTGAAACCCCTCCTACAGTGTGATGTCAGGACCATGGTCCTGACAGTTTCCTGTGTGTGAACCCCCTTTCATTGTGGGAAATAGCTGTTTACAGTTGTTTCCAACAGCCAAAAAAGCAAGCAGCATCTCATTCCACTGACATCACCTGCCAGCAGTAAAAATGTCACCATGTGATAAATGTCAAAATGTAAATCAGGGAGAGGAAAGATTTTACAATGGGCAAACACTGACTAAATCATTTATACATTATTGTAAAAATGAAGCACTTTTTTATTACATTATCTTCACTGGAGTTCCTCTTGAACAGGTAATACCTTAATGTAAATTTACATATCTAGCAATGGAAGCCTCAGTTGCTCTAAAGAGAAGCAACTGCTACTACCATATTTCTAGCCTTATAAGATGCACCAAAAAAACACCCCCTTTTCTATGCATTTTTGCGCTGCGATCACGTAAACGTGCACGCGATTGCAAAAACGCATACGCAAATTGTTTTGCAATAATTCCAAAAATTGCAGGGATCCCCCCCCCCCCCCCTTTTGGGTGTGAAAAAAGGCATCTTATAAGGCAAAAAAATATGGTAGTTGTCACTGGGTTTTATCTGAGCCCACAGATTTCCCCAACTTAGTGTTCCTCCATTGAGCACAGACACCAGTATTTCACTCTTTTTCAGCAGTGGAGAGGACTGCTATTGACCTAATTTGATTAACCCATTTAAAGAGAGGTAATTAAGCATCTATAGCAAACCATGGCAATTACAATCACAAATTATTTGTTAATTGATTTAACTATACAGTGATATACATGTAGCCTAAATGCTCTGGGCAAATTTGTATCTAGCCTCCTGATCACCTCCACAATTCAAATTTCTTAACTGTCTGTCTCAATCTAATTGTGCTTCCGTCCATCCATATTTTATAAAAAATAATTTCATGTGAGGGAATGAGGTATGCTAAGATAAGTCTTAACCGTGCACTACATACGGTTATATTGTTGTTGCTGAGTGCTCAAACAAAAGTACTGTGTCCAATTCCCCCATGAACAGTAATCTAATCCTGACTGCATCAGTTATAATGACTGCATCAAACTGATGACTATGTATTGTCTATTATTTATTTGTGTTGATTCCAGTTTATTGCAATGATTCTTGACAAAGGGATGCTATGTTGATGAAATGTTGGAATAAAGCTGGCCATACACTGGCCCGATTTACCGCCGTTTCGACAGCAGATTCGATCACTGGGATCGAATCTGCTGGCAATCGTTCGCGTTACACGCCGAATTTCGATTCATTTCGTCCGATCCCGTCGATCGCGCCGTGCGGAAAATTACCGTCGATCGCCCGCGGGTGAAGAGCGCATCGCTAGCGGCGTTCGAGTGCCCGACGACCGACGCAATAGAGCCCGCATACATTACCTGCTCCGCCGGCGCGACTGCCCCCGCTCGTCTCCGCTCTTCTCCGCTCTGGTCTCCAGCATGCCTTCACTTATTCCTGCCCGGCAGGAAGTTTAAACAGTAGAGGGCGCTCTACTGTTTAAACTTCCTGCCGGGCAGGAAGAAGTGAAGCATGCTGGAGCCGGAGACCAGAGCGGAGACGGAGAAGAGCGGAGAGAGACCCGGGAGTCGCGCCGGCGGAGCAGGTAATGTATGCGGCGGGGGGGGGGGGGGGAGCGGCAGCAGCAGCAGCAGCACCACCACAACAGATTGTGAACGGTTTCAGGCTGAAATCGGTTCACAATCTGTTTGCAGTAAAGGTAGCCATACGATCCCTCTCTGATCAGATTCGATCAGATAGGGATCTGTCTGTTGGTCGAATCTGATGGCAAGTCGACCAGTGTATGGCCACCTTAAGTCTTTGATCAGACCCCACCAACAGAGAGCTCTGTTGGTGGGGAGAAAAGGAGGAGTGAGGGAATCACTGGGCTGTGTTGTGCGGCCCTGCAGCTTGGCCTTTAAGCTGCAGTGGCCTATTTTGACAAAAATAGCCTGGTCTTTAGGCGGGTTTAAGCCCATGGTCCTCAATAAACCAGTCGAGTGTTCCAGTGACCTCCATGTTTCCTCAGGTCATCTTTTCCCAAGTGGAGGAGAAATGGGAAATGCTGAAAAACAGTCATTTGTATTTGAAAGCAAAATAAAAGTAAACATGTATGAAAACACTTTTATTATTAGAATCTATTGTAATAATATATTCTAACAAATCAACACTATTTAACTTTATGGAGGAAAAAAGCGAGAAAGTGTAAGAAGGAATATGAGTTGTCTTTTTAATGCCAGGCAATTTCAGTGGCATAAAGAACTTTAATGGCCCATCCTTTATTGCACCTTTGTAATTTCTGCTTAACAAGCACAATATTTATTTTGTGCAAGTAATGTATACTGTCTCGGGAATTGCATTAGCAAAATACAAACGGTGCTACCGAGGTGTGTATTCAGAGTAGAGACTGCACATTCTTTCACTGCAATAGTACAATAATACACCTAAATGTCTCCCTCTGGGATCCAGAAAAGCACCAGCACAGCACAATATGTCCAGTGGCCGAAGTAACATCAATTGGAAGCAGATGCAGAGACAGGCAATATAACATTCTGCTGCAACCCGTCTCATTCCTTAGAGTGCCTTAATGAAAAATTAAATATTAATTCATCAAGAAGGGTCGTGTCGCCAATTAAGATTCTCCTTTTGTTGTCACTGCAACGTTTAGTGTTGTGAAGCTGAGATGGACAAATAAAATGTTTAAACACTTCCAGTATGGCATCTGTCCGATGTCTCTTTTAAAGGGAACGTTTAGTGATATAAATTATTATCGCTTTATTAAAGATTAGTATCACAATTAAAAAAAAAAAACATAAGCAAATATTGTTTCCAGAAGAAGGTTAAATATCAAGTATCAAGTACCGAATGACAGCATATGATTTGTTTGGTGTTTTATCTGCTAGTTTGAATAGAAAACTTTGCTCAAGAAAGGCCGCACTCAGACGCAGCATGATGCACTTTTCTTGCTGCTAGGTAACCACACTAGGGAAAATGCGCAATTAACTTTTTCTCCTAGGAGATACATTTTTAGCTTCTCTTTAAAATAACTGTTCTGCACTTTACAAAAGTAGGTGAAAAAGTACTGTCAAAATGATTTGAGTATTTTCTTGCTTCCTGGTGGCGAGGCCTTATATTTACAAGGTGCGAAAATATCACCTAGAAGAAAACTCAGGAGAAAAAGTTAATTGCATATGGGCCATGGCGTCAAGCACTGATGTGTGGGGCTATAAACGCCGCCATTCGACTGCATTGATTTTCATTTGAAAGGCATTCGGTGTCTGACAGATAAAAGAAGACTGAACTGCACGACAAGCGCGCAGATGAGACTCCCATATGAAAGAGCCCTAAGAGACTTCTTAAAGTGTACCTATAAGGAAAAATACCACCCAATTTAGATTTTTACCTGAGCCCCCCCCCCCCTCCCGCACCCCACCTCTGCATTCCAGCCCTGGGAGCCCCCCCCCCCCCCCGTACTCCATTGATAAGGCCTTGTTGACGGAGCTTTTTTTTTTTTCGCCGAACCCTAAACATCTCCTTGCTACTGCGCAGGCTGCATAGTGCGGTCTGTGCTCATTCCCATATGGGAGCGCGGCCGTGAGATTTCAGAGGGTCCCAGGGAGTAGCAGTGGTCGCAGGAGGACGTGGGAAGCCTCTGGAGGGTCCATAGGCATCCCTCTACCCAGGTAAGTATCTAACGTTTGCCTCTATTGAGCTCACAGGTTGGACTTAACTACCAAAGTAAAATAACACTTTCTTGTGCTCACAAATCCTAAACAGGTGGAGTTATAGGTAGAACACCAAACTAACTAGACCTGTATTTGCAGTTCATAGCTTATTTTTCTTTCCAGTGTTTTTATATTTCTGTATATACAAAATCTTTCTTCTGTACTGCCTGAAATGTAATAATTTCAGAATGATAAGGAGCAACCCTATAAAAAGGCATCCATAAATTCCATACAGAGGCAGTTACCTACCACAATAGCTTTTTGGTGACAACATTCTTTTTGTGTATGAATCATACAATATTCAATATCAATACAATATGTGTATTATGAATCATACCATATTCAAGACCAACAGATACAAAATATATTACCCTAATAACTAATATTGAATCTTATTAGGGGCAACTCCAGGCAGCTCTCTGAACTACTTGCTCTGCCCAATACACAGTACAGGTCTGGGTCAGTGGAACAAATCTGTGAGGGTTCACCATCACCAAGAATGGCAACATCTCCAGGAGTGTTGCCCACTGGTGTCCAAAAGAAATAAAGTGCCACATTTACTTGTATATGGCCAGCTTATGATCTGACCCTAGAAAGGCAAGTGTTACAGATGAGTGTGAGGTCAACCACTGCGGGCAACAGGGTGGCGTAGTGGTAAGTACTCTCTCCTTGCAGCGATGGAACACCAGTTCAAATCCCAGCCAGGGCAGAATTTGTATGGTCTCCCTGTGACAGATAAGTTAAACCATTCCGTTTGCATGCCCCTGATGACGCAACAGCGAAACCAGTCGGGCTTACGGTGGTAGATGAGGACGGCAAGCCAGGGTTTTTGTGATACGCGAGATAACTTTGAAGGTCCCTGTCACAAGGGCCTGGAAGTGAGTACTGTGATTGTATTTAATCGTTGATGTGCAATAAATGTGTTGTTTTTAAACGGAATACACTTAGATTTGTCCCGATTATTATTGTTTTTATGCTGGGAGCGGTTGTTGTTAAAAGGAGAAGCTGCAATACGAATCTCCGAGGATTTATGAGGAAAGTGATCGTTGTGGTGATCGTATTAGTGATCATTCTGAGCCTTTAGACTAGGGATGGTCATAGTCAGCCAACTTTGCTACGCTGGAACTACGCGTAGTTTTACGCAATTACGTTTCGCCAAACTACGGCTTCGAAATCTAATATTCGCTTTGTATGCATTTCGTAGACTACGCGTTAAAACACGCAATTAGGCGTAGTGCGAAACATAGTGTATGCGGACGCTTATGCCCTTATGTGTAAAATTTTACACATTAATTCCTCTTTAAATGCTTATGCCGGGAACTCTTCTATGCGTATATTCCCCTTTCCAAGGCGTAATTTTGTAAGCATACAATCGTACGCGGAAAAATAGACACGAGTAACTCATTCGTAGTTCACTTCGCAATACACATGTTAACTATGCGTAGTGTGCGTAAACTACGCGTAACGGTACTTCACTATGCGTGAATTCGTAAGCGTAGTTTTGAAACTTCACCTACGAACTATGATGCGTAGATGCGAACTACGATGTGTAAATTCGCACTGGCATAGTTTCTGCTCATCCCTGCTTTAGACCTTATAATTTGGATCTCTTCAGAAATTGGTAAGCCTGCACTTTGAAGGGTGTCTGGTGATGAATATGTTAGCCTGAAACACCATACAGCACTGAAGCTATTTAAGGAAAGTTAATTGGCTTCCCCCTAAAAAAATTGGCTCTAGACTATGATACATACACTACACAAGACATACATAGACATATGACTATGGCAGGGATTAGTTTGTGAGCTCCTCTGAGGGACAGTTAAGTAGCGAGACAATATACTCTGTACAGTGCTGTGGAAGATGTCGATGCTATATACAGTAAATACTAAAAAATAATAACTTGTTCCATTCTGTGTCAGGTTAAAAGGCATCCTGCATTATCTGTGGAGTCAGCCCAAGCTGTGGTGAGCTGCAGCCAAATAAACGAGCTACCCGACCATTAGAAACACTCCAAACCGGTTTATGCAGAAAGTAGTTCAAATATATCAGTAAATGTATGCTTATCGTGATGTTTCTAATAGAGAGATAAACTTTTTTCATTAATGGACAAGCATGTTTAAAAGAGGCAAACTGAAATGACTGCACAATCCTTCCTGATAACACTTAACCAGCTGAGCGGTCTGGACGAGCTCAGCTCGTCCAACACCGCCAGCGGCTGCCGCTCAGGCCCTGCTGGGCCGATTTGAATGAAATAAAAAGCAGCACACGCAGCCGGCACTTTGCCAGCCGCGTGTGCTGCCTGATCGCCGCCGCTCTGCGGCGATTCGCCGCGAGCAGCGGCGAAAGAGGGTCCCCCCAGCCGCCTGAGCCCAGCGTAGCCGGAACAAAAAGTTCCGGCCAGCGCTAAGGGCTGGATCGGAGGCGGCTGACGTCAGGACGTCGGCTGACGTCGATGACGTCACTCCGCTCGTCGCTATGGCGACGATATAAGCAAAACAAGGAAGGCCGCTCATTGCGGCCTTCCTTGTTTATTCTGGGCGCCGGAGGCGATCGGAAGATCGCCTCCGGAGCGCCCTCTAGTGGGCTTTCATGCAGCCAACTTTCAGTTGGCTGCATGAAATAGTTTTTTTTTTTATTTAAAAAAAACCCTCCCGCAGCCACCCTGGCGATTTAATCAGAACGCCAGGGTGGTTAAAGGAGAACTCCACTTATTTTTATTGTATTGTACATTTACTATGCACCACATTTTTTATTTACACATTTTAGAAAGTTTTTGACTTTCAAAAGTTATTAGCTGCAGAAGTTTTTAGCTGCACCAGATTGTAAGCCTCTTGCCAGCTGACCTCTCTGAATCAGTCTGAAGAAACATGGAGTAGCTGATTTTTTGCAATACAGCTCTAATGCCTAGTACACACCATGCAATTTACTGTCAGATAGATGGATCGAATCGATTGTTTCTGACAAGTCTGATCTGATTTCCGATGGTTTTTCTGATCAATTTTGTATAGAAGTGTTCAGAAAATCAATCAGAAAAATCAGATTGGATGATAGATTCGACCCCTTTATCTGACAAGAAATTGCATGGTATGTATCAGGCTTAAGGACACAGGTGTTATTTAAAGAGAACAAAATAAAGAATGCCCGAAGGAAGCTTGTCAATGATAAGCAAGCTTGAATAAGCAATGATGAACAAGGGGTGTGAAAAAACCCTTATTTTTCACCCTAACATAAACAGTGCTTTCAATAACTGAAATCCCATTTTCAGCAGTATGTCAGTCAGTCGTATTGTAAGGATCAGGCAATAGCGTAGTCAGGGACAGGCGGAGTCGAACACGTGTATCAGATGGCAGAGGTACAGGAGTATCAGACAAGAGCAAGGTCAAGAGGCAGGCAAAAGGTCGGTACACAGATAAATATACAATAGATATTACTTCAATAATATTACTAGAATATTACGAATAAATTACAAGATATAACTAAAAAGTACAAGACTGACTGACTAGAGTACATATATATTGTGCGTCTACACAATATATTAATGTAACTCAAAATACAGCTAGCTAGGCCAAGAACCAGTGAACTGATTAGTATCAAGGCCAGTGAGCAACTTACTCACTTGGCCTAATATACCCAAGAGATAAAGCAGACCCAGCCCCCAGGATGACAGCCCCTCCTGTCAGACACTCCTCCTCAGCCTGTAAAGGGTGCTCTGCCCCACACGCGCCCAACAGGGGGAACTGTGCGTGCGAGCCCCTAGTTGCACCGCTGGAGGGATGCCGGGGACACCTCCAGGGTACGTCGGAGGGATGCCGGGCATGCCCTGAGAAGACGCTGGAGCGGAAGTCCCACTGTCGGAGACGCCGCGGGACTCGCTGGAGGAAGGTAAGATTGTTACACATAGTCAGATCACACCGCAGGTGTCCTGAACCCAATGCACGGCAAATGAACAGTTTCCATTGCGTGCAGAGTGGTGTAGAGCGATCCAAGAATCTGCAGCGTGCTGCAGATTCTTGCACAGGCCGCATCCGCACACATGCGCCCGCTGTCCTCTCCATACACTTCCGCATCGGGAGATGCGGAAGTGATGCGGATGCCAGTGGAAGTGATGCAATGTGGCTAGGTAGCCGCACTCGCATCACTTGTTAGTGGAAACGGGCCCTTATTGAGTTCTAGCTCTTCTCCTATTTTGACTGTTATGGATAGTGGCACCATCCACCTATCTAATATTAGTACCAAAATGATTTTAAAGGCTCGTACACACGCTTGACTAAAGTCAAGCATGTGTACAGCGGCCCCCGACCCCCAAGCGGTCTGACTGGCAGATCAACTCAGCACTCGTGACTGCCAATCCCTTTGTCCATATCATTCCCCCACCCACCACGTGACATCACACAAACGCCTCTTTGTGATCCCTCTGCCTCCTCGCATAGCAACACAGCGCTTCATCAGCTACACAGCTGACTTGCGTCAATGCAGCCCAGCGATGACGCCCGTCGGGGATCGGGTCCTGATCCCTGACGGGTGACATGCATCAAAGGTGTGCACGCACCTTAAAATGCAGATCATCCCAAGGTTTGTTGCAAGTTTAAAGAACGACTCCCGCGGATCTGTGTTCACATCTTTTAATAAATAGCTAAGGAAAAATAAAACACCACAGACTGGTTTTAAAGAGAATCTGTATTGTTAAAATCGCACAAAAGTAAACATACCAGTGCGTTAGGGACCATCTCCTATTACCCTCTGTCACAATTTCGATGCTCCTCGCGTGGAGGAAAGTGGTTAAAAACAGTTTTAAAAAGTTTGTTTATAAACAAACAAAATGGCCACCAAAACAGGAAGTAGATTGATGTACAGTATGCCCACACATAGAAAATACATCCATACACAAGCAGGCTGTATACAGCCATCCTTTTGAATCTCAAGAGATCATTTGTGTGTTTCTTTCCCCCTGCAGCTATCTTCCACTGAAGTGTCAGGCTGTTTCTTCCTGCAGAGTGCAGACACCTGTGCCTGTATGTAATTCCTCAGTATGTTAAAGCCCAGCCAGCTCAGAGGAGGATTTATCCAGCTTGTAAAAGATAATAGAACAGAGAGAAGCTGCACTAATCTAAATATCACACAGGCAGTGTGCAGAGAGGGGCCTGGATGGGGGAGTTCATAGCAGAACCACAACACTGAAGAACTTGGCAGCCTTCCAGACACAGGCCTGACAAGTCTGACAAGAGAGAGATAAGTTGATTTATTACAGAGACGGTGATAGTAGAACGTGCTGCAGTAAGCCAGAACACATTAGAATAGCTTTTGGAACTTGTAGGATGATAAAAAACAGGATGCAATTTTTGTTACGGAGTCTCTTTAAACATTTTTGGCAGTAATTTGAAAGTAGATGAGCTACCATAAATTTTAGCTTTATTAGATAAAAGATCTGCCACATTATATATTCATGCAGCACAGACTTTGTATTCACACACTGCAGTAAAACAGAAGCAGCCCGGGATCTGCGTTTCACAAAACAGCCATGGATTAGCAGCAGTAGGCAACTCTGTCCTCTGAGTCACGGTATTAGCATTATTGCTGCTGACGAGGTCAGTTTTTTCTGCATCATAGAGAGCACTCCTAATAGCCACTAAATGAAATGTTTGATCACACTTCTGGAGTCTCTAAGAGAACAAAGGTACTTCACTTTCTGTCATTTAAGAAGGAGCCCTAGTGGATTACAGTGCATTTCAGTGTTTAAACTCTCTAATCTCTCCCATTATCTGGAGCTGTAAACAGTTAAATTTGTCTATGTCTTCGGATCACTTCCCATCTGTAGCCTCTGCTGTCAGATCACGTGTGTCAGGGCTGGCGTGCCCGTTATTAGTAGCAGACGTTTACACACACTCTCTCTGTAGCCAGCTGCTTGACTCGAAGACTGGTTAGCAGAATATGGTGTGGCTCACACATAAAACTGTACATTTCTGTTCCAGTCCTGTCCTGTCAGTTTTGCATCAGTTTTACGTGTCAGGATTAAAACGTTAACCCTTTTTTTGTGTGTGAACATGAGTCATACAAAAATGTTACAAAACAGATGCAAAACTGACAGGACTGGACTGGAAATGCACACCTTTTATGTGTGAACCAAGTCATAGACAACTCACATAAAACTGATGCAAAACTGACAGGACAGGACTGGAATGGAAATGTACAAATTCGTGTGTAAACACTTCCCTAGAAACACATACAAAACTGATGCACACTGTCAAAACACTGACAGGATAGGACTGGAAGGGTACTGTACACGTTCTATGTGTGAACCCAGCCTTATAGCTGCAAAGACATGGCTGTTACATTCCAGTTACATAAACGTTCTAAACATATTCAAACTGACCTTATGCAATGCAGGAGCCATCACTGGTAGCAGGAAGCCATTGTAAATATAGTCCACAAGCTGAGCACGTATTAGTGGATGAGCTACCTGAAAAAAGAAAGATTTGTGTTGAATGTAATTTTCTTCTATCATTAAATAAGTGATATGAATTTCTGTGTGTCCTCTGCTTTTGTAAACTAATACAGCTCATTGAGTGCAAAAACCACAAACTATCGTCACCTACATTTGTTATCCTTCCCTGTGCACCCAGAAAGATTATAATTATCAGGCCTACTCTGCAGAGATGCCCTAACTTCTTACATACAAGTGTGACCTGAGAATGGATATGTTTTGATAGTAGCTTGTCCAACAGTCTGTTGCTACTACTGTGCTTTATATTGAGCTATAAGCTACTACTTTTATACTTTCCTATCTTCAGCATTTAGGGAACACAGTTTCCTTGCCTGTTTTGTTTTTTGGTTTTTATATAGAAGATCAAAATATTATTTTTTCCTCTTTATGTTGGCTGTAGCTACCCTTGACCGTTATTGCTGCTTACTGCATCAAGCTAATTTCTGTTAAATCTTATCTAATATCTACAAGTGCAAGGTGGTAGTCTAGACCAGCTAAATAATCAATATCTGTAAGATATTGATTGTTTACCTGATGCACTTCAGATTGAACAATTCATGCTTGGCTTAAAGAGGACCTAAACTCAGATCTTCCTCTCTGCTCTAAAAGATACACAACAGCATAATAACCTTTTCATAAAAAACATTACTTTGTTAGAGCTGATACAAATACTGAAATAAATCTGCACCGTTTCTACTTCCTGCTTTCATGATAGCAGACATATTGTTAACATCCTGTGCTTTCAAATGAGCTTATCTGCCTTTTCTGCCAGGGCAGTCAGGTGACACAGGGGAGAGATCACATTACAACTAATGATTAGACACAGATGAGGGGGAATTACCATGACTAAACTCCTTACAAACATACTGGGTGCATTTCTCTCTGTTTTCCTTCTGTCCTGTGACAGAGTTCAGGTCCACTTTAACACACAAACATGCAAGACTTGGTTACCGACTAATTATACGTGGAAGAACATTATGGCCAAGAAGGAAGGGATGTATGCTGTCACCTTGATTTATATGTTTGGCATCACTAGAAATAAATTAAAAAAAACACATCCCGAGGATTACTGTATTCCGGCATGATAGCAGATCCTTAGACAGGAGAGCTTTGGTTTTTGCACTAGTGTTAAGTGGCACATGTCTAATCTTGGATATGCCATTGGTACACCTTGAGGAAAGCTTTGGTTTTTGCACTAGTATTAAAGAGGATCCAAACCAAACATTTTTTTAATTCAAAATATTTAGTTGCACCACTCTGACACATACAAAGATAAATAAACACTCCTTCAAGCCTATGAGCATTTCAGTGCATGCTTTTCACCCATCTCTTTTCATAGCTAGGGTTATACAGGTGGCAGCCATTAGCAATTCCTCCATTGCCGGACACCGCCTACTCCACCAGTCTGCCGAATTCTGTCCTGGAAATATGAAAGGAAGGGAGGGGTTCCTCCAATAAATGTAAAATATTTTATATTTGTCATCATGCAGCTGAAAAAAGGCTGCTATTTATTATTATAATTTAGAAAATAGATTTTATTTCTGAAACCTTGCATTTTTAATTTGGGTCCACTTAAAGTGGTACATGTCTAATCTTGGATATGCCATTGGTACACCTTGAGGAGAGCTTTGGTTTTTGCACTAGTGTTAAGTAGTACATGCCTAATCTTGGATATGCCATTGGTACCTCTTGATGATGTCACCACACAAGCTAACCCCAGACAACTGAGGCTCATTTACTAAAGCTATGGGAGAACCTAATTAAAGTAATTCAGCAAACATAGAGTGGATTTCTCTTAAATAAGTAAAACCGTTAACTGGATCATATCAAACCACAGTGAAGACTGCTGACAGACTAGTGAATGGGTGTATGGGATTCTGCAGTCATGCATTAACACCTACAGAAAGTAATTCTAGACAGCTTTGATTTATTAAAAGAAATGAAAATTCTATTTGCACCAACTGCAGTCCCACAACTTCTAAACCACTACTCTTTCAGCAATCCTCCCTTTGTTTTGATATGACCTAGGAAAGGGCAGTAAACGCTTGACACCTAATGGCTAGATAAAAAAAAAAACAGTCCAGGTTTTCATGTATCCATCATGTTCTCCAGTGTATCTTAAGTACATAGGTTCAGAGTGAATTTATTTGGAACCACTGAATAAATTGGGGTAGATATGTATACGTGTGTGTGTGTGTGTGTGTGTGTGCGCACTTGCGCGCACTTTCTAATGCACCCATTAGTGTTAAAGTTGCATTTCTGAAGCAGTGGGACAAGCACAACCCTAAGGTCCCTTTTACACTTAATCAGTTGGTATGCGTTAGTGTGTGTTAATATGCATTAGTGTGCGTTGGTATGTGTTTTTTCCATAGCAGTGCATTGGGAAGAAGATTTCAGTTAAAACGCGTTAAGTGTAAAAGAGGCCATAGGAAAACATGGGCATTACTTTGAAAATCAGTTGTCTTTCAGCTATAGCTGAAAGCAACTGATTAAGTATAAAAGGACCCTTAGTTCATGTCCTGCACTTCATTCTATCAGGATGTATAGAATGTGTCCGCATTGTCCTTGTGTTAGCACATATGTCTATTTCTGGGCTGCAAATTGTGGCAATTAATTATAAAGCTAATAATGTTGCACAGAATGTCTCAGTATCTTGTCTCCTATATAAATATATCTGAAAGAGATGTATGGTGTATTATATTGTAGGTCAACATAAATTATGTCAATATTTTTAGGACGTCTTAGGAATATTTTCATGTGTATAGAGTCATGCATTGATTCACCAATGTCACACATAGCAGCCATAGCGAGATGTGCTGAGTCCCTGAAGACACCAGTGTATACCTCTCTATCTATTTCTTTATCATTTATCAGCTTTCCGTATTGATGTGGATTTGGAATCCAGATTTCTGTCTACTCCCTTATACTTTCTGTTAACTCCCCCATACCTCCAGTTCTCTTTCTTATACCTGCTCTTAGAAATCTCTCACATTTAATATTTGCTGGTCAAGTTGAATTTCAGTTTTGGTTCTTCGCTGTTATTGTAAGGAGCAATTCTGTTCTATGCTTTATATGGGTTCACATACCCCAACCTTGTACCAAGTATGAGTATTGCTGAGCACAAACAGTTGAGGGTGAATTACATCCAACATTTGCAGACAGATAAAGGGAACATGAGGTGAGAGTGATATGTAGGCTGCCATATTTATTTCCTTGTAAACAATGCCAGTTGCCTGGCAGCCCTGTTGATCTTGTGGCTTAAGTAGTGTCTGAGTCAAAATTCTGGAACAAGCATATGGCTATTCCTGTAAAACCTGAGTCACCTGAGTCAGAGTACCTGATCTACTGCATGCTTGTTCACAGTCTATGGCTAAACGTATTACAGACACAGGATCAGCAACCGGACTGTCAGGCAACAGGTATTGTTTACAAGGAAATAAATATGGTAACCCCCATATCCCTCTCACCTCTGGTTGCCTTTAAAATGAAGTCATTTGCTTGCTATAACTGGGTATGGAACAATACATAGTTGGACATAAACGTTTGTGGAAATTTCATTTGGTTGTGGCTTGTTTGAATGTTAAAGTGTTTCTGAACTCCGCTGGCATCTTTCATTACATTTGTAGTAAAATGTGGTAGTTCCATATTGCGTGTATTTTCAGAACAATGCAAAGAATGTGACGCTAATGACTAGGGATGCTCATTCGGATTCCACGGAAATACAATTTCCGAAATTCCGATCGGAAATTGCATTTCCGCATCGGAATGCGGAAATCGGTAATGCAAGTGCGTTAGGCGGATTTCCGCCGGAAATCGCAGAAATTTCCGCCGGAAATCGCGGAAATTCTGCCCGACTTTAACATTGATTTTCTCAAAAACTATAAGGTCTTTTTGAAAACTTTTTTTTGCATCTTGTTCAGGAGATTCTGCTTAATAAACAGTGAAAATTTGGTGTTTCTAGGACTTATGGGGGCTTTGCTATTAACCGCTAAAGTCGGCAGATTTTTACTTTTTACGGTAATGTAAAAGGCAGAAAATCCGCATCTGCCTATTTTCTGCATTTACATTACAGTAAAAATCCGCCGACTTTAGCGGTTAATAGCAAAGCCCCCATAAGTCCTAGAAACACCAAATTTTCAGGGTTTATTAAGCAGAATCTCCTGAACAAGATGCAAAAAAAAGTTTTCAAAAAGACCTGATAGTTTTTGAGAAAATCAATGTTAAAGTCGGGCGGAATTTTCGCGATTTGCGGCGGAAATTCCGCATTGGAATGCGGAAATTGGTAGCGGAAAGCGGAATCGGTATTTGGCAATGGCGGAATGCGGATTTACCGTGGAATCGGAAATTGGCATTTCCGACCATCCCTACTAATGACACATTAGACTATAACTCATTCTCCAGTTATTAGTAGCTGGTACATTTATTTTTGGTTTTGCATCAAGCCCATATACTACACTAAGGGCCCGTTCTCATTGGGGTGATTACCACTAATCGCCAAATCGCTGTCGATCGCTAGCGCAATACTAACTATATGGCACTGCAGTGATCTCACTGCCACGATTTCTGCCGATCACCGGTGATTCGCGATTAGCGGCAATCTCAAAATTCATTACATGCCGCATTTTTCCATGATTCTAGAGCGATTGCGATTAGAATGCTAAAAAGCGCTAATTGCGATTGCTCAAAGATCACAAGAGTGTACAGAGATTTTACCGTGTTAATCATGGTAAAATCACCAACACAAAACGCTAGCGCTAATTGCTAGCATTTTGCGATTACACAAGTGAGAACGGGCCCTTACATCAAGAGTTCAGTGTAGGATAGGAATCTCCGATACTGCCAGATAAATAGCTAATCACAGAACTAGATGCCAGAGGATTGGGAGAATTAGTCTCAAGACACAACTTCTAAGTATGCCCTAATCCAGGCTTCTGTTATAATACAGATTCTAGCGCATTCTAGTGCTGGAACTGTCAAGTTTATATGGGGTTTATATGGGGTTGTACTGGCCTGAAGTATTAGGCTACGTTTCCACTAGGGCGGATCTCCGTATCTGAAACACGTGCTGATGGGTACCGGTGCTATGGGGATCCGCATGTATGATGCGAAACATGTAGGAGGCACTCTGATTTTTTCCCCGCACACGAATTACAGATGCAGCCTATTGATTACAATGAGCTGTAATATCGCATCCGAAACAGCAAGAAATTGCAATAGTGGAAACACAGCCTAAAAGCCCATACTCACCACGCAATTTTCCCGACTATTTTTCCAACAACCGGCAAATTTTTTGGTGCAGGCGGGTGATCACAAGAACGATGTTTAGCTGTGTTCGGCAATAATGATCGTCATGGCAGATCGGATCTTTAAGATCCATGACAACTCCACGCAAAGTACAGCAGTCACTTGACTTCCCATTTGCGCCCATCGTGTGCCGTTGTGTGACATCGCGTGTACCCACCGGCCATTATATTGATCGCTGTCAGTGGGATATCACTGGATCCATCTTCCTCGTTTGGGTGGTATTTAGCTTTACACAGTGCTATGTTATGCATAATAAACTGTAGGCACTGCCTGGGGAAACTAATTTCCGTCCTGTGGTATGAATATTACAGCTACCTTCAAATGTTCTCAGCGCATAAGGAAGCCTGGCAATAAATAAAATAGGCTTAGCTTTTTCAACAATACATTTTTCATGCAGAAAATACTTACGTTAATTATCTTATACCGGCGCTGGGCTGGGATGCAATTATATTTTTACACAATCAACATAATTAAAAAACAACAAAACACCAAACAATATTAGTGATGTGTCGTCCTGCAGGGAAATGTAACTGATGGGCTGCTCTTCCCAGTTACATCTATGATAATGTATCATAGATGTATTTTATGTTAATTCTATAGTGTGTTAGTTACAAAGCAAGTTTACTAACCTGTATGACTGCATTGCAGAATTCAAGAGAATTCATGAACTGTATGAGGGTGGGGACTTGCAGCCAATCATCCTTTAGCAGACAATGCCACTCTTCGCCTTTGTCATCCAGTCTGGTGGGCAATGATGAGTAGAGACCACTCAGTCCTGTTGCTAGTACCTGTAAAAGGAGGAATAGTAAAGTAAGCCATTCCATTTGGAATTAGGTATACTCTGAAACAGTTTGAACATTTTTGAATCTTATATTGTCATATTTTTAATTATTATATTTCTAGTGTAGTTTTCATCCACTAGAGAAAACCCATGTGTAGCATATGTCAAACAGAGAAGCATTAGTGCATGCTGAAATGATGACAGGAGCAAAGAGCAAAGTACGTGGGCAGTACATAGAGAACATATCAGTATTCAGTGGGGTAGCTAGGAATTATGGGCCACATAGTAACATTTGGGGTACTTATAACTAGGCACTCTTGATCAATGCCACCTGCCCCTACCCTGTGGATATGAGCTGACTGGGCAATTTACAATCCTGTGCAATGAACACAGTGTATAGTCCTTGGGCTAAGAGACAAAGTCAGAGGGTGGAGAAACAAAGTAAAGTTATCAGTGAACACATCTGGTACAACCTGGGCCCCATAGCAGTTGCTATGGCTATTGCTACTTCCCTGTCAGTACTCAATCTTGACAACCAGCTGTAATTTCCTGTACCAAATATAACCTATATCAAATATGGCTGTATGTGGGATGGTGTTAATCATGGAGGGAATCTAAAGACACAACAACAAATTTGTTTAGGTGATACCTTTGATGACTAAACTGTACAATATTTCCTTGCAAGCTTTTGAAACTTACGTTTTTTCTTCATGCATGTTACAGAACTGGATCAGAACTACTTATCTCTATCCAGTTCTGTATCATGTCTGAGGAGAAACTTAAAGTGCCTGGACTGAGTCTTAACCACTTGCCAACCGCACGCTTATACCGTGCGTCGGCAAAGTGGCAGCTGCAGGACCAGCGACGCAGTATTGCGTCGCCAGCTGCAGCCTAATTAATCAGGAAGCAGCCGCTCGTACGAGCGGCTGC
Organism: Hyperolius riggenbachi; assembly: GCF_040937935.1. Classification (NCBI taxonomy): domain Eukaryota; kingdom Metazoa; phylum Chordata; class Amphibia; order Anura; family Hyperoliidae; genus Hyperolius; species Hyperolius riggenbachi. Next base: position 184,692,484 of record NC_090646.1, read on the forward strand.
TTCCTGTCAATTCACGGCGGGGGGCTCCGTGAATAGCCTGCGGGCCGCCGATGGCGGCTCGCAGGCTAAATGTAAACACAAGCGGAAATAATCCGCTTTGTTTACATTTGTACGGCGCTGCTGCGCAGCAGCGCCGTAAGGCAGATCGGCGATCCCCGGCCAATCAGCGGCCGGGGATCGCCGCCATGTGACAGGGGACGTCCTGTCACTGGCTGCACAGGACGGATAGCGTCCTGTGCAGCCCAGATCTCCCGGGGGTGGCAGGTAGGAGAGGGAGAGGGAGGATTTCGCCGCGGAGGGGGGCTTTGAGGTGCCCCCCCCGCAAAATGCCAGCCAGGAGGAGCGATCAGACCCCCCCTGCACATCATCCCCCTAGTGGGGAAAAAAGGGGGGCGATCTGATCGCTCTGAGTGCCCTTTGATCTGTGCTGGGGGCTGCAGAGCCCACCCAGCACAGATCACGTAAAACAGCGCTGGTCCTTAAAGGGGGGTAAAGGGTGGGTCCTCAAGTGGTTAAAGGGATCCAAGCAGCTCTTGGCTTCAAATAGCTGCAAGGGCTGCCATTGTTCAGAAGCTCAACCCCTGCTGTTTTACAATTAGCATTGTCCAGGCTAGGTGTGAAATTCTTCAACTGTAACTGATGTTTTCTGTTTGAAGTACAATGGGGGTTTGTTTGTGGTCAATTAAGTCTAAAGAGGTGATTTCTTATCTGTGTTCCACAATCTCATGCTCAGCGACCACAGGTCCTTTTTCCGACGGACAAAGTGGCTATTTTAACCCTTAGATGTAAAAAAATGAAGTAAAATTAAAGTTTTCTTTAATAATAAACCACATTTTTAGAATGCATTTTTAATTTGCTATAGAGCTGCCCTGGGTGTTAAAAATGATGCTCGGTTCACTTTAAGCCCCATACACACGCTCAACAGCGGTCTTTTATGCAGCACAATTGTTGAACAACTAAAAAAAAGTATTTTGCTATTGTTCAAACAGCTGATAAAACTGATAAGAAGTCAATCCAACTGTTGGATTGACTTCTTATCAGTCTTATCAGCTGTTTGAACAATAGCAAAATACTTTTTTTTAGTTGATTCATCTTGTTTCACAACAAAAGTTGTACAACAATTGTGCTGCATAAAAGACCGCTGTTGAACGTGTGTATGGAGCTTAACACTGCAAACATTTGTTCCCCCGAGTTATACCTGCTTCGTGGCATAAGTACATTTGCTTATCTTGCTGAAGCCATGTACAGACACTTGATCACTGTCCAAAATGATAATTAATAATCATTCAAATGGCGGTTTCAGTATGACCATTGTACAGACACACTACTTGGCTCTAAGAAGTGGCCTTTTCTGTTATATGGAGAGAGTAGTGGGAGGGCAAAAAGAAGATGCCCTGTTGTGGGAACTGCAATAGAAGTAATCTACGGGGCATAACAATATACCCTGCGAACCCTGCAGTGAAGGGGGGGCTGGTTTTGTGGTGCAGAGCAGCATGGCAACAAAACATCATAATGCAGTGGGACAGGTTCTCTTCAGTGCAGCCACAATGCAACCAATCCCATAGTGGCTCGCAGTGTGGGGGGGGGGGGAATTTCGTGAGCTACACATTAGAAAAACCCTGGGCCCCACTGCGAGACGTTGGATGTCTCCCCCCCCCCCCCCCCCCCCCGAACAATTGCGAAGAGAACAGGAAGCTTTTTCTCCCTGTGCCCAGACTTCTCAAGCATCACTACAGGACACAGCACTTGGGGAGGGGTAGAAAGGCTGGGGGTAGAACAACGCTGTACAAAAGACCCTCCTAAACACTGAATAGGTACTGTCTACAAATCTTTATCTGCAAAACTTTGTATGATCCCTTATCAGTGGCTGAGCAGATGCAGTCATTAGAAAAATTGTGCAGAGAACCTTACGTTTTTTTTTCTCCTTGCCCTTACAAGACAAGACAAGACAAATAACATTTATATTGTGCTTTTCTCCTTGCGGACTCAAAGCGCCAGAGCAGAGCAGCAGCCACTAGGGTGCGCTCTATTGGCAGTAGCAGTGTAAGGGAGACTTTCCAAAGGTCTCCTACTGAATTAGTGCTGGCTTACTGAACAGGCAGAGCCGAGATTCGAACCCTGGTCTCCTGTGTCAGAGGCAGAGCCCTTAACCATTACACCATCAGCCAACTGCCCTTAGTTGTCAGTCTCTCAGGACGGGGCCCCCTGTGGCTCCTAGGCCCCCCTGCAGCTGCATCCCTTGCAGGGTCTATTTGTACGCCCCTGTTCGTGGCAGTACCATGATGGGGGAAAGTCCAAATTTTGTGGGGGAGGAGGATAGTTAAATGACACCCCTGGTCATCCAATATGGCACAGAGGAGATCAGTATCAGTGGTGACACCTGTATTCATGCTAGATTTCCCACTGAGGTAATAACAAATAATCATCTTAGGCAACATTAATCTAGCTATATACAGCTTCATACTTAGCGGTACCAATCCCAAGAAATTGTTGGTGTAGAAGTTGGTCAATCAAGAAAAACTTTTGTTCCACTTTAATAAATCTGTCTATCCATCTATGCGTGTGTATGAAGACAGGCTACGTCCACTTGCATTAGCTCAGGTCCATTTGATGCACGAATGATTGAGGCACGAATGATTGATCTAGAGCTGTTTTTATACTTCCATTCTATTCTACCATTGCAGAGAGTAAATTTAGAGCAATCTGCTGCTATTCTGAAATACACACTAAAAGTATATCTTTTATTATATCTTTTAACAGAATAAAAATATATATGATACATTGCTTCTAACTCCATTTGGGACCATTTTCTACATTGACTCGTGCTGTAAATTAGAAAAAGACACAGCTGTGTGTTCCTGCCTGCAAATGCAGCTGCATCATGCTATCATTAACAGCAGCGTCTTTTCTTTGTATATTTAAACATTTTTCTGTAAATGTTCGGTAATTGGCTTAATGGTTACTGAGGTTTACCTTTCAGGATGGCAAAGCTTTCACCATTAGCCTCTACTGTATTAGCTTAGTGCACAACTGCTCAACCTCACTTATATAGGAGCACAATTATAATTTCTTTCCATTTATTTTGGGAGCACAGCTGTGCATTGTTCTGTGATTCCAAAAATAAGCACTATACAGAACAATGCACCAAAAGAAACAGCAAACGTCTTCATTTGGAAATCTGGAGACTTAATTAAAGGCCATTTTGATTCAAATCATAGATAATGCATGTCTGCCTTAATTGGGCCCAGGGATGACATGAAGGAATCACTACTTTGATGAATCAGCAAGTACATCAACTCTCAGCTAAGATTTACACACACGCTCCTCTCCAGACACATATGCTTCCCTAGAACCATGTTATAAGCACACAACAGTAGAGCATGCTTTTTTTGTGCCCCACAGACTGTCAGTGTTACAAGCTACAATCTTCTCAGATTGATTAAGTCTGTGCCTGCCTCCTTGCAGCCTGAACAGCAGGATAATCCAATACAAAGAGCAACAATCACATTGACAGCCAGAGCCATATTAAGACTACACAGGGCCCCAAGCAGAGCAATAAATTTAGGGGCCCCCTCTTCAGCCACCCTGTTGAAAGGATGTCCCCCTAGTATAGGTGACTGGATGTCCCTGCAGTATAGTTAGCCAGATGTCCCCCTACTATAGGTAGTAGCCAGATGTCCCCCAGAATAGATAGTGAGACAGCCCCCAAGTAAAGGTAGCCAGATGTTACCCCAGTGTAGGAAGCCAAGTGACCCCCCACACTATAGGTAGCCAGATGACTCCCCAGTATATATAGTTGTCACCCCCCCAGTATAAGTTGCCTGATGACCCCCACACACCCATCCCCCCACCCAGGCAGCCCACTATTTCCACAGTAAAGGTAGCCTGATGACCCCCCCCCCCCTTTACAGGTAGCCAGGTGTCCTCCCACCCAGGCAGACCACTATTTCCACAGTATAGGTAGCCAGATACCCCTTCAGTATGGATAGCCAGAGGATCCCCCCAGTGGAGGTACCCAGATACAAATTTCTCCCAGCCAGTGTCTCACGGGTGGGTCACATGATAAGAGACCCTGGCTGCTGCCATGGAGAGCAGATACTAAGAAGCACAAAGATGCAGCAGGGGAACCTGGAGAGGTAATAGACAATTTGCTCCCCTCTGCTCACACTCTGCGAATTGCATCTTTTTTTATGCCAGGTAATGTCACAACGTGTCAAACTAACAAGATTCATGTCTGAGCATGGCTGTGGCCACACTCAGATAAAACGAAGGTTAATTAGCTCAGCAATGATAGGAACCAATGGTAAACATCACAACCAGAACTCTAGACTGGGAGCACACTTGTCTGTGTTTTCTGCCCAGGAAAACTGAGAACAAATGTAAATCAATGGCGGGCCAGTGCACACTTCAAGGTGTTTTTCCTATACAGAAAAAAACCTGACAGAAGTGAAGCAAAGTGTGGATTTTCTTTTCTATATTAATCAAAGTACCTTCTGTGAAAAAAATGCCTGCATTTTCCCACATACAGTGCTGGGATCATTGTGTTATGCGATGATAAGCAATGTAAGCAAGCCAAAAAGAGAGAAAGAGAGACTGCAGTAGATGTGGAAAAAATGAAACATTATTTAAGCAGTGATTGACACAAATGATAGCCAGTTTACTGTCAGCATAAGCACATGGTAGCAGCTTATACTAGCATTCGTGAGGATGTGAGGTGACATGCCAGTATTATAGAATGAGAATAATATCCGTATATTGCATTACTATTCAGAGCTTCATGTCAAGCACATTTAAATATGTATAATAACAGTTTAATGGCAAATTACAAGCAACAGGGAAAAAACTGTACTAATGAATTGTATCAACTGAGATAAATTAGGGCAAAAACCTTATTTAATGCCTCAATGAATTCTTCTTTAATCATTTTCCCAGGTAGATTTTAGCATGATTTAAATTAATATGGAGCCAGTGAGGTGTATGTCTGTTCTTCATCGCATAACACAATGATCCCAGCACTTAACACTTTAAATGAACTGGGGTTGTATCTAGGTCCTAAATGAATCTTACAATCACCAAATAGACCAAATGACCCTTGTCATTTAAAGGAATACTATCGATTCACATATTATTTTCAATTGACACAGGATTGGTTTGGGAAGTGCCGCTAAGTACTGCTGTATACATTTTAGTAGCAACTTCTTTTGTTTACTGTTAGCAAAATACATTTAAACTTTACTGACGCCAATACTGATGCTGACTGAGCCATGAGGAGAGGGGAAATTCCCCTCACACTTGATCAGTTAACTCTGTGTGTAACTGTGTGTGAGAGAGAGAGAGAGACAGGACACAGTAGCTGCAACTGTTGGGAGCTCTGTTTCTGACTGAAGGGGATGAAGAGAGCAGAGGAAATGTAACTAATTCTCACAGCTTTTTCATACTGTTTTTGTTTTCAGAGTTTGATATGTTTGATATTTGCTTTCTGTAGTCTGATATGCAACTCTGGCTGTGCATTGAAGCAGACACCCCTTCTGCAATTGATTTGTCCCAATATAGCTAAATCCTACCCTCAATAAATTACAGTTTTTGCCTCTGATATTTAACATGAAAAGTAAGAAAATGTTTACACAGCTACTTAGACATTATTTGCACACTGTCATTTTAGAACACTTGGGTATCGATAGTATTCCTTTAATCACTTTGACTGACATGACTGTACAAATGTACTGTAGATACTACTAAAAGTAGTCCTGTCTAGTCAAGAGAAAATTTAATTATATCTCCAGACTCAGATTCTTATTACGTTACTTTTTCTGTGGTTGATAACCCACAACAAAAACTCCACAATAATTACTCATAAAGAAAGTCACATAGGCCCATATGCAATTAACTTTTTCTCCATAGTTGTAACGCTTGGTGGTGTATTCTCCACAGTCAGCATGCAACGCATGAGCTGGCGTGGAGGAGGTACACACACTAGCACAAGGAAACAGGCTATCCCTAGTATAGTGGAGGGGAGGACTGACTCCAACAGGAGATTGTGGCGCACAGAGCCGGTGCAGATCTGACAGCCACAAACAATGCTTTCGTTATAACGTCTCAGCGCAAAGTAGCGCTGAGCGCATAAACCAGAACTGAGGAGATCAGGACAGGTAGACAGAATGAACGCTTGCTAGCTAGCGGCTACTCAGCGACAGCAAGCGTCCAAAACCAGACAGACTGGAATGAGGCAGCCAATGCGTTGCGGCGATGGCGTGCCTCACAAAGACAGGACAGGATGGTCAGGAAATAGCAGGATTAAGATAGATGAACGTAACACAGATAAATATACAATAAGTATGTTTTCCTAGCGTATTACAATTACAGCTATCAATGAAACTATTTGTAACGTCTGACTAACATATGTATATATCGGCAATGAACCGATATATGACATAAGCAGGAACGCTGACTAGGAATGGAGTAATACAGGGAACAGGACTCAGAAGGATTCGCTATCTCTTCGCAGAGATGAACGCAATCCACAAACGGTAACAGAACAGGATTCAGAAGGATTCGTTATCTCTTCGCAGAGATGAACGCAATCCACAAACAGTAACAGAACAGGATTCAGAAGGATTCGTTATCTCTTCGCAGAGATGAACGCAATCCACAAACAGGACCAGGAACAGGATAACTAGCTCAGCACGGGTGTTCACGGTACGCGCAAACTACCGAAACGTGCTGGAAAACTGACTAACTGAACACAGGAAATAAACAGTTCGTGTACGTATACATCAGCGACACTGATGTATCAACGTAACACAAATACAAGGAAAATAATAAACGTGCTGGTATGCATATATATTGGCAATGAACCAATATATGATGCAAAGACCAGCAAAGTATCTTTATAACAAGAAACACGATCGGGGGCTAAAGCGACAGCAAGACTGGCTTACACTGAAGCTATGAAAACCCAAGGAAACCCTGCAGGAAGCAGATCTTTATACTGAGGTCATCCAATGGGAGCAGACATGCAGATTCCCACACAGGTGAATGATAATCAGTCACAAGCTGACAGCAGGGAAAGACAGACAAAGCTATGCAGCTTGCATGGAAATAGATCAGAACTGCCTGAGCTGCAGCACTACTACTTCCAGCAATAGCTGCTGCAGCAGCGATCATTACAATAGTTTACTCTTATGAGATCATTTTCATTTTCTCTTTAAAATATCTTCCCAGAATTTTACAATTGAGAAAGTACCCAACTAGGTGAAAAAGTACTATCAACATTATTTGGAGTATTTTCCTGCCTGCTGGTGGATGAAAGGGCAGTATATTGACAAGGGCCCATATGCAATTCACTTTTTACTCCTGAGTTTAGTCCTAAGTGATATTTTCAAACTTGTCAATAAAATGCCTTTTAAATCACCAGCAAGTTAGAACATATTTAGAATAGTTTTGATAGTACCTTTCCACCTACTTTGTTGGTACTGTTTCAATTGTAAAGTGCTGAAAAGTTATTCTAAATAAAGGATGACAAATTATCTCCTAGGGGAAAACTCAGGAGAAATTGGAATTGCATATTGTCCAAAGTCTGAAAATATCACCTAGGAGAAAACTTTGGAGAAAAAGAGAACTGCATATGGGCCATATAGTTAATGTGCATCCTGGCATTCCTGTCAAGGGGGAGTATACTCATACATGCAATTTCAATCAACCTCCTTCCCTTCACCTTCATATTTCATGTGGATCAGGTATAACTAGAAATCATAGGGCCTCCCTGCATAACTTGATATGACCCCTCTTCCTGCATTGAATTCCTGCATTACCACCACCCCACCATCACCATCACCACCATATGGAGGCCCCCAGGGTCAAAAGGCTAGTGCAGCCATCATAACCTCCTCTACGATAACAAGTGTGGTCACCTCAACTCCCCACTCCTCTGCATAGCCCCCCAAAGCAAATATGCCCACAGCAAACAATAGCCAAGACATCATTTGGCTATTGCTTGCTGCAATACTAAAGTAAATGTGCACCTCTGCACCCTGTGCGGAGAATGGTGCAGTCCTAATCGGAGCTTCCCGGGAATAGCAACGCAATCTTAGAGGGCAACTGCACATGGCTCCAAAACCAGATGTTTTCATCAGCTGTTTCAGAGACTGAAAGCTTTACTGTGCATGTGCATGAGTAGCGTGGCGCTAGCATGATGAGGGGAAATGGTTACATTATAATGTTTAGGGGATGACAACAATCTAGAGCATACCAACACCACAGGGGCTATTATGGTGCCACAAGAGTACAAGGTAGGGCCCTATTAAAGGGAGAGAAGAAGTCAGGCCTTCCCCCACCCCCTTCCCTAAAGCCACTTCCCTGGTAGTTACACTATATACTGTGAAACAAGCTCAATGTTATCTGTCACTAAGATGCTAGAAACTGCATCAACTGGTTGCTGTGGAAGACAGTGGGGCAGATTTATCAAAATCAGTGCAAGGCGAATTAGAGCAAACTGAGTGCAAAACAGGTGCAAAAGTGGGGCAGATGTGTACCAGCTCAAGGATTGCTCCCTCTGAGCATCTGTTCCAGCTTTGCTCCAAGTTTGCTCTAGTTTTCCACGCATTGGCTTAGATAAACCTGTCCCAGTGAGCCTCAGTTCCACAGATATCCATAGGTATGAGCTGTGCGTGTAATGGAAAGAGACCGAGTTTTGCAAAGTTGTATCTAGGAGTATAATCCCCTCTGACAGGATTATCAGCGGAGCATTACCTCTGAGAGACTTATTGCACTGAGCAGCCATTGTGAAGAATTGTGTTTTGCAGATGAAAAGCCAGAGATAAAGTATGAAACTCCCTCTGGCGAGATCATTTTATTTCCTTTGGACTAGACAGGACTAATATTAATAATATTTACATCATACATTCAGAGTTTTTTTATATTTAACCCTAACAATTTTCTTGTATATTAGATATATCTATTATCTGTTAGTCTTTACCCTATGGGAGATTTTATAAAAATGTATTTTTCTGTTGTCTAGATCTGAATTAAATCAGTTTATACTTGCAGAAAGCAGAAACATTTTGCACTAAATGACTGATAGTCATTTTCTTGCATCTGGAAAAAAAGTATTTTCCTTTGTGAGCCTTTTTAGTGTAGAGTGATTTGTAGTTGGTAGCTGTCCACATCTTGTGAGGAGAACTGATGACCGGGGACACCTCTGCAGTAAGTCGTCAGGCAGTGATGTCTTCGCATCAGGTGCCCCACACTCACAGCCTGTATCGTGTAGGACACCACAGGCTGCTCCAGCAAATGAGTCATCTGAGGTCTTTCTCACAGCAGAGACTTTACAGCTCCACAGCCAGCTACAAATAGAAACACGCACTGCTTCTTCCTCCTCACACCTTCAGCTAGGCACACATGCCATCTCTGGCACTACACTGTGATAAGGAATGCGACTGTAATACTGCAATAAGCGGGTTTTAAAGTACTTTTTAACTGAACATAGTAAGGATAAAAGAGAAGAAAGAACAGACAAGTTAACACATCAGGGAACATCAAGTGCGCTTTTCTGTATAAAAGGAATTGCCAAAAGAGAGACAGTTTAAAGATATCTTATTCATAACTGTAAGAAGTTTGAGCCAGTGACTGTTACTTTAGCATTTGCTTAGTAGCTGAATGCAGTCTGATTTATTTGAGGCTTACATTTCATGTAATACTAATAAATGTTAGAAGAGGCTGCCTGATATGACCTTCTGTAGACCTTTTCGGGCAAGAGGTCAGCCATGTTTAGGAAAGTCTCAGCTGTGTGATCAGCTATCACTGTACAAAGACATGCATGATCAGAATCCCTGAGGGTGCACACATTTCTTATCGACAGAAGATGGGGAATAAATCACTTACATGGAGCTGCAAAGCAGAACAGCCATACACTACAATTATCCATTAATGCAGAAAAATGCCAGTTTGGGCACAGATTAGGTGACGATGCCTAACGTATCGGCAGTCGGGTGCATAGTTTGTGGGCCTGAGCACACTAGAGTGCTTCTGTCCATTTTCCAGCAGCACATCAATGTTCCAGATGTTAGGAAGTGGACAGAAGTGGACACAAATACGTGAACTCAGGCCAAAAGTGCCGCTTTATCAGCAGGAAGGATTGGGCGTGAGACAATGCAGCCAATTCTTACAATAAAGGATTATTAATAAGAGTTAGGAAAAGATTGCTATTAGGGTAAGGGTTTGGATGAGGCTAGATTTAGTCATTGGGTTTATGTCAGAGGAAACCTAAAGTTAGACATCAGGAAGACATTTTCATTAGAGGGAAGCTTTGGAAGTGTGTTAGGCTATCAACTTCCCCACCCATACGAAAGGGCACACCCTGGATCTTATATTTCATTCCGGACTTTTAATATCACACATGGATATAAACCCAGTGGTATGGTCAGACCACCACACCATCCACTTCTCTCTGACAGCACCAGCGATAAAACACAGAGGGAAAGAACTCATAAAATACCGTTCACTGAAAGATGTCTCACCCCAGCACGTTCAGAATATCCTCAACTTCGACGCATTAACCAATCATTGCGCAGACCCAGACTCCATGGTCCTGATTTACAACCATGCAGTGTCATCTGCCTATGACGCCCTCGCTCCAGTTCGCATCAAACGATCTACACCACTTCACCATGCACGGTGGTTTGACAGCTCACTAAAGGACCTAAAGAAAGAAGTGCGCAGACTAGAAAGGAAGTGGCGAAAATCTCAGATTTCAAAAGATAAACACACCCTTGTCTCTCACCGGGAAAGCTACCAAAATGCGATCACCAAGAAAAAATCCTCCCACCTATCACAGGAGATCGCAAAGGCCGCCAACAGACCAGCCCAACTATTCCGCACAGTTGATAGACTATGTAATCCATCCTGTCTAAAACCCACTATAACTCCCTCAAAGGAGCCATGTGAGAAATTTGCCTGCTACTTTGCTGACAAAGTATCTTCTATTCGGTCTCTCATTCAGTCCACAGCACCCAAGACTCATGCAACTAATGGAAATAGCTGCAAAAACAACCTAACACCCTGGACTGATTTCAAAAGTATTTGTGAGGAAGAGATCTCAGACACCCTCTGTCGTCTCCACCAGACAACCTGTGACCTGGACCCTGGACCAACTAAACATATGCTGAAATGCCCTGACCTGCTTGGTCCAGCATTTCACAAAATAGTAAATTGCTCTCTGCAAGCAGGGAGGTTTCCTACCTCTCTAAAAGAAGGAATCATCAAGCCCCTTCTCAAAAAACCTTCCATGGATCCAGATGCTATGAGCAGCTACAGACCTGTCTCCAACCTCCCCTTCTTAGGTAAAGTTATTGAAAAGGCTGTCTATCTGCAACTTGAAACCAGGCTGTCAGTAAACAACATCCTGGACCCTCTACAATCTGGCTTTAAGAAACACCACAGCTGTGAAACAGCCCTCATCCAAGTCTGCAACGATCTGCTCATGGCAAGGGACAGAGGGGAATGCTCCATCCTAATCCTGTTGGATCTCTCAGCTGCTTTTGATACAGTTGACCATGAAATCCTGCTTAACAGACTGCAGGAGTACTGTGGCATCAGTGGATCAGTCCTCCAGTGGTTCAGATCATTCCTGACTGACAGAACACAGAGAGTATCCCTAGGACCTATAATGTCCAAACCTGCACCTCTACAATTCGGAGTGCCACAAGGATCAATCCTATCCCCTCTGCTGTTTGCAATCTACATGTTGCCACTCGGTACACTTATCCAACGACATGGCCTGACGTACCACTGCTACGCCGATGACACACAGCTATACCTGTCCTTCAAACCTGGTGGAACAGACCCTACCCCAAAAATAAACTCTTGCTTAGCTGAGCTTCAGGCATGGATGAATGATAACTGGTTGAAACTGAATGCTGACAAAACTGAGGTCCTGTTTGTCCAAAGCCAGTGCTCGCCATCAAAACAGCTCTATCCTAAAGCAACACCAATCAGGATTGGGAATTCAGACATAAACAGCTCCAACCTTGTGCGCAGCCTTGGCGTACTAATCGATGGGGAATTGAGTTTCAGAAACCAAATTTCATCTGTAGTTAAATCTTCCTTCTTTCATCTGAAGAACATTGCAAAGATTAAACATCTGATTCCCCCAGAGGATCTTCAAACCCTAGTCCACGCCTTCATCACATCACGGCTGGACTACTGCAATGCCCTTTATGCTGGCCTCCCCAAAAAAGACTTGAGTCGCCTGCAATTAGTGCAGAATGCTGCTGCCAGATTGCTAACAAACCAGCCTCGCCACTGTCACATTACACCGATCCTTCGCTCACTGCACTGGCTACCAGTAGAATGGAGAATACTCTTCAAGATTGGACTGCTGACATTCAAATCCCTGCACAATCTGGGCCCTGGATACATGAAGGACTTGCTGAAGCTGCACCACACCTCTCACAACCTCAGATCAGCAAGTTCTATAAACTTGGTCACTCCCAGAGTGCACCTCAAAAAATCTGGAGACAGAGCCTTCTGTCATGCTGCCCCTACTCTTTGGAACTCCCTACCACACCCAGTAAAGACAGCACCATCCCTGGAGCTATTCAAATCCAGACTGAAAAGCCACCTGTTTAGCCTGGCATTTCCAGATTTATAAAATTCTTCCCCTGTACCACGATGGTCGGAGCCATGCTTATGCGCTTTGAGTCCCACGGGAGAAAAGCGCTTTACAAATGTTATTTGTTGTTGTTGTTGTTGTTGAAAGGGGTCAGCATAAAAGGGGTAGGTTAGCATACCTCCCAACCATCCCCATATGAACAGGTCTGTCCCTTGTTGGGATCATGCCCCCTCCCCAACCCCCCCCCCAGAGAGTAATAACCTAAGGCAGCAGATGCACATGTGCACACCACTTATCATTAGACTATGAAAGCTAGGAGGGCAAGAAGTACAAGAAAGTACTGCAGTTGTGGCATTAGTTGCAATGGTGTAGCAATAAGGGATGCAGAGATTGCAATTACACCAGGCCCCCTGGACCTGAGGGGCCCACATGGGGCGTATGCGCCATTCCATTGCACAGTCTGTTGGGCTCAAGGTGAATTCCAGACAGCATTAAATACTATTCCCCCTCCAAGTCTTAGCCCACATAATTAGGGGCTCAGCTATGGCTGGCACCCGAATGACATTTAAAATCCAGCTGCGCCGCTATAGCCATAATAACATTATGTCTATGGGTGTCCTGAAAGCAAGGCGCTACCTGGATAAGCTCACACCAGAAGCACCTGTCTCACACATGGGACTCTCCTCCAGTTGCTGCATTAGTTATAAAGAAAAGGATTAAGATGAAATGGGGCCCTGGGCAAGATAGCAGTTTTTGCCCACTGCTGATGATTTTTAGTGGGGGCCAGCATCCACCAGCCCCCTAGACTCTCTCCAGGCCCTATGCAACTGCCGATGTTTGCCTTGTGGATGATCCAGCTCTGTGATTATTAATTAATACTGTAGTGGTAATGATCACTCTTTATGTGCTTTAAAGAGTAACTGTTAGGCAAAAAATCAAATATCAATTGTCTATTTTATACGGTAAACAAACAATAAGGATGCTAACCAGGCAATCCAAAAGCTAAAAATCACTCTTAATTTTCTTCTCAATAGAATATGATTTACCAGGTCCCCTGGCTCTTATTTTGTACATTTGCTGTAAAAGAGAAGCTGCAGTGCATGCTGTTTTTTTTTTACATCTTTACTTTCTTCCCCTTTTTACCCTCAGACATAACTAATGCCGCCTTCTTTCACTCCCATTTTTCCCTCCCACACCTCTGTTCCTCTCTGATGGCCAATATTTGCTGAGAAAGTGACTCAGCTGAAATCCGATCCATACAAATAAACCAGGTCTGCAAAGTCGTACAATGATTTGTGACGATGCACTTCTAACTGCAGAGCTGTGTGGGAGTGTCTGAAGATTGGGAGGAGGGTGGGCAATGCATACATAACCAGAAAGAGGAGAGGAAACAGAGGAAATGACATCAGGATTGGCTTTAGACACAGGGATTCTAAAATGGAAACTGACAGAAACAGAATTTTCTTTATTTACTGTATAAAACGCACTGAAATAAAAATGTGGACAAATACATATGTTATGTAAGTAGAGCAAGTATTTATCTACTAATATATGTGTTTTTTTCTGAGATAGTATGGCTAACAGCTCCTCTTTAAATAGTAGTGATCATTAATAAACTAATAACTTTACTGCCTGTGCTTATTCCACTCTCACACTGTGGTTGTCCTCACCCAGAAAGCAGATTTTGGTGGTCTTTTTCATGCAATTAATTATTACACATACAAAGCTGGGGAAGGGGTGGCAAGTAAAATTTGCATTTTGGCACATATAGCTAATGGTTCATATATTGTATATAAGGTGTGGTGAAATGCTGATGCATGTATTGCAGATTTGACAACTTGACAAAGAGCACGGAAGCTCGAAACAGCGGCCTGTCGTTGTAAAGCTGCTTTTAACCCATGTGACCAATAAAAAGACTATAATTTACATTGGTGGTGCCTGCTCCAACTTGGATTTAGAATATTAGAAGCAAAGAAAATATTCTCATATTTTTATTTTCAGTTATATAGTTTTTTTTATAACATTGCATCATTCTCTAATATTTGCAGTTTACACATTACTCAGCATTCTAAATAATTTTACAGAGCAGGCCAATGAAATATTGACCTGTCCTCTGCAGAAGAAAAAAAAACAATACAATGACTGACAGTTGAGATAATAAGCTGCAGAAGACAGAGTTCTCTGTGATTTTGAAAGTCGTGGAGCTCAATGGCTCTTTTGCATAGATAACAACTGAAGTTTCTTAACTCTTCCTGTACTGGATACAATATTAGACTTATGTCTCTGCTCCTAATGTTTTATTTCTTAGCTGTACTACACATACAAATAATTATATCATTTTTTATTTATTTTTTTTGCTTCAGTTTCTCTTTAAGTCATTGTTTAATACAGCAAACTAATTTTCAGCATTTCTGCCTAAACAGGCAATGATCCATTGAAAAGGACAAAATTTCTCCCTTACTTATGCAAGACAATTGCAGGCAGTATAATAAAATCCTGAGATGTTTGAGCTCTGTGTAAGTAATTACACAGACAGGCAGTGAAATTGTAGATATCCATTTGAAGTATTATCATAGTTAATATTAAATGGAAGCGATAAAGCTTCTGTGCTGATTTGCAATTTTCATATAACCGATGTTATAGGTGTATTTAATCTTAATCAAGGTCACAATTAATATTTAACTACACATTTAAAGAATCACAGCCTAGTTTTTTTCATCTCGAATTCAATTTTGGAGATTTAAGCTTACAGGATGTACACGCCAAAGACAACAATATAAATTTAACCACTTTACCCCCGCGCGTACGGATTTCTCCGCCCCTTTTTCCATCCTTTCACCCCCAGGGACGGAGAAATCCGTACTCTGCGCACTCCCGCCGCTGTCCGCGCTCTCGCTCGTAAACACGCCGCCCGCCGCTAGTAAACACGCCGCCGCCCGCTCGCCCGGAGATCAATGAACGGGAAAATCCATTCCCGTTCGTTGATCTCAGCCCCGCAATGATCTGCTGCCGCTCGGCTGAGCAGCCCGATCATTGTGAAAAAATAACAAAGTCCCAGCCTCTTTCTACTTCCTGCAAGAGTCCAGAAGGACGCTTGCAGGTCGTATGAAACAAATTGGTAATGGTGCCATCTTGTGGCCAAATAGTAAAACTACATCCTAACCATTTTTTACACACAAATAAACTTGTTTTACACAAAAAATTAACTCCTTACCTCCCACACTCCCCAATTATTTTTTTTTGTAATTAAAAAAAAAAAAAAATTTACAATTTAAAAAAAATACATAAATAGTTACCTTAGGGACTGAACTTTTTAAATATTTATGTCAAGAGGGTATAACACTGTTACTTTATAAACTATGGGCTTGTAATTAGGGATGGACGCAAAACTGAAAAAAATGCACCTTTATTTCCAACTAAAATATTGGCGGCAAACATTGTGATAGGGACATAATTTAAACGGTTTTATAACCGGGATAAATAGGCATATACATTTAATGGGTTTTAATTACAGTAGCATGCATTATTTAAAAACTATAAAGGCCGAAAACTGAAAAATAATAATTTTTTTCCCACATTTTTTCCTATTCTCCCATTAAAACACATTTAGAATAAAATTATTCTTGGCATAATGTCCCACCTAAAGAAAGCCTAATTGGTGGCGAAAAAAACAAGATATAGTTCATTTCATTGCGATAAGTAATGATAAAATTATAGACGAATGAATGGATGGAGCGCTGAAAGGTGAAAATTGCTCTGGTGGTCAGGGGGTAAAACCCCTCAGTTGGGAAGTGGTTAAAGTCTAAATGTGGGTATAGCACTGAATATAGATGTGTCACAATCACAGACTGTGTGCACTGTCTAATGAAAATGCTTAGAAATCCACATAGAAATAGTGCAATAGCTTGTTCTGATTGTAATATCTCATGCAGTTAGTCTTTCTGCCACTAGATGGTGATTCTTGTACGTTTGTAAGCTATGTGCGCAACAAGCTCAATGCTGAGAGGAGCGGTAGCCATGTATAAGAAGGGCAGCGCAATGCACCTCTGGGAAACCACTTCCGCCCTGAGGAAGCTTGGGATTGGACCAAGCGAAACATGTAGGTGTGTCCCTTACGGCACCACGTGGTAATGCCGCACACGCCGACCCAACACAGCGGTTTAGCCGTGCATAGAGTGCATAGAGTTCCGTGGCCTGCAATCTACCTTAGCGCCGAGAGCGCGGACTTTGAGCCATATACCTGAGACGGGATCCAGCGGCATCTGGAAACATACCTCTGAGAGTCTGCTTGGCGGTTGAGTGTGAGACAACAGCCTATCTGGCTGCATCAATGTGTTTCTACAGCTATGCGTACGCTAAATGGTTTGCAATATCATCTGCTGTATGACTGCATACCTTGATGGCACCACACTGCATCCAAAGTTCCCTTATAAAACAGCAACTTCGATTGAGTTGCAATTGGGACACTTAAGAATTTGTGTGCAGCATCGTATTTATCAGCGCTTGATGTCGATGCAGACGCTTGAAATGTGATTCACATCTAAATGCCCAGAACTTTGGTGCAGGGATGAGCAGAAACTACGCCAGTGCGAATTTACGCATCATAGTTCGCATCTACGCTTCGTAGTTGGTAGGTGAAGTTTCAAAAGTACGCTTACAAATTTACGCGTAGTGAAGTACCGCTACGTGTAACTTACGCCCACTATGTGTAGTTAACATGTGTATTGCGTAGTGAACTACGAATGCGTTACTCGCGTCTAATTTTCCGCGTGCAATTGTATGCTTACAAATGTACGCATTGGAAAGGGGAATGTACGCATAGAAGAGTTCCCGGTACAAGCATTTAAAGAGGAATTAATGCATAAAATTTTCTGCATACGGTGCTTGAGCATCGGTATACACTACACTTCGCACTACGCGTAATTGCGTATTTTAACGCGTAGTCTACGAAATGCATATGAAGCGAATATTTGATTTCAAAGCCGTCGTTTGGCGAAGCGTAATTGCGTAAAACTATGCGTAGTTCCAGCGTAGCGAAGTTGGCTGACTATGACCATCCCTGCTTTGGTGGTATCTTGCTGCACTTTAAACTGCTATTTTTTTGCCCCATGAGGAAATTGTCTGTACCGTTGCTGGTTCCTGTGATCCTTGGACTGAGCCCAATTGCTTTATAGGTTTAGTTCAGCCAGTTTTTTGCACTCTTAGCTAGCTGTAGGCCGGTGAGTGAATGGCATTGTGTAGGCCAGCCTTGATGTTATTAATGTATTGACAGATCTATCAACTATTTTATATGGATGTTTGTCAGAGTATGCACTTTAATCTTTTGTAACGCAAAATAAAGTGCCTACACAGTGTGTTTTTGGACATACACTCTTACTTGATTTCTTTTTTCCTTTATTACCTTATTTTTGAAAATGCTTAGAAATGCCTTAAAGAAGAACTGTAATGAAAATAACAATGAATAAAATTGCTTATTTTTTACAATATTAATTTATAGATTATTTGGTCAGGGTTTGTCCATTGTAAAATCTTAACACTCCCTGATTTACATTCTGAAATTTATCACTGGTGATGACACATTTAGTCCTGCCAGGTGATCTGTACTGAATTTTCGTTTACTGCGAGTTCTATGCACAGGAGAAATACTTCTTGCATGGCAGTTGGAAAAAGCTGTTATTTCCCACAATGCAATGAGGTTCACAGACTGCAAACTGTCAGGACCATAGTCATGACATCACACTGTGGGAGGGGTTCCTCCACAATATCAGCCATACAGATGTCCCTGGTGATCTATGTGGGAAAAGGTAAATATTTCTTGTGGGAAAGGGGTATCAGCTACTGATTAGGATGACATTCAATCCTGGGTTAAAGCTCCTCTTTAAAGAAACTTAAAAACAGAAGAATGTGAATAAACATTTGCATCTGCTCAGGAGAGGAAAGTAAGGGCTGGTTCAGACGGACATCTGCAGAGCGTTTACCGCCAGTGTTCGGGACTTGGCGTTAAACTCTCCCATTTAAGTGAATGGGAGCGTTTGTACCAGGCTTTTACCGGCGTTTACGCAAACGTGGCGGTCGAGTCACAATTTTCCCTGGCGTTCAAGGTGACCCTGGACGCTACATGTAGCGTCCTGGGGCAGTTAACTGCCACGGGTAATGTTCCCCTAGGGGAAGAAAAATGCCGAATGCATCTGAAAGCTACGTGAAGGCTGCTGAAAGCCCCGAACGCGTCGCCGCCGCAACGCCACCAAACGCGACACCACAGAAAGCCGAGCAGACGCCTGTGTGAACCAGCCCTAAAAGGGAGTGGTCACTTGCCCCTGCCAGAAAACCTTCTACCTGTCAGTAAACAATCTAGTATCTTGATGGCATTGTGGTTGCGTGGCCTTGCACTTTACAGCTCTAGCATACAGGTTCAGTTCATGGCCAGGACACTATTTGCATGGAATTTGTATGTTCCTCCTGTGTTTGTGTGTTTTTTCTCCCACATTCCAAAAAAACATATTACTTGGGTCATTTGCATTATATTACATTGAGAACATTAACCACTTGAGGACTGCGGTGTTAACACCCCCCCCCTCCCCCCTCCTAGTGACCAGGACATTTACTGTAGTACTAAAAATGCCTGCGCGCGATCTCCTGCTAGCCCCATAGACGGCCGTTCACGCCAATCGGCGTGGAGTGGTCCTGGGGCTGCCACACTGCTCACGCCAATTGGCATGGAGCAGTCGGCAAGTAATTAAACTAAGTAGGGACTTTAAATTGTGGACCCCTTTTAAGGCTCCCTGCACACTGCACGCGATTCCGATTTTTAATCGTTTTTTTACAGCCGATTCCGATTTCTAATCGTTACTGCATGCTGCGTTTTTTTTCCTCCATTTTTCTGTTGAATGTATTCAGGGAAAATTGGAATTGCAAATCGGAATCGTAAAACGGATTTGCAGTGTGCAGGTAGTCTTAAGGACAACCGAGGCAAAAATAAACTAATGAAATAAACAATTGCATTTATCTTCCTTCACCTAAAAATGACTTTTTAAGATATTCCACAGTTTTATTTTATTTTTAAATCTACTTTTTAAGTTTTAACTGTTTTATTGTTTTTGCTCATTGACACATTCATTAAAGTATGCCAGAGATTAAAATCTATGAACAATTGACCCTTTTTATCTCTTTCCTGCTCTCAGAAGCCATTTTCTGCTAGGAAAGTGTTTCACAGATGGAATTTCTAATTAGTGAAGGTCCCACTGTAGTCACTTCCTGTCTGAGTCAGGACTGAGTCAGCCACTTACATACTTGATATTTAACTCTATTAGGCAAATAAAACAAAAGGAACACAGCATAGTTATTTGTGTGCTAGGCATTGTACATACCCATGTCTATCTCATCTTGTCACATGTCACCTCAGGTATCCTTTAAAGCGGATCCAAGATGAAAAACTAACTATTACAAGTAACTTGTCTATATATGTTATCTAGAGTTGAGATAGTTTACACAGCATATCTTATCTGCAAACAGCTTCAACAGTTTATGAATATTTATTCCTGTGATACAATAAGGGCAGCCATGTTCTGTTTGTCACATTGTCACTGGCTGAGAGCTGGAGAAGCTATCAGCTTGCCTGTCTGTAAATTCAGTCCCCTCTCCTCCTCCCTCCTCCCCTCTGCCTCTGAAATCAATGGCTAGTAACACCTTCCCCTCCTCCAGCCCAGACTGAACTCCTATAAGCTCTTGCTACTGTCTGAAAATGCCAAGGCACTGTGAAAAGCCGTGGGCAAGGCTTGTTTAGTTTATAGGGAATTCGAGTATTAAAACAAAACAAAAAAAGTATTTGGCTTGAGGAATCCTATATAATAAAACCCTAATGTCCCTGCGTCCGTCCCTGTGTCAGTGCTTTTTTGCACTGCACATGTGCAGGGACAGACGCAGAGACACTGCGGAGAGCCGGAGGAGGACGGGGCCAGAAAGGGCGGGCATGCATGTGCGCGTGCGTCGGGCGGGTGCGCGCACGTGCGAGATAGGTGCGCAGCGGTATTAGTGACAGACCTAGCCCGTTTTTAAACAGTTTAAGTCATTAATGCCATATAAACTATATGAAAGGAACACAATCATGCAATGAGTAAACGTTTATCTCGGATCCACTTTAACCTATTGGGGACCGCCGCAGGTTGAATCAACTTCCGGCAGGTGGTGGTACCGTTCTGACCGGACGTTGATTCAACGTCCGCGCTAAAGCACCGCTCCCGACGCGATCGTGCGCACCCGGAGGGGGAGATTAAGCTGTCATATGACAGCTGGCATCTCCCCCTAGTGATCAGCAGCCATCGCGTATGGCTGCTGATCACGTGATCACTACGATCGCCGTTGGATCGTAGTGATCACTCTGACAGCGGCGGCGGCAGGGGGGAAAAGAAGAACATCCACTCACCTCCCTGCCGTTCTAGTGACGATCGGCGCCCCCCTCTGCTCTGGCCGGCATCTCTGCTCCGTCTGACGTCAGCACCGGGTCCCGGCTTGATGACGTCATCAAGCCGCGACCCGACCTGAGCGTCATTTGGAGCGGAGATGCCGGCCAGAGAAGAGGTGGCTTCTGTGGCTCATCGCTGGAGCCTGGAAGGTAAGTGATGGCTGCCAGCTACAGGGGGGACACTTGCCACCATGGGGGGGACACTGCCCAGCCAGCCAAAGAGGGGATCTGGCCGCCCGACCCCCCCAAACGCGCGCACCCCCCTCCACCGCAAAATGCCCTGGTTCTTAAGGGGCGTTAGGCGGACGGTCCCAAAGTGGTTAAGGAATAGCTGTCAACATTAGCTGTTCAATGTAGTTTTTGCCAAAATTGTCAGAGCTCTGTAAATGTATAGTAAAGTACAATTTGAACTTTATTAGAGCCACACTTAAAGGTAGAATGTTTTTCTGGATAGGTGTAGGCACTGCAATCCAGAGGTTGTTCGTGTTTGCATAACTGCTCCTTGATTAGATTGATGTCAAATAAATCACCTCACACTGGCCACCTCCTGTATCACTTACTATCCGTACTATAGGCTACAATCTTCTCAGACCATGCCCTTCTCCTTGTGGTCTGAATAGTTGAGATGATGCAATTAAACCAGCTGAAGCAGCTATATTCCCAGAGCCTGAAATGAGATGCTAACACGTTCCTTCTTTTGGTCATGAGATTAACATTTCAAGACAGCAGAACCTTTATTTCATACAAAAGAGGTAACATTTTAGGTATTTAATCCTTAAGTTAAAGTGGAACTGACCTGAGAACTTCTTCTCTGCTCTGCTTCCTTAAGCCCTGTCTACACGGGGAGAGATTGTGGCGATCTGGCGGCTCGATTAGCCGCCAGATCGCCTCTTCCGCGTGCCCGCTGCTTCCCCACTCGGCTCGCGTGCGCGGGAATCAATACCCGCTCGATTCCCGTTCGTCCCCGCGCCGCGGCGCTTATCTGCCGCTCGATTCCCTGCCATTGTCCCCACGCAGGGAGCGAGCAGGGAATCGGCGGTGCAAAGATCCATCCTGTCGGATCTTATCAATCGAGCTGCATCAGCGGCTCGATTGATAAGGAGCATCGCGGCCGCATCTACGTGTGTAGATGCGGCTTAACAATGTACAGAAATTTTTAAAAAAAAGCCCCGAAAATGTACTGGATGAGCTAGCTTTCAGGAAGCACAGAATAGGTGAAAGCATCTGTCTTTTCCTGTACAACCAGTGCTGGGCCACTGTGAGTCACACCTACTGATAACACACTCCTACAGATAATTACACTCAAATGTAGCTAAATAAGTAAACACAGCTCAGTGCAGCTGATTTCTACAACATTTCTATGTGCAATTAATACATTTCAGGCTATTCTATGCAAGAGCTAGAGTCCACTTCAAGGATTCAATCCTTAACTTATGAATATAATGAACATATAAAACTAATATAAAAGTGACAGCTGAACTGATGTCAAAGGTTCATCTAGACACTAGGTTCTCAACTTGGCTTGAGTTTAGGGGCTACTTGAAATTAAAAGTTGCCATAGACAAATCTTTTGCAGTAAGTTCAGTAATAAATACGTAATAGTAATAATAATAATAATAATAATAATAATGGCCTAAATGTGTCATGAGGTACATGAGCTGATGTTATTTACAAAAGGGGAAACTCGGCAAACATTAAGACCCTTATTTAATTCACTTTTTCCCCTAAGTTTTCTCCATGGTGATATTTTCACACCTTATTAATCAAATGTCTGTTAAAGGATACCAGAGCCCAACTTCTAATTATTAAAAAAATGTGTTGTGGTGGTGGGAGGGGTTCAGCCTTCACTTACCGCTCTCTCTGTCCCTTTGTTCTCCCGTTACAGTCCCCATTTGTGGCTGCCGACCAGCCATCCACTATTCAAATACTGCGCCTTCTGACATCACTTAGAGGCCCGTGCGCGCTCCAGACTTGCTGGCGTGCTCCTCTAAGTGATGTCAGAAGGCGCAGTATTTGAATAGTGGATGGCTGGTCTGCAGCCACAAACGGGGGCTGTTATGGGAGTATGGAGGGACAGATCTTTGAACAGGGGAAGCGGTAAGTGAAGGCTGAACCCCTCCCACCACCACAACATGTTTTGTTTATCGTTAGATGTTGGGCTCTGCCTCTGGTATACTTTAAGCCATACGCAAGCAAGAAAATACTCACAATAGTTTTGACAGTACAGTGGAACCTTTGTTTGCGAGCATAATTAATTCTGGAAACATGCTTGTAATCCAAAGCACTCTTATATCAAAGCGAATTTCCCCATTAGTGTTGGGCGAACATCTAGATGTTCGGGTTCGGGCCGAACAGGCCGAACATGGCCGCGATGTTCGGGTGTTCGACCCGAACTCCGAACATAATGGAAGTCAATGGGGACCCGAACTTTTGTGGTTTGTAAAGCCTCCTTACATGCTACATACCCCAAATTTACAGGGTATGTGCACCTTGGGAGTGGGTACAAGAGGAAAAAAAAATTTAGCAAAAAGAGCTTATAGTTTTTGAGAAAATCGATTTTAAAGTTTCAAAGGGAAAACTGTCTTTTAAATGCGGGAAATGTCTGTTTTCTTTGCACAGGTAACATGCTTTTTGTCGGCATGCAGTCATAAATGTAATACATATAAGAGGTTCCAGGAAAAGGGACCGGTAATGCTAACCCAGCAGCAGCACACGTGATGGAACAGGAGGAGGGTGGCGCAGGAGGAGAAGGCCACGCTTTGAGACACAACAACCCAGGCCTTGCATGAGGACAAGAAGCGTGCGGATAGCATGCTTTGTACCACCATGCAGTCATAAATGTAATAAAGATAAGTGGTTCAATAAACAGGGACCACGCGGCAACGCTAACCCAGCAGCAGCACACGTGATGGAACAGGAGGAGGCGCAGGAGGAGAAGGCCACGCTTTGTGAGACACAACAACCCAGGCCTTGCATGAGGACAAAAAGCGTGCGGATAGCATGCTTTGTACCGCCATGTAGTCATAAATGTAATAAAGATAAGAGGTTCCATAAACAGGGACCGGCAACGGTAACCCAGCAGCAGCAGCAGCAGCAGCAGCACACGTGATGGAACAGGAGGAGGCGCAGGAGGAGAAGGCCACGCTTTGTGAGACACAACAACCCAGGCCTTGCATGAGGACAAAAAGCGTGCGGATAGCATGCTTTGTACCGCCATGTAGTCATAAATGTAATAAAGATAAGAGGTTCCATAAACAGGGACCGGCAACGGTAACCCAGCAGCAGCAGCAGCAGCAGCAGCACACGTGATGGAACAGGAGGAGGCGCAGGAGGAGAAGGCCACGCTTTGTGAGACACAACAACCCAGGCCTTGCATGAGGACAAAAAGCGTGCGGATATAGCAGCAATGCTTTTTGCCGCCATGCAGTCATAAATGTAATACAGATGAGAGGTTCAATAAACAGGGACCGGAAACGCTAAACCATCCCAGATGTTCATCGGTCATGTTACTTGGTTGGGGTCCAGGAGTGTTGCGTAGTCGTTTCCAATCCAGGATTGATTCATTTTAATTTGAGTCAGACGGTCTGCATTTTCTGTGGAGAGGCGGATACGCCGATCTGTGATGATGCCTCCGGCAGCACTGAAACAGCGTTCCGACATAACGCTGGCTGCCGGGCAAGCCAGCACCTCTATTGCGTACATTGCCAGTTCGTGCCAGGTGTCTAGCTTCATGCCCGGTTTCAGGTCCAGCGGTGCCAGCCACAAATCCGTCTGTTCCTTTATTCCCCTCCAAATTTCCTCCCCTGTGTGCTGCTTATCCCCAAGGCAGATCAGCTTCAGCAACGCTTGCTGACGCATGCCAACAGCTGTGCTGCACTGCTTCCACGATCCTACTGCTGCTGGTGCTGGGTTAGCATTTCCGGATGAGGTACAGCTTTGAGATGCGTTGGAGGAGAAGGAGTCAGAGAGGTAGGTGCTGCTGTTGTTATCCAGCTGTTTGCGGCGTGGGCAACACCCGCGCCGTAGCAGGTGAGGAATCGCTGCCAGGCTCCACAAGGTTCACCCAGTGCGCGGTAAGGGAGATGTATCGACCCTGGCCGAACGCACTCGTCCAGGTGTCAGTGGTGAGGTGAACCTTGCAGGCAACGGCATTCTTCAAGCTTCGGGTTATTTAGCTGACCACGTGCTCATGCAACTCAGGCACTGCAGAGCGCGCAAAGTGGTAGCGGCTGGGAACCACGTAACGTGGGATGGCCACTGACATCATGCCCTTGAAGCTGTTTGTCTCCACCACTCGATATGGCAGCATTTCGCAGGCCAGAAGCTTGGCTATGCTGGCTGGCTGTTACTGCCACGGCCCGGGGGTCATTTGCTGGCAATTTCCTCTTGTGCTCAAACATCTCAGAGACAGACAACTCAACCGTAGCGCTGCACACCGAAGGGCTGTTGGTTGTTGTGTTTGATGAACACTGGGAGACCTCAAGAGCACTAGTCCGGAAAGTGACAGTGTCAGCATCGTCTGATGTTTGTGAATGTTGTGAACCACGCAATGGCTGGGCTACTGCTGCTGCTGAGGCGGGTCTGGTGGTGAGTCTGGTGAACCCAAGGGAGGCAGTGTTGCTGGTGGTACCCTGTCCTGCCGCGTTTGCCCACAGAGTGGGATGTTTGGATAGAATGTGGCGGCTCATGCTGGTGGTGGAGAGGTTGTTAATACTTTTCCCCCTGCTCAGGCGGGTCTTGCACACCTTGCAAATCGCCATGGTAACATCCTCAGTGCAGTCTTCAAAGAAAGCCCAGACTTTAACTGGCTGAGGACTCGGACCTCGTGCGTGATGTGCTGGTGCTGCTTAACCCACTGCTGGACGCTTGAGAGGTCATCCAAGTAATTATCTGGTCCTGTTCTTTTGGATCTGTGAGGGTTGTTGTCCTGGACAACATGGGCAGTATTGAGTGGGTTTTCTTGGGTGCTCCCCTGTGGCCTGTACGTGAACCGTCAGGGGAAACACCTCTTCCCTTGCCCCTCCCTCTTTCACCGGATTTCTTCCTCATTTCACTTATCCTTAAAGTACACGCTGACTGGCAGCAGTACAGTGGCAGTACAGAAATGCTATACAGTGATGGGTGAGCGGTGTACCACTATTGTCAGCAGTGACACAGAGCACAATGCAATACAGTGGCGGGTGAGCGGTGTACTACTGTTCCCAGCAGACACAGAGTGGAAGTAAACACAATGCTATATAGTGTGGCTGAGCCGTGTACACAGAGTGGCATTAAACACAATGCTATATAGTCTGCTATATAGTCACCCCGAACAGGGTGATGTTCTGCAGAACCCGAACAGTGGCAAACACTGTTCGCCCAACACTACTGGGAGGGAACGCAGATTTTAGTACCTAAACACACGATACAACATGTTTTCCGGGGTCGGACTCTGAGGCACATACAGATGGTCCCGATCATCATCCTCATCATACAACTCTTCTCCTGAGTCTGACCCACCCACCACCTCTGCCACCCCAACATCCCCAGACACAGACCCCTCATCGTCCTCAACATTAACTTGGGATGCTGGCCTGAGCCAGACCTCCTCCTCCACATCAGGCCCCATCATCTCCTCAATGGCAGCCCTCATTAATCGCTCTGGCGACGGACTGATGGACACAACGTTCTCCTCCGGGGAGGGCTGCTGCTGACCACTGGCTGCTGGGGTGGATGTTATAGCTTGCGTGGGGCGTTGGCTGTTGCTGTTGTTGGGAGTGCTGCTCACAGCGGAGGTCTCTGGGGAACTCATGTTGAGCTCATATAGTGGTTGACGGTGAGTGGAGTATTACTGATCCCAGCAATATACACACTGACTGGCAGAGTACGCAATGCTATATAGTGTGGCTGAGCGGTGTACACAGAGTGGCAGTAAACACAATGCTATATAGTCTGGCTGAGCGAGCGGTGTACTACTGTTCCCAGCAGAATCAGAGTGGCAGTAAACAATGGTATATAGTCTGGCTGAGCGGTGTACACAGAGTGTCAGTAAACAATGGTATATAGTCTGGCTGAGCGAGCGGTGTACTACTGTTCCCAGCAGAATCAGAGTGGCAGTAAACAATGGTATATAGTCTGGCTGAGCGGTGTACACAGAGTGTCAGTAAACAATGGTATATAGTCTGGCTGAGCGGTGTACACACAATGCTATATAGTCTGCTATATAGTGTCAGTAAACAATGGTATATAGTCTGGCTGAGCGAGCGGTGTACTACTGTTCCCAGCAGAATCAGAGTGGCAGTAAACAATGGTATATAGTCTGGCTGAGCGGTGTACACAGAGTGTCAGTAAACAATGGTATATAGTCTGGCTGAGCGAGCGGTGTACTACTGTTCCCAGCAGAATCAGAGTGGCAGTAAACAATGGTATATAGTCTGGCTGAGCGGTGTACACAGAGTGTCAGTAAACAATGGTATATAGTCTGGCTGAGCGGTGTACACACAATGCTATATAGTCTGCTATATAGTGTCAGTAAACAATGGTATATAGTCTGGCTGAGCGAGCGGTGTACTACTGTTCCCAGCAGAATCAGAGTGGCAGTAAACAATGGTATATAGTCTGGCTGAGCGGTGTACACAGAGTGTCAGTAAACAATGGTATATAGTCTGGCTGAGTGAGCGGTGTACTACTGTTCCCAGCAGAATCAGAGTGGCAGTAAACAATGGTATATAGTCTGGCTGAGCGGTGTACACAGAGTGTCAGTAAACAATGGTATATAGTCTGGCTGAGCGGTGTACACACAATGCTATATAGTCTGCTATATAGTGTCAGTAAACAATGGTATATAGTCTGGCTGAGCGAGCGGTGTACTACTGTTCCCAGCAGAATCAGAGTGGCAGTAAACAATGGTATATAGTCTGGCTGAGCGGTGTACACAGAGTGTCAGTAAACAATGGTATATAGTCTGGCTGAGCGAGCGGTGTACTACTGTTCCCAGCAGAATCAGAGTGGCAGTAAACAATGGTATATAGTCTGGCTGAGCGGTGTACACAGAGTGTCAGTAAACAATGGTATATAGTCTGGCTGAGCGGTGTACACAGAGTGTCAGTAAACAATGGTATATAGTCTGGCTGAGCGGTGTACACAGAGTGGCAGTAAACACAATGCTATATACTCTGGCTGAGCGAGCGGTGTACTACTGTTCCCAGCAGACACAGAACAGTAAACAGAATGCTATATAGTGTGGCTGAGCGAGCGGTGTACCACTATTCCCAGCAGACACAGAACAGTAAACAGAATGCTATATAGTGTGGCTGAGCGAGCGGTGTACCACTATTCCCAGCAGACACAGAACAGTAAACAGAATGCTATATAGTGTGGCTGAGCGAGCGGTGTACCACTATTCCCAGCAGACACAGAACAGTGAACAGAATGCTATATAGTGTGGCTGAGCGAGCGGTGTACCACTATTCCCAGCAGACACAGAACAGTGAACAGAATGCTATATAGTGTGGCTGAGCGAGCGGTGTACCACTATTCCCAGCAGACACAGAACAGTGAACAGAATGCTATATAGTGTGGATGAGCGAGCGGTGTACCACTATTCCCAGCAGACACAGAACAGTAAACAGAATGCTATATAGTGTGGCTGAGCGAGCGGTGTACCACTATTCCCAGCAGACACAGAACAGTGAACAGAATGCTATATAGTGTGGCTGAGCGAGCGGTGTACCACTATTCCCAGCAGACACAGAACAGTGAACAGAATGCTATATAGTGTGGCTGAGCGAGCGGTGTACCACTATTCCCAGCAGACACAGAACAGTAAACAGAATGCTATATAGTGTGGCTGAGCGAGCGGTGTACCACTATTCCCAGCAGACACAGAACAGTAAACAGAATGCTATATAGTGTGGCTGAGCGAGCGGTGTACCACTATTCCAAGCAGACACAGAACAGTGAACAGAATGCTATATAGTGTGGCTGAGCGAGCGGTGTACCACTATTCCCAGCAGACACAGAGTGGCAGTAAACAGAATGCTATATAGTGTGGCTGAGCGAGGTACACAGAGTGGCAGTAAACAGAATGCTATATAGTGTGGCTGAGCAAGCGGTGTACTACTATTCCCAGCAGACACAGAGTGGCAGTAAACAGAATGCTATATAGTGTGGCTGAGCGAGGTACACAGAGTGGCAGTAAACAGAATGCTATATAGTGTGGCTGAGCAAGCGGTGTACTACTGTTCCCAGCAGTGACACAATGACAGGGGGGACCCTGGCTAGCGTGGCTGGAGCGCGAACTACCCTGCCTGCCTACCCAAAGCTAAACCCACAGACAAATGGCGGAGATATGACGTGGTTCGGGTATTTATTTACCCGAACCACGTGACAGTTCGGCCAATCAGAGCGCGTTCGGGTCCGAACCACGTGACCCGTTCGGCCAATCACAGCGCTAGCCGAACGTTCGGGGAACGTTCGGCCATGCGCTCTTAGTTCGGCCATATGGCCGAACGGTTTGGCCGAGCACCGTCAGGTGTTCGGCCGAACTCGAACATCACCCGAACAGGGTGATGTTCTGCAGAACCCGAACAGTGGCGAACACTGTTCGCCCAACACTATTCCCCATAAGGATTATTGGAAACTCACATGATTCATGCCACAATCCAAAAACATTTATAGAAAAATAGTTAATACCAAGTATTGTACTGTATAAACTAAAAAAAAAATGTCACTGTAACTAACTGAATCATTGCTATTTGTTGGCTCACCCCAACCTTTTGTTGCTGTAGCAAGGAACTTACCCAACGGCAGTTGCTTTTGCCTACTTTTGAGGAATTCGTGGAAATGTGACATTGTACAGTTCCTACACTCATATTACATACAATCCAGCAGAGTAAAAGAGAGAAGAACCATTGAGTCAATTGTGATGATGCAACGCGCCTATTTGTTTTTTTTTTTGCTTGTATATCAAGACGTTACTTGCTTATCAAGTCAAAATTTCATTAAAATGTTTGCTTGTCTTACAAAGGGCTCTTAAACCAAGTTACTTCAATCCAATTGTAACCAAGTTACTTCAATCCAATTGATCGGTGTAACACAGAGAGGATCTGATTACCGGTGATCTGCAGTATCACCGAGAATGCAGATATATACCAGATTATTGATGATCTGCAGTATCACCGATAATCAGATATATCTCTAACCTCTGGACACCTGAGTGACAAGAGTGTTTTGGTGCAACAGTAATACTTTGAGGATCACACCCTGAAGGCAGGTGCAAGAGCAGATAGGAATCCTGCTTGGCAACTGGTTCCTTCCGTAGACTGAACTCTCCCGAGGGAGGAGTCAGACAGTGAGTGGGAAGGACAGAACGTGAGTGACACCAAGAGAAGTGTCACTGACAGATCTGTGAACTATCTCCTAACAGGAGAGATAGTTCTCGAGGTCGGACAAGCCAGGTCGTTATCACACGGACAGATAAAGTACAGAGACAGTAGGCAGATTCAGAATCCAGGGACTAGCCGAGTTTTGGCAACAGAGAATCAGAAAGACAAAGGTACAAAATCAGAGATCAGGAGAATGGTCAGGAATGCAGAAAGTCATAACAGATAATCAACAATGCCTAGACTTGAGTGTGAGCTCCAAGATTCTCACACTCCAGGAACTAGACTAGATAATACGAATAATACAGATGGTACAGAATTCCTAGACTAAGGTGTGAGTTCCTTGGCCATCAACACCTAGGAAACTGGTCTAGATAACAATACAGATAATAACAGAATTCCTAGACTAAGGTGTGAGATCCTTGGCCATCAACACCTTTGGAAACTGGTCTAATAACACAGATACTGACAAGGTCTGAGTGCTACCACGTAGTGATCACAACGGCAGACCACCAGCAAATGCCCAGCCACCAGTATATATAGTTCAGCGCTCTCCAGCGCCTCCCCCAAGTGCTGAACCAATAGAAACCGTTTCTGGCGTCAGCTGACCAGCCTGGTCAGCTGATCCCCCACTGACTGGTATAAAGCTCTTCCTCTCAGCGCACGCGCGCGTCCACCTAAACCTATGTGGACTACAGCTCCCAGCCACACCAGAACCCTGCTGTGAAATGCCCGTTGTGCTGCACGCGGAATCCGCCGCCATGCCGCCAGCGCATGCGGCGGTTCTTCCGCGTTCAGGCAGACACAAAGACGAGTGAGCACATACATCAGTAGTCACGCTGGACGTGGAATCCGCCGCCCTGCCAGAAGCGCATGCTGCGGTGCTTCCGCGTTTTCTCACACCAATGTTTTACTTTTCCACCTACTTTTTTTGTACTCTTTCAATTACAAAGAGCTGAAAAGTTATTTACAGAAGATGAAAAATTATCTCCTAGGAGAAAACTTAGGAGACAAATTCAAATGAACAACGACCTAGGACCGGTTTAATATAAAAGTTAGAGGCCCGTATGCAAAAAAAGTTTTCTCCTGAGTTTTCTCCTAGGAGGCATTTTTTCAACATCATAACTACCTAACGACCGCCCCATACCAATGGGTGTGGCTATGACGGCAGCCCCAGGACCGCCTAACGCCAATTGGCGTCAAGTCCTGAGGCCAGCTACTGCAGGAGATTGCGCGCAGGCTGCGCGCACATCTCCTGCTTGAGGGGTGGAGCTCTCTTGAGGAAACGGGGGAAGTGCTGACACCCCAAGTACTCTCACTGCTCAGAGGTGCAGCAACTGGGGGGGAGCAGAAAACTGCAGACAACCCATCCCAAGGCTTGGCCACTGCCTGAGGGGGACCATCTGTGTTGCCCCTCCAAAAGAAAGATTCCTACCTTATTACGAGTTGCAACCAACTGCAAGAGTATGCAAGATACATGACCTTGCAGCAACATCACCAAATGATGTGGGGGGAGGTGCAGGCAGCCCCCCAGAACTGCCACTACCGGGGAGCCACCTACACCCCCCCCCCCCACACACACACACATACACACCACCACAAGAGGAAAGAGCTATCGAAACACATTCAAATTGAAAAAAGAGGTGTGGCTCAAACCAGGAATCACCTGACTTAAAATGTCTACTGACAGCTTTAAAGGGGCATGGCAAATGCATATTGCATCTGCTTTCCAGAATGTGCAGGGTCTTAAAGTGTACCTGAGACCAGAAGTGTCTTAGGTACCATACTTACTTGGGATTTCCTTAAGCCCCCTTAAGGCCGCTTGTATCTAGTCATTTCCCTAGGTGGCTTCTGTGACTTGCAATTCCGCCCGAAAACATGGCAGAGTCGCACTTCGTTGTGCATATGCGGCCAGGCCAGGTATGCTCCCCGTCTTGCACCTGTGGCTGGGAGCGTTCTGTGCTTGCACAGTACTACTGGGCCGGTGCAGAACGCTTCTAGGGGCAGAAAGCGCCTGGCCGAGCTGCGCAAATGCAATGAAGCATGACTCAGCCAGGCTTTCAGGCTGATTTGCAAGTAACAGGAGCCACCTGGGGAGATGGCTAGGGATGAGTGGCCTTAAGGGGGCTTAAGGAAGCCCCAAGTATTTATGGATCCTGAGACGATTAACTCACTGCTATGCCCTGCAGGAGTTGGCCCACAAGTGGTCCTGATTGGCAACCTTTAGCGAGAACCATCCAGCGTGTGTATCAAGCTTTGGATTCCTGGTCAGAATTAGAGATGGTAATTGAGATGCTAATAATTTTTACTTCATGTTAATTGTGTTCATTTTATGCAAACTTATACACCTTATGCACCTTGAAATTGAACCATTAAGGGAACAGGAAGGGTGGGGAAATATCCACAGTGGGCACAGAAACATCTATAACTGATCAAGGTTTCAGGATGTAGATTCTACATCCTAATTAGCCCCCCTGTGTGTTCTAGGATGTAGAATCTACGTCCAGCATTAATTCCCGACGTCTGCCGCGCCGCGCGTGCACGTGACCGCGCATGCACGTGAATGGTAAAGTGAATGATTGTTGCTGTTAGCTAGCAACAATCATTCAATAAAGTTAGAAATAAAAAAGTTGTAAAAGTAAAAAAATAAAAAAAATTAAAGTGACATAGTCCCAATAAAATAAAAAGTATTTTTTTAATTCCCCACTAATTTTTGAACCCAAACCTAGCCTATTAACCCATTATTAACCCCTACAATACCTAAACCTGTTTATAAATGTTTAATCCCTGCTGCCAGTAGCAATCGGATGCAATCGCTAGGGTGAAAGTTTCAGGCCCCAATGCTCTACAGATGTAACGCTCTGCCATTACCTAGTGATGCAACCGTACAGCTCTATGCCCCCTGAACTGTCGCCCTAGCGAACACATTCGATCGCCACAGGCGCGCAGATTGGGGATAGCGGTCCGCCACATGCTCAGCTAGAAGTAAAATGTGGCATATGGGGTATCATTTTAATCAGGAAGGGCCAAATAATTCATGTGTAAATGTTTTATAACTGTGGGATGTGTGATGTGAATATTAGGAAGGGTGAAAAATGAAAGAATGTTTGTTTTTTGCATTTACGCCTAATTTTTCCCCATAAATGGACTATAAAACAAAATAGTTTTGAGAGAAAAATATTACCCAAAGAAAGCCTAGATTGTATTGAAAAAAAAACAAGCTATGTATCACTAAGATGGCATAGATCATTAAAAAGTTACTGCTGTATCAAAACACAGCTAAAGTGTCGAAAATGTCAGTAGCGTTAAGTTGTAAAAACCGTGGAGCAAAAACCAAATAAAGACCCCCAAAAATGATTCTAACTCTTCTCCACACTATCTAAAACCAAAGTAAAAAGTTTTTGTTGGTCTTAAGTAATATACTTATAACCAGAGTGCGAAAAAGAAAAAAAAAGTATATTGAGCTATAATAAATTGCTGTTTACAGAGCTGATACACAAAGCTTCCTGGCTTTCCTGAGCCAACACCATGTGACCGGCTTACTTTCCACAGCTCAACAGCAAAATGTCACTAGAAGTTAATTTAAAATGTTGCAAACCAAAAACAGACCACAGTGGTAATGAAAATAAAGTTTGAATACCAGTTTTAGCTTGTAAAATATGCATGTTGTACATAAAGTCACTTAAATTGATCATAAAAAGTCTGATTATGCACTTTTTATGTGCAAGTAAAACACTGCACCTAAGCTACACATTCATATTAACACATATTGCTTTAGGTCTATATTAGAAATAGAAGGTCAGGGTTGTTAAAACTAACTGTGAAGAAAGCGTTTTCATCTAACAACAGTGCCACCTTGAGGAAGCAAAGAAAACATATTCTGCACAAATGCACTGTTAACACATTACAGAATTATTTTAATTCAAGGCTATAGTACTTGTAAATCTGCAATTATGCGATACAGACAGTTAAGTACCTTTAGTGCCCAGTTTTCATAGACCAGCAAATCTCAGCAGATTGCCTAGCCTTGATTCAACTTCATGCTTCGCAGACTCACCATTTGGCAAAACATTCAGTATTTGTAAAGAAATTACTTTGGTGTTAGCTATTGCTGAAACCAATATATAATAGCAATTCTGGATATCCCTGCAAACACTTGACACATCCTGGGTAAAACTTTACAATGTCATTTCAAATGCATAAACTGTATGTAGTAATATTGGGAAATGATATCGATGGGCAAGGTTTCAGCAAATTCATGAATAGTTAGCAAAAATATTTAAAGATACCTGATAGCAAATGTAACTCTACAACAATGAACAATGAGTTATTTGTAAAGTGCTTTTCTTCCGCAGAACCTAAAGCGCGTAACCTTGTCTCATAGTGATATGTAAAGGGAGAAAAGTTATGTGATCACAAATGCCAGACTAAACAGGTGGCTTTTCAGTTTTGATTTAAATGTGTCCAGGGTTGGGGCTGTCTTGATTAAGTTTGGCAAGGCATTCCACAGGGTAGGGGCAGCATGATAGAAAGCTCGGGCTCCAAAGGTTTTTAGTTGAACTCTGAGGGTGGTTAAGTTATTAGATCCTTTAAAAAAAAAGTATCCAAGTATCAAAGGTATGTGCACTGTAAGAATCTATTAGTATTTGGCCAGTTATATGTTCAAAAAGTGATGCTCTTTCTTCTGCTAATCCTCCTTCTCCTGGAAATGTATGAAATTCTGCTTATACATGTGTGCCACCTTCAAAACCTACTTTGAGAATTGGGAAAATGAGGACACACACACACTCATGACTTATAAAAGTTGTAAAGTAACAAGCTATAAAGTGCCATATTTTTGGAAGCACAAGCAGCTTATATAATATTAAGACTTATTCTTTGTTAACAGTGATACAGTTTCCAGAGAAAGAACTACATTTCCTTAGTGACAGGACAAGTAAAGAGAGTCACCTATAACATTTGGCCACGCCCCCTCCCCAAATGTCCCCCTCCTTGCTGTCTCTGTCTCCCCCTCTC
The DNA here is from genome assembly GCF_040937935.1 of Hyperolius riggenbachi. Classification (NCBI taxonomy): domain Eukaryota; kingdom Metazoa; phylum Chordata; class Amphibia; order Anura; family Hyperoliidae; genus Hyperolius; species Hyperolius riggenbachi. The sequence goes on from NC_090646.1 coordinate 184,727,930, forward strand.
TAGATGCGCAGCGCCTCTTCACTCACCTGCTCTCAGCGCTCCTGTAATGGGATCTACATCCGCCCCTCCAGCTTCATGTATCCATGGCTACAGCGGTGCCTTATGTGACCAGTTACATGCTAGCAGGTCAAATGAGGTGCTGCTGTAGTCAAAGAGAAAGCAGGACTTCACATGTGGCTGTTGATCCCATCATTAATCTGCTGAGAGCGGGTGATTGATGCAGAGCCAGTATCCCGGGGATCAGAGCTGGGCTGCTGAGGGCCAGCAGGGAGGAGATGCTGTACTGGAGGAAGCAGAGGGAGGTAAGCATAGTGACAGTACCTGCAATGCACAGCAACATGTGTCTCTTCTCTCTGGTCCCGATTTACGCACACACACATCGGGGGGAGGGGGCGTCCTCACAATGTATTGCTTCAGGAGAAAAAAGTTCAGAACCAGCCCTGATGGTCTGTGATAATTTCAGGTAAAAGATTATTGTACAATTGCTCTTTATTTCTGTGAATATGGGAGTATGACCAAGAGGTGTCAGATTGCTAAAGAGGAAGGAGCTGATGTTGGCAGACAATTTGTATTCATGCTAAACTGTTACCCAAGACAACCACAACAGATCATTTCAAGGAATAAAAATCTATCATGTGTGAATAGTTTAGAGTCTACCTGGGCACTAATTAATCCTACAAAGGTTTTTCCAAACTCTTCTGATCATCAGAATCCTGTAGTGGGTATCCATCATAATCTCTGCCTTGAGATGTCTGTTAATTTCTGAGTTACAACACCAGACAACAAAAGCCGCTAATCAGCAAGCAAGAAACGACAACCTGAACTCTGTAAGAGCTAAAAGCACAAATGGCCAGCCTATCATAGGCATCATGGTAGGATAGGGATGCTAGCTTGACATCACTAAGGAGTGCTACAAGGACAAATTTCTTCCATTCTAGCATTTCATATTGTGAATTGAGCTGCAATTTTTTCAGTGAATATTACTGTCAACACTTTAGAAATGTGATATTGGTCACAGGATAAACAGGGCAAATCAGAGGCATAACTACTGGGGGAGGAGCCTTTGCAGTCACAAGGGGCCCCCACTGCTCATTTTCCATAGCAGGTACTTTTGTGGCCACATTGGTATGGGAGGGGTTCATGGTAGCCACACACAGGGGAGTAACTAGAGGGGAGCAGTTCCTGCGACTGCGACTGCAGGGAGACCCAGAGCTGTAAGGAGGCCCCATATACTACTTCACTCCCTCTGATAAAGGGGTCCATCCTTCAGCTCAGGTGTTTTTGTGGCTACACTTGTTATGGGTGGGGAGATGATGTCCACACTTGTTTTATGACCCTTGCAGGATGGGCCTCAGGCTGTGAGGGTCATGAGGGGTTGGCAAGTGAAAGGGTGTAAATATTGGGGGGGCCCCAACAAAGTTTTGGTGGGGCAGGGGCAAACCCAGGATTTTCAGTGGGGGGATTCCTGAAAGGTCTCCCTCAGCCACGCACAATACAGTATAATATGGTAGGACATCATGTTGGGTACACATAAAGCAATTTCCCGTCCGACTGACAGGATCTGACAATTATTTCCTAAATGTCCGATCTTCTCTCGATCGACAATGGGATTGATCAGGAGCATTTTGGATACAGATAATAATGAAGACAGTTGACATTGGTACTGAAGGGGAAAGTAAAGCATTCATACAGCAGGGCACAGGGCTGTGCTCATACCTGACTCTGTTACGTTTCCCAGAGCTGCTCCATGCTCTACTCCACAGTCAAGTCAGCACCATCCAAAAATTATTTATTTATCTAACATTGCTTGATACAGCTTGAAAAAGGTCTCTGACCGAAACAGCGATGCTGTCGCTGCTATGCTTGTTATGCTACCTTTTTATCAATAAAAGAGCTTGAATAATTTTTGGATGGTGCTGACTTGACTGTGGAGAAGACGTTGAGGTGTCGGAGTGTGCAGAGGCACTACAAGTCACAACACATCAATTTCCCACCGTGGGTGCTTGCTACACACTGACCTACTGCTCCATGCTCTATACACACACTGCTCCTCCATGCTTTGCACAGATGCTGCTGTTCCATCCACAGTCAACTGTAACGGGGAAAGAAAGGGGGCGGTGCTGTGAGCTGCAGGATGCCTGCAGATAGTCTGGTGTCTCAACTTGTGCCTGTCGCCAGACACTGCACTGGCTTTGGTCTGAGGGGGGATTCTGGGCAGCTGCAATCCCCCCCTGCGTTTGCCTATGTGGGGAACCCCATTATTTATAGTTATGCCCCTGGCCACACTTGTTATATGATGAGACCCCAGGCCGGGGAGTGGAAGGGGATGTGAAGGTTGTGGGGGCACTGTGACGAACATTACGGAAAGTCATGCGCAAGCGCCAGCGATTTTCGTATGGTCGTGCGCAATTACTGTCAGTCCTGTGTAAATGTACAATAGATGTCCCTTTTCCTCTCTTCTTACTGAGAGCAACAGTAGCCTTCCCCCACATCCTGTGTCAGGAAAGAATTTCACAAGTGGCCAACTCCCGTGCCGAGAAGCCATTTGGCTACACAGCTCATCTTCCCCCAAAAGAAAAACCAGCTTGAACCAGTAAGTTTAAAAATTCCCTCCAAGCTCATAGCCTCAAACAAAGGGAACGTTAATTTATTAATAATTTAAAATAGCTTTGGCACAGCAAGACAAAAATTACATTTCCTGATATCTAAAAATCAGTTCTATCAGTCACCTAAATTGCAATTTTCTAGCTTTCAGGAATCTGTACAGAAACCACTTTATCCGGCCTGCGTAGAGCGAATTCGATAGAATAGGCATGTATAGCCTCGTTTAATACAGGGTCGCAAGCCGCTTATGAATATTGTCTCGGATTTGCGATGCGCCAATCTGGGGCGGAGTTACACAGATTATTAATAATTGGTACATTTCTTGCTCTGAGTCTGTGGGCGGCAACCTGCTGATTAGGAGGTAACCCCGCATGAAATACACCTACTTTCCAGGTAGTGACAGCCCAAAACTCAGGTCAGTCAAAACTGGTTGCGAGGGACCCCTCCCTCAGTTCTCCAAATTTCATTGACCAGCGAAGTCCAAGCATGCGTTCCACGGAGAACCGCCGCATGCTGTGATTCAAGGACTTTTAACCTGAATGTCTACTTTTAAAACTGGACTCTTTTTCTTCATTCTTCAAATGGACTGCTCAGCATAACTAAGTAAGAATTTTCTGATTTTATTCCTTTTTATTTTTAAGCTCTGTGTATATATGTTAATTGGTGTATATAACTGTATGTAATGCATTTTTGTTATTAAACGTTTTAAAAATCGTTTAGCGGTTATAACCTGTTGCTGAACATACACAATCGTACCTATTCTCCTGAACTCGCTACCCTGTGTTTAATAGAAGTATTCATTTATAACCCGTATGCGAGAACCCGGCTCAGATAGTCCGATCTGACCCAGATTCCTGCATACTGCTAGGGGTTACTAAAGCATTCTCCAAGTCCTAGTAATTACAGTAGAGGGCTGTGTAACTCGCTTGGTGGCAGATCTTTGAATTGTATGTGTGTGGTGAATCCGTTGGTATCCGAACGCTCCCTTCACGAGTCAGTTCATCAAATTGCGAACGCGGGTTACCCTTCGTGAGGAACAAATGACCGTGTGAGAGGATTTCTGACGCTGATTGATTTACCCCATCCGCAGACCGGCCTTGCGGTCTGTGACAGGCACCATTAAAGTTTCAGTGGATTGCACCTTAGTAGTTACCCCCCTGGGGCAAATGGCTAGTTTTACAGATTCTCTTTGAAGAAAAAAGAATATCCAGAATTTGCTGTTCTTTCAGATTATGTGTAAATATAGCATTTATATTCACACTGAATAAGATTTATATGGAACACATCATGAGGTCAATATGGGGCTGACTGCTTTAGAATTGGCTCCATAGTTCTGCTATAACACCGTCTGCATTCCAAATCAGACTGTTCTTTGCATTGCGCAGTCCCTTTTGCTGAGAAATGCACTGTCCCTGGTACATTTGACAAAAACAAGGCACCTGCATTCTACACTGTTAACACTCTGTATTGCTGAAAGGACAATAGCTATTTAATATACGCTTACTTGATAGAGTTCTCAAGACACAATTCCCCAGGCAACTACAGTTCAGCAAACAGCAGATAGGAAAAATCATTACTAGGAAGAACAGATGCAGAGCGTCAAAGTAACAAAATAGAATAAAGGTTGGACGATTGACTTGTTCTACAAATGGATCATCTCCCAGGGCCCAGTGGATGGACATGGAGGTCTCCCAGCCGTACAGCACTGGCACAGCGCAAGAGATATGTACTGTGTTATCTAACGGGAAAACATAAATATTTCACATTTATACGCATCAAAGAGATTGCTTTGTAATGTATCGCAGCACATCTAGCATTTTATGCTGTAACTATCAAATAACTCTGAACTCAATATATATGTTCAACTAGAAAAAGTTGCTGAAGAGTGAATAAAATTTGTTTTTTAAAGTTTTCCGTATATACTCGACTATAAGTCGAAAAATGTAAGTCTGATCTGCTGAAGTGAACTGGAGGGGGAGACTTATACTTGGGTCACACCTAAATTTCTGACTTATAGCCAGGTATCAAGTGCCCCTCTGCTGTATTCCTTCCCCATTCTGTCTGCCCGAAATGCTCCTCCCCCTGCTGGCTGTGGATTATTAGTGCCAAACACTGCTCAATATTTGTATGTTGAATCGACCTTTAGATTCAGTTGTTGAATACACTTTTGGCTGTTCGGTTTGATGTAAAGTGATTGATAACAGGTTGAAAATGAAAATTCCGTTAATTGGACAGGTTGGAAAACCTGTTTACTGGTTTTTACCATTCCTTTTGATATTGTCTCATTGCAACTTTAGTGATCAAAACATATTCATTTGTTAATTTGGATTAAATCTACCCGATATCGCTACTAGTGTGAGTAAGCGTTGATCAATTTTTTTTCTCAATTGGCATATCTTTTGATAATAAGAAAAAGTGATTGTTCTGTTGATTGATTTGCAATAAGAGTTCATAAGTCCATAAACAAGATCATGAAAAAAGAGCTCTTGCAACAAATCACACCACAGTACCATACTGGTCTACAGCAGAGGATTAACCTTCAATTTTTTTTCAAGTGAGACACCACCACCTCAACCTCAGAAGTGGACACTCACCCTTTGGAATTGACCCTCAGCTAGATGGGTCTGCAGTACATTGGGGTCATCTAGGCTGCCTCCTGCCTTCAAGGACTCTCTTTGGCTGCTTCCTCTTGAATAAGCTCTCAAGAATCAATGCACCTCAGAACTTAGTGAAAGTATGACTATCTTACTGCAGGGAGGCATGTCATTTAGATAGCCTAAATGATCCTGACACATATACTGTACATACACTAAGTTACCTAATCCATATACCTCCCAATCTGCCACTAAATCAAATCAAATCTGGTCAGAGAGGGATCTATTGCCTGCCCACACACTGCTGATTTCTAATAGAGTTCAGAATGAAATCTATTGAAAATTGTCCTAGCGCTGCCGCCTTCCAGGCTGACACCCATGTAATGTTTGCTCGTGCCTGGGCCTTGGGTAAGCGATGCATGCTCACCTGTCACGCTTGCGCACTTCCCTGTGTCTCCAGAGTCCTTTTGAACTGCCACCATTATGCTTTTGTGTAGTTAGGTGGCACACAGATAACCAGCGATAAGTGCCTGGCTTCGGCCTCACTGTAGAATGATACCCGTATTGTCATTTCTAGGTGGCTGCTAACAACATAGGCTGTAAGCTAACTTGTGAGGCTGGAGAATACAGATCTAGTTTCGCACTTAATCAGATAGTTCTGAAAAGATTTCATAGCAACCTGTGGCTTTGTGTAAACATATGCAAATGGCAACTTTCTGAACCATATAGAGTGTCAGTCATTTTCCACATATGTCACAGCGGTGCAGAATTGCAGAACTGAATAGGAAAAGAAGCTGTATATTCATAATTACAAAAGCTCAGCCTGTCTTAAAAGGATACCTTTTGACCCTTAAATAATGCTGACATTTTCCTCTGCATTCTGTCCGATCAGCACAACAATGCAAATGCATGGGCACTTGTTTCCATAAGAAACAGATAATAAGGGTTCCTAAGTACAGGCACCTTGCAGGCATACACGTAATAAAGGAGACTGGAAAAAAGGGTGCAGGGGATTGCCACTAGTAGAATATTGGTAAATGTATTGATATTCCACTACTTTCTTCCGATAGTAAAATATCTGTCATCTTTACCGATATTTGACTATGACCTAACCCAGTGATCTGCAAACTTGGCTCTCCAACTGTTATGTCCCATCTACACTATGGGACATTGCAGCGATCCGGTGGCTCGATTAGCCGCTGGATCGCCTCTTCCGCGTGCCCACCGCGTCCGCGTGCGCTGCATTCGATTCCCCGCTCGTGCCCGCTCATCCCCGCCGGCGCCGCTTATCTTCTGCTCGATTCCCTGCCATTGTCCCCTCGTGGGGAGCGAGCAGGGAATCGGCGGTGCGGAGATCCGTCCTGTCGGATCTTATCAATCGAGCCGCATCAGCGGCTCAATTGATAAGGAGCATCGCGGCCGCATCTACTCGTGTAGATGCGGCTTTAAGGAACTATAAGTCCCACAATGCATTGCAGGAGTCTGACAGTCACAGTCATGATTCATAAAGGCAAATGCATTGTGGGACTTGTAGTTCCTTAACAGCTGGAGAGCCAAGTTTGCAGATCACGGACTTAACCTAACCCTACTCTCACACAGAACCCTTCCTCTACCGATGCCTAACCCTAATACCCCCCTGGTGGTGCCTGACCCTAACTCTATAGCAGGCATGAAGTGCCTACCCGACCTCTTCTTCAACTACTGTATTAGCACTTCATTGGTGCTATCCTCTATAATAAAACCCCTGTGTCCCTGCGTCACGCTGTCCCTGTGTAGCTTGGTCCACGCTTTTTGCTACTGCGCATGTGCGCTGCACGGCCCCAGCCTCACAGAGACAGGAGGACGGGGATGGGGCCAGGGAGACGGGCGGGCGTGTGAGCGGTGAGTTGTCACAATCTCTAGTCATGTGATATGGCTGAAGGAAATACTGAGTACCGATCTTCAGTTAACATAGCTTATCACGAGAAAGAGCTCAATCTTTAACCCAAGGCCTCATTTGTGGGAAGCATTTGTGTTTGTTGCCATAGCACCCAGTCATGTATCTTTTCCATCTGCAAAAAAAGCCCTACAACAATGAAGCAGGTCAAACGTTTAACCTCCCTGGCGGTAAGCCCGACCTACGCTCGGGCTAGCCGCCGGAGAGGATCACATGGCCCCCCGGAGTTTTTTTTTAAATAAAATTTGATCTAACTGCTTATCTAGCACTTTGCTAACTAATGATGCCCCCCAAGTCCCTCCGCTCTCCCCCGATCACCACCGATCGCCACCGTTATACGTACCCCCCAGGGATCCCGCAATGGCGCAGCCTCCTAATCAGCTCCAGGCTTCGCTATAGGGAGGATCAGGACTGCGCATGACGTCATGTCCGATCGTCGCCATAGCGACGACTGAAGCTAAAGGGTGAAGATGCGGCTCTCGCGGGATCACGGACGGGTAAATATTGCCGGCGGCGATCGGGGGGATCAGAGCGGTGCCCAGGGACTTGGGGGCCACAGTTAGCTAGCAAAGTGCTAGCTTAAGCAGTTAGATCAAATTTTTTTTTTAAAAATCCTCCAGCAGACGCAGCATCTGAAACTGTGTACCGCCAGGGAGGTTAAGGGGAGCCGAAAGCCATTGTTCCATACAGTATGCCAAAGAAAACAAATCTAGGCAACAGACTTCCTGTGCCCAAAAGAGACTTAACATCTAAATGTTATATGATAAAACGGTGTAAGCAGTGCTGGGCCGAAATTACGCATTAGCGTAATTACGCATCGTAATTCACTACAAATGCACCGTAAGCATTACGTGTAAGGTTACGGTATTACACGTAATTAATTACGCGTAGACCGTAGGTTACGTTATTACGCGTAACAAATTACGCGTAAGACAGTAAACTCCTATTGAAATTACACAGTCTGCCGTAATCGCGTAATATTACGCTCCCGTATAATACAAAAAAGCCACCGACTTTAAGGGTTAATAGCAAAGCCCCCTTAAGTGCTAAGGGCCTCAAATTTAAGGAATATATTAAGGAGATCAGAAGGAATAAGAGGAAAAAAAAATTTTTTCAAAAAGACCTTATAGTTTTTGAGAAAATCGATGTTAAAGTTTCAAAGGAAAAATATATACATTTAAAAACCCGCCGACTTTAACGGTTAATAGCAAAGCCTGCTTAAATTTTAGGAACACCAAATTCCCAGGGTATATTAAGAGGATCAGTGGGAATAAGAGGAACATTTTTTTTTTCAAAAAGACCTTATAGTTTTTGAGAAAATCGATTTTTAAGTTTCAAGGGCAAAAATGTCTTTTAAATGCGGAAAATGTCAGTTTTTTTTGCACAGGTAACAATAGTGTATTATTTTCATAGATTCCCCCAAGTGGGAAGAGTTTTACTTACTTCGTTCTGAGTGTGGGAAATATAAAAAAAAACGACGTGGGGCCCCCCCTCCCAGACCTCTGTAACCCCTTGTCCCCCATGCAGACTGGGATAGCCAGAATGCGGAGCACCGGCCGCGTGGGGCTCCGCACCCTGACTATACCAGCCCGCATGGTCCATGGATTGGGGGGTCTCGGAAGGGGAGGGGCAGCCAAGCTTTCCCCTCCCCCTCCGAGCCCTTGTCCAATCCAAGGACAAGGGGCTCTTCTCCACCTCCGATGGGCGGTGGAGGTGGAGGCCGCGATTTCCTGGGGGGGGGTGTTTATGGTGGCATCTGGGAGTCCCCTTTAAAAAGGGGTCCCCCAGATGCCCACCCCCCCTCCCAGGAGAAATGAGTATAGGGGTACTTGTACCTCTTACCCATTTGCTTTAAGAGTTAAAAGTAAATAAACACACAAACACTTAGAAAAAGTATTTTAATTAAACAAAAAACATAACCACGAAAAAAGTCCTTTAATATTCTTAATTAACCATTAATACTTACCTGTCCCTTTAAATAAATGATCCCTCGCAATAGCCTCGGAAATGTTCTATCAGTTACAATGTAACAAAGTTATTACAATGTAACAATTTTGTTACATTGTAACTACGCCGCACCCGATGTCACTCGCCGCTCAGCCGCCGCATACACTTACGCGTCCGTGCAGGACGCTAATTCCCCGCCGGCTCCCGCCGTCCACCCCGCCCACATCTGTCACCCACATGTGGGTGACATGTGGGAGAGGCGGGGAGGGCAGCGGGAGCCGGCGGAACTTAGCAGCCTGCACGTACCCGACAGAGCTCTGAGCTATATAGCTCAGAGCTCTCTAAGCATCTTTGTATTTGGGCTCCAAGGAGCCCCATTGGTCCTTAGCAGACCAATGGGGTTCCTTCTGATTTGAAGGAACCCCATTGGTCTGCTAAGGACCAATGGGGCTCCTTGGAGCCCAAATACAAAGATGCTTAGAGAGCTCTGAGCTATATAGCTCAGAGCTCTGTCGGGTCTGTGCAGGACGCTAAGTTCCGCCGGCTCCCACTGCCCTCCCTGCCTCTCCCACATGTCACCCACATGTCACCCACATGTGGGTGACAGATGTGGGCGGGGTGGACGGCGGGAGCCGGCGGGAACTAAAGGTGCGTACACACATGCGACTATAGTCGTTTGTAACGATCGTTCCCCGATCTTTACCAACAACGATCGTTACAAAAAACGAACCACCGACTATTAAGGCAAACGACGAACGAGCCAAATCGCTACAAAAGAAAGTTCTGTCTCGGCGGATTTTAACCAACGACGATCGTTTGCAAAAGTAGTACATCGTTGGAAACGATCGTTCGTACTAGGCTTGACATGCGCATTTCACTATTTCTCCATGGAACTTCTCATTTTTATGCGCAGGCACAATAGTTGCTTTCTGTGATGTAACGTTCGTTCTAACGATCAGATCGTTACACACATTTTAAAACTACCTTTACTTAGGTCGTTCTTTCATCAATTAAAAGTTCGTTCGTCGTTCTTAACGAACAATCATTGTCGCATGTGTGTACGTAGCATTAGCGTCCTGCACTGACGCGTAAGTGTATGCGGCGGCTGAGCGGCGAGTGACGTCGGGTGCGGCGTAGTTACAATGTAACAAAGTTGTTACATTGTAATAACTTTGTTACATTGTAACTGATAGAACATTTCCGAGGCTATTGCGAGGGATCATTTATTTAAAGGGACAGGTAAGTATTAATGGTTAATTAAGAATATTAAAGGACTTTTTTCGTGGTTATGTTTTTTGTTCAATTAAAATACTTTTTCTAAGTGTTTGTGTGTTTATTTACTTTTAACTCTTAAAGCAAATGGGTAAGAGGTACAAGTACCCCTATACTCATTTCTCCTGGGAGGGGGGGTGGGCATCTAGGGGACCCCTTTTTAAAGGGGACTCCCAGATGCCACCATGAACCCCCTTCCCCAGGAAATCGCGGCCTCCACCTCCACCGCCCATCGGAGGTGGAGAAAAGCCCCTTGTGCTTGGATTGGACAAGGGCTCGGAGGGGGAGGGGAAAGCTTGGCTGCCCCTCCCCTTCCGAGACCCCCCAATCCATGGACCATGCGGGCTGGTATAGTCAGGGTGCGGAGCCCCACGCGGACGGTGCTCCGCATTCTGGCTATCCCAGCCTGCATGGGGGACAAGGGGTTAAAGAGGTCTGGGAGGGGGGACCCCACGTCATTTTTTTTTATATTTCCCACACTCAGAACGAAGTAAGTAAAACTCTTCCCACTTGGGGGAATCTATGAAAATAATACACTATTGTTGCCTGTGCAAAAAAAACTGACATTTTCCACATTTAAAAGACATTTTTGCCCTTGAAACTTAAAAATCGATTTTCTCAAAAACTATAAGGTCTTTTTGAAAAAAAAATGTTCCTCTTATTCCCACTGATCCCCTTAATATACCCTGGGAATTTGGTGTTCCTAAATTTTAAGCACGCTTTGCTATTAACCGTTAAAGTCGGCGGGTTTTTAAATGTATATATTTTTCCTTTGAAACTTTAACATCGATTTTCTCAAAAACTATAAGGTCTTTTTGAAAAAAAAAATTTCCCTCTTATTCCTTCTGATCTCCTTAATATATTCTCCAAATTTGAGGCTCTCAGCAATTTAGGGGGCTTTGCTATCAGCCCTTAAAGTCGGCGGCTACGTAACATTGATCCATGCGTCAACTTTTCCGCTTGGGAGCATTGCCTTACGCATTAATTGCTAGTAGGAAATTATGCGTAAGACAATAACGTAACAACCTGCATTACGGTATTCTTACGCGTAATTGCGTAAGGGCCATGCGTAATTATAGACATGAACCGTAGATAAATGTCTACGCCGTAAGCGTAATTCCGTAATGCGTAATAGCATAAAATTACGCGTAATGATCCGTAAGCGTAGATTTTTCCATTACGACCAGCACTGCCTGTAAGCCATGAAAAAGCAAATACATAAATAAAAATGTAAAAGACAGAGGGCATCTCTAAACCCGAGGTGAGAGTGATATGCAGTAGAGTCTGCAATATTTATTTCCTATTACACAATACCAGTTGCCTGGCAGCCCTGCTCATCTATTTGGCTGCAGTGGTGGCTGATTTACACCAGAAACAAGCATGCAGCTAATCTTTATAAGCTCTGAGATGCTTGTTCAGGCAACTGGTATTGCTTAAAAAGAAATAAATATGGCAGTCTCTATATCACTTTTACCTCAGTGTTCGCTTTAAGTGTCGCTCACTATACCTTATATGTGTGCATTCATTTATCCAAAGGCAGGAAAATATTATTCAGTATTTTAATAGATAGGACAGGAAATTCAATAAAAACATCTAAACTAATGAAAGGTTATTAATAATTAAAGCTCCTTCCGATCAATATTTGATTGTTTTGTCAATCAAACATTGATTGTGTAACCTTGTTGTTTATTGATCAAGGTAAATGATTTACGTGATAGCAGAAATCTGATCTGATATCCTTCACAAGGAGCTGTTCAAGAGGGAGGTGGCATTAGCTGTGTAAACAGTGTACTACATTGCATATTAGAAAGCTTCAACTGTGACAACAGTGCAATCATGTTCAATTGGGTATCTAACAAGATCTCATCTAATATCAAATGGAGTATGGTGCTTAACCCTTTCGGGACCATGTGCATTAGATTATACACCGCACTTGTGGCTGTTCTAGCCTGATGCTAAAAGTAATGGATAAATATTCGGCTTTGCGCTGGTAATGCTATTATTTTAAAACATAGCAGAAAGTGATACTTACTGGGCAGAAGTATGTGCTCTCAACGATATGTTTAGCGACCATATTGTTCTCAGCAGACAAAGACATAATGAAGAGTAAAGCATCCCGGGCCTGTTGTCCCACCGTACCCTCTCTATGGATGAATGGTATTAGCAAGGAGAAGATGAGGAAGTTGGCAGCTCCTTGGTCTTCACTGGTGTGAAAAAACAGTTCCAATATAGAAGGATCTTTGGCAAGTATTGAACACAACTGGTTAAGTAGAACAACTAGTTCGGTCTCTACGTTTGTAGTTGACGTCCCAGAACAAGTACTTAGCAACATCATCAGTGGTTTGAGTATAGGCTTGTGATGTAGCAAAGGCTGATGCGACTGGGTGACCAGTAATTCGTACATCCTTAGCTGCTCAAATTTGGTCTCATCTGAAAATTCTCTCCTGAGACTCCATAAGAACAGTTTCTCCATAATGTTCTCTGACACCACAAACTCCAGAATAGGCCCCATGGCAGCATCTTTCACCTGCTCTTCAATTAAAAGCAAGATCATGTGTTCCACGTAATTCTGTACAGCACTGACTTCATCTGCAGAAATAGAACCATATTTGGCGAAAGAGTTCTTGAACGGGTCATGTTTCTCCAAAATGCGCTGGACCTAGATGGACACAAACATAATGCAAATATAGTGAGTGTGACGGATTGAAAAAACAAACAAACGTTAAACATGAGTACTCCTCTCACATTTTTGTAAATATTTTATTATATGTTTTCATGGGGCAGTACTAAAGATACAACACTTTGGAAGTAACATCCGTAATTTTACCATGCAGGCACAGCAATATCACTAGAACCATATTAAATACTGGAGAACAGGTTATTTAATGTGCATTTACCCCTTTAGGGGGAGCAAAGGGTGCCAATATCCTTAACAACAAAACAAGGGAACCAATTTCTCACAATGCTTCATAATTTATTAATTCAGTATACAAACCCCGCAATAAACAACCCCTACCCCCCTAAAAACAATGCCTATATTGGATTGGAGCGCTCCCCATTCACACCAACACATGCACATGCAAATTATGGCCTGGTCAGCACAAAAAATGCTCAATTTGAATAGCAATTCAAGATCTATCTAGTTTTCTTTGCAGCATCGCATTTATCAATGGAATTCTGTTTGAGATCTAGTCAGTATAATTTCCGCATCAGAGTTCCATATATTGCTTTAATCTTCCAAGAAAATACTAATGTCCATGGACTACACCTTCCTCTACAATGGGCTGCACTCACACAGCATGGTTAGGGCTCCCTTGAGCTTTCTTAATTATGCATAGTCCTTATATGATGCTTATTCCAATGCTGCTCAGCAGCACTCACCACCTCGTGTCACGTCTCGTCGCAATATCACTGCTACTGCTATGCAAAAGTACCACAAGATACACTAGTAGCATGACCCACGGTTCTTCAGTAGTGTGGCCATTACTACTGAAATGCACGTGTTACCGTAGTAGTGGGCGCACTACTAGAGTACAATGGGTCAGGCTACTAACGTGTTTTGTGGACCTTACATGCGGAAGTAACAGTAATATTGCTGTGCGCTGTGCGTGCCTGGTAATATTACAAATGTTTAATGAATCAACACGAATGATACAATGTAAAGTAGTCAGCTTGTAAAGCAGTGTAAATTTTCTGTCCCAAAAAAATAACTCAACACACAGCTATAAACGTCTAAAACACATCAACAAAAGTGAATGCATCCCAAGCAAAGAATGTCAACATTTTGCCCAGTTAGACATTTTCCCTCCACGGGATCATGTTACTATTTAGTGTTACAAGATCAGAGGTGTGAATGGGGAGCAGATGTGTCGAATTTTGTGTTATCGCTCTCACACTCTCATACTGGTCACTGGAAGTTCAGCATGGCAGCTCATGGAGAGAGCTCTCTGCAGATGTTAAAGAAAATTGTTTCTAAAACATAAAGATGGCCTAGGCTATAATAAGATTGCCAACACCCTGAAACTGAGCTGCAGCACGGTGGCCAAGACTAAAGTGATTTAACAGGACAGGTTCCGTTATAAGAGGGTGTGTGTTATCCCAAGGGATCCCGAAGACATAACAACTAAAGTTGTTTAGGTGATACCTTTAATGACTAACTGTACAAGATTTCTTTGCAAGTTTTCCAAACTTTAAAGAGACTCTGTAACAAAATTTTCAGCCTTAGTTCTTCTATCCTATAAGTTCCTTTGCCTGTTCTAATGTGCTCTGACTTACTGCAGCCTTTCCTAATTGCACAGTGGCTGTGTTATCTCTGTTATATGATCTAATCTGTTTCCTTCTGTCGGCTCTGTCGGGCTAAGGCTTGAATGTGTGGAATGTGCAGGGCTGCTTGTGATTGGATAGAAGCGATACACACCCTCTGCAGGCCCCCTGCAGGCTCTGTATGACTCACACACTCTGCTTATGTGAGCCTATCACAAGCTAGTTACTTTGTTTGTAAACACTGCCTAAAACTGTTAATTACAAGCTAGGATTGCAGCAGAGAGTGGCAGAAACAGCACAGAGGGGCCCAGGAGAGCATAATGAATAGAATGGTATGCTTTTTGCTGTAAAAATTTTAGAGTACAGATTCGCTTTAAAGAGACTCCGTAACAAAAATTGCATCCTGTTTTTTATCATCCTACAAGTTCCAAAAGCTATTCTAATGTGTTCTGGCTTACTGCAGCACTTTGTACTATCACAGTCTCTGTAATAAATCAATGTATCTTTCCCCTGTCAGACTTGTCAGCCTGTGTCTGGAAGGCTGCCAAGTTCTTCAGTGTTGTGGTTCTGCTATGCACTCCCCCCTCAGGGGGGAAAGAAACACACAAATGATCTCTTGAGATTCAAAAGGAAGGCTGTATACAGCCTGCTTGTGTATGGATGTATTTTCTATGTGTGGACATGCTGTACATCAACCTACTTCCTGTTTTGGTGGCCATTTTGTTTGTTTATAAACAAACTTTTTAAAACTGTTTTTAACCACTTATAATGCGGCGGGGAGCGGTGAAATTGTGACAGAGGGGAATAGGAGATGTCCCCTAACACACTGGTATGTTTACTTTTGTGCGATTTTAACAATACAGATTCTCTTTAAGCTTCTTTTTCAGGCATGTTTCAGAACTGGATCAGAATCATACAAAGTACTGTCACATGCAAAGGCTTTATATATGATTTTCTAGGGTATACAGCAATCTGACTACTCACTTTACTGTGGACAAAAACTAGGATAAATCTGAACAGAGGAGGACACAGAACTAAACTACATTCTTTTTCTGGTAGAGTGGGGAAGAGGTGGAACCAGACCACTATTGATGGCATCAGTCACATTACAATGTTTGGTGGCACCAATACAGGAACTCAGTGGATTTTCCTCAATGGCAACCCAAGAAGTACTGGCATCCTGTACCTTTCCACACACTGCCCAAAAAGAAAAAAAATGGCAACGTTTCCAACAATTTTGTAAATGAAAAGCAGATTTAAAATATACAGAAGAAAACCAATTTAAAACATCAGCATTCAGCAAAGAAACAAAAATGCATGTTTCAGAATGAGCAATAATCTTAATAAAGCTTAATTTAAACCACTTTCGGTTATTACATAATATCACCACAGCGCAATCAAGACACCGTAAATGTTCTTTGCAATATTTTGCCAACTAGAGATTGGGAGCCAAACAGTCCCCGAGCTGTACAACATTTGTATAGAAGGCTCCATATACCCAAAGCCATAATAACATCAAACATGTCATTAGCAACATAAAAGAGCTGCACAACAGATTCAAACAAAGGTTGAATTTACTTTAAAACGCAACCTAAGCCAAGGTTAGGGAATTTGTGAGCTGCTATTATTATCCTGAGTTTGTGTAAGATCCACACAACTATCCTTAACCCTGTAAAGTGAAGCAGAACAGCATTGGCTGCAGCCTACTCACCTCTCTATCCTTCCTTGCTTTTTAAAGTAAACCCGAGGCAGATCATAACTAAAAAAAAACACTTACCTAAGAAGTGGGAAGCCACTTGATCCTCCAGAGTCTTCCCATGTCCTCCTCCAGAGTCCAGACTACCACCGCTGCCCGGGACCCTCTGGAAGTTCGCAATTGCGCTCCTCCTCATGCTCGCGCAAGTACGACCTTGATTGCACAGTAACACACAGCCGCTAATAGACAAGTGGCTCGGGCTAACTGCGCAGGCACAGCCGTACTTGCACAGGCATAGTATGGCCATGCTTGTAAACAGTAGGTTACAAAGCTATGATAACATATCTAGAGATGGCTCGAACCTCCAATTTTTGGTTCGCGAACCTTGAACGCGAACTTCCGCAAAAGTTCAGTTTGCGCGAACTTTCGCGAACCGCAATAGACTTCAATGGGGATGCGAACTTTGAAAACTAGAAACATTTATGCTGGCCACAAAAGTGATGGAAAAGATGTTTCAAGGGGTCTAACACCTGGAGGGGGGCATGGATAAATGGGATAGACGCCAAAAGCCCCGCGGAAAAAAATCTGGATTTGACGCAAAGCAGCGTTTTAAGGGCAGAATTCAGATTGCATGCTAAATTGCAGGCCTAACGTGCTTTCAAACATCTTGCATGTGTATACATCAATCAGGAAGTGTAATTAGAGTACTGCTTCACACTGACACACCAAACTCACTGTGTAACGCACCGCAAACAGCTGTTTGTGTAGTGACGGTCATGCTGGACTGGTGTGCACCATGGCGAGAGTGCAGGCCGTGGCGGGTTTTCAAGCCCATATTTGTCGCCGGGCTGTAGTAGCTCAATGATAGAACAACAGTGACTATCCAGCTGATCGAATTTGGTCTGTCCACAATGAAGCAAAGACCTTATTATCTTGAGTGTGCCTCTCCCCCCGAGACACTCATATAGCCGTCGGTCATTGCTTCATTGTGATACGCAAGCCCCTTCACCGCGGCAAGGTAACGATCACAAAGGGGAATTGACACATGTACATGCCTTTTGTTTTGTTGCTGCAGCTGCAGTACAGCCAAAAAAATTAGGCAGGCATGTACACGCACCAGAAAAATGATTATAGCGGCCGCTGCCAGCAGCAGCCTTAAAAATTCAGGAATCCGCCTGGAGTCCTGGACCCTGTTGGTGGTGTCAGAGAAGGCAGTCAATCGGCCTGCAGGCAGAGATGCTGTGTTGGGACCGACTTAGTCATGGGACAGGCAGTCACACGGCATGCAGGCAGAGATGCTGTGTGCGGGGACTGACTTAGTCTTGGGGCGGGCAGTAGCCCTCCGGGATCCATGCCTCATTCATTTTGATAAAGGTGAGGTACTGAACACTTTTGTGACTTAGGCGACTTCTCTTCTCAGTGACAATGCCTCTCGCTGCGCTGAAGGTCCTTTCTGACAGGACGCTTGATGCAGGGCAAGACAGAAGTTGGATGGCAAATTGGGACAGCTCTGGCCACAGGTTAAGCCTGTGCACCCAGTAGTCCAAGGGTTAAACGCTGCTCACAGTTTCTACATCCACACTTAAGGCCAGGTAGTCGGCTGCCTGCCGCTCCAGGCATTGGTAGAGGGTGGATCCGGAAGGGCTAAGGCGAGGCATTGGACTAAATAATGTCCGCATGTCCGACATTACCATGAGATCGCTGGAGCGTCCTGGCCTTGCCTGCGTGGACATGGGAGAAGGAATACTGGCAGTGGTACTTTTATTGCGTTGTGCTATGACATCACTGTTAAACGCATTGTAAAGCATAGTTGCCAGCTTGTTCTGCAAGTGCTGCATCCTTTCTGCCTTCATGTGATTTGGAAACATCTCAGCCACTTTGTGCCTATACCGAGGGTCTAGTAGCGTGGCCACCCAGTACAGCTCATTTCCCTTGAGTTTTTTTATACAGGGGTCCCTCAACAGGCTGGACAGCATGAAAGAGGCCATCTGCACAAAGTCGGATCCAGACGTACTATCCATCTCCTCTTGCTCTTCCTCAGTGTTGTCAGGTAAGTTCTCCTCCTCCCCCCAGCCGCGAACAATACCACGGAAACATTGAGCAGCACAAGCCCCCTGCGACTCCAGCTGCAGTTGTTCTTCTGCTGCCGCCTCCTCCTCCCAAAAAAAAACCACCTTCCTCATCATCCGAGTCTGACTCCTCTTCCCCACACGACTCTTCCTCCTCCTCCTCCCCCCTCTGTGCTGCCGCATGTGTAAGGAAACATCTGGTTCTAATGAGAATTGATCCCACAACTCTTTCTCCTGTTCCTGTTCCTGTTCACGCTCCTCCACAGCTTGATCCACCACTCTATGCACGGCACGCTCCAGGAAGAAAGCGTACGGGATCAAGTCGCTGATGGCGCCTTCACTGCAACTTGCCAGGTTGGTCACCTCCTCAAACGGCATGAGCCTGCAGGCATTTCGCATGAGTGTCCAGTTCTTGGGCCAGAACATCTCCTTTTCCCCACAGTGTGTCCTTCCACTGTAGTTGTAGAGATACTCGGTGACGGCTTTCTCCTGTTGTAGCAGGCGGTCAAGCATAACCAGGGTCGAATTCCAGCAAGTCGGGCTATCGCAAATCAAGCGTCTCACCGGCAAGTTGTTTCTCCGCTGAATATCCGCAAAGCGTGCAATGGCCGTGTAAGACCGCCTGAAAATCCCACACAACTTCCTGGCCTGCTTCAGGATGTCCTGTAAGCCTGGGTACTTCAACACAAATCTCTGAATTATGAGATTCAGCACATGTGCCATGTAGGGTACATGTGTCAGCTTTCCCAAATTCAAAGCTGAAATGAGATTGCTGCCGTTGTCACACACCACGTTGACAATCTCCAGTTGGTGCGGGGTCAGCCACTGATCCACCGGTTTGTTAAGAGCAGCCAGGAGAGCTGGTCCAGTCTGACTCTCCGCTTTGAGGTAAGACATGTCTAAGATGGCGTGACACCGTCATACCTGGCATGCAGCATAGGCCCTGGGGAGCTGGGGCTGTGTAGCTGGAGAGGAGATCGCAGCACCAGTAGAGTTGAACTGCCACCCAGCCAAGGAGGAGGAGGACGATGGCAGCGAAGAGGATGTAGCAGGAGTAGAGGAGGTGGAGTTGTCACAAGTTCCGATGCACAGCCACGTACTCCCTGCTTGCCATCGGTCACCAGGTTGACCCAATGGGCTGTGTAAGTAATGTACCTGCCCTGACCGTGCTTGGCAGACCAGGCATCCGTGGTCAGATGGACCCTTGACCTAACGCTGTGTGCCAGAGATGACACCACTTGCCTCTCAACTTTATGGTACAGTTTGGGTATCGCCTTTTTAGAGAAATAATTGCAGCCTGGTATCTTCCACTGCGGTGTCCCAAATTTACGGAAGGCCTCAGAGTCCACCAGCTGGTATGGTAACAGCTGGTGAGCTAACAGTTCCGCCAAGCCAGCTGTCAGACGCCGGGCAAGGGGGTGACTGGCAGAAATTGGCTTCTTCCGCTCAAAGATTTCCCTCACGGACACCTGACTGCTGCTGTGGGCAGAGGAGCAGGAACCGGTCAAGGTGAGAGGCGGAGTGGAGGGTGGCTGTGATTGTGAAGGTGCAAGGGAGAAAAAGGCTGAAGATGATGCACCTGAAGGAGGAAGAGGAGAAGGAGGGTGGCTTTTCTTTTGTGTGCTGCTTTTCCTCTGGTGCTCTTCCCATTGCTGTTTGTGCCTTTTCTCCATGTGCCTTCGTAAGGCAGTTGTCCCTACGCGGCTGTTGGCCTTTCCACGGCTCAATTTTTGGAGGCAGAGAGAACAGATGGCATTGCTCTGATCTAAGGCAGACACGCTAAAACATTTCCAAACCGCTGAGCCCCCCTGGGGTCATGGCACTATGGTGGCATCAGCAGCTGACGTTGAAGGGCATGTTGGCTGGCTGTACATAGGTGGCGATACATGGCGCCGGACACTGCCACCAGCTGTTTCTGATGACGAGCTCCCCCTGCTTCTTCAGGAACTCATCTTCTCCTACTTCTCTTTGACTCCTCCTCTGAACTGTCCCCTTGGTCATCTTGGGCTTGATTCACTAACCAGCGCTAAGTGTTAGCGCCGGTGTGAAAACCCTTTTTGGCTGCTAGTTTCTGCAAACCTACTTTGCACGCGGCCCCGATATTAGTGCGCAGTGCGACGATAACATTGCACCCGCTGGCCCTTAAAAGGCGCACCGATTCGACGAAAATGACGCATCGGGTGCCCCCGAAGTGGCGCATCATAGCGCTGCTAAATGGGCACCCGATGCGGCATTTTTGTTGCATCGGGTGTGACTTTTAAGGGCCAGCAATGCACACTATTATCTGCGCAGCACGCTGTGCGCGTAGTGAGCGGTATTATTTCAACTGTGTGGGCGCAAACCACCTAAAGCCGTGGTTTGCGCACACTAACACTTACAGCACACTAACCGGCTTAGCGCAGGTTAGTGAATCAAGCCCACTGTCTCTTAGGATCCCACGTGACATCCGTATCATCGTCATCATCATAATCATCCTGCCCTGCTTTGCTTGCCTCAAACACCTCATAAACTGCACCAACAGCAGGTACTTCATCCTCCTCCTCCTCACACGTTACATCCATAGTGTCGCCTAACACAGACATATGAGGTGGTGTAACTTGCTTAGCGCCTTCATCTTGTTATAACAGTAGTGGCTTTGAATCAGTGATTTCCCCACCAAATAACTCCTGCGAAGTGTCAAATGGAATGGATGTGGTGCTAGAAGTAGCGCTGGTGGCTGCAGAAAAAGAGGTGTTCTTTGTTAAATAGTCAACCACGTCCTGACAATCTTGGGAGTTGATGGGACGTGCCTTCTTCTGAGCACTATACTTTGGTCCAGGGCCGCACAATAATACATCAGCATGACCTCGAACAGACCAGCCGAGTGGCCTGCCTCTGGGTCTGCCCCTGCCTCTGCCTCTACCTGTTTTGTCCATATCGGGAGGGGGGGGGGGATGAAGTGAAAGGTATGCACTGAATTGACTAATACAATGTGCAGTCACACAGGTGCAGTTAACAGGTATGCACGAAGTGGTATATCACACTGCGTGCGCTCACGTAGGTAGGTGGGTGGGTGCACTGAACAACAGGTAGGTATATGCAGTGATGGGTATTACAAATGTGCACCTGTCACATACACGTACCATGAACAGGTACAGTGACTGGTGGTATTAACAATGTGTGCGCTCACGTAGGTAGGTGGGTGCACTGAACAACAGGTAGGTATATGCAGTGATGGGTATTACATATGTGCATGTCACACACACACACAGGTACCGTGAACAGGTGCAGTGACCTTGCGTGCGCTCACGTAGGTAGGTGGGTGCACTGAACAACAGGTAGGTATATGCAGTGATGGGTATTACAAATGTGCACCTGTCACACACACGTACCGTGAACAGGT
The DNA here is from genome assembly GCF_040937935.1 of Hyperolius riggenbachi. Lineage (NCBI taxonomy): Eukaryota > Metazoa > Chordata > Amphibia > Anura > Hyperoliidae > Hyperolius > Hyperolius riggenbachi. Next base: position 184,749,693 of record NC_090646.1, read on the forward strand.
ACAGTGACCGGTGGTATTAACAATGCGTGCGCTCAGGTAGGATAGTGGGTGCACTGAACAACAGGTAAGTATATGCAGTGATGGGTAATACATATGTGCATGTCACACACACACACAGGTACCGTGAACAGGTGCAGTGACACTGCGTGCGCTCACGTAGGTAGGTGGGTGCACTGAACAACAGGTAGGTATATGCAGTGATGGGTATTACAAATGTGCACCTGTCACACACACGTACCGTGAACAGGTACAGTGACTGGTGGTATTAACAATGCGTGCGCTCACGTAGGTAGGTAGGTAGGTGCACTGAACAATGAACAGGTGCAGTGATTGGGATGGGATTACAAATGTGCAGCTGCCTGTCACACACACAGGTAGTCACTGAATGTGCTGGGCCTGGCAGTGGCACAGTAGGAATTAAGGGGCAAAAGGCCAGCTGCGACTGACTGACAGGGCTGTATATAATGCAAGTGGGCCACACACAAAAAAAATAAAAAATAGATCACAAGAACAAGATTAACTCTCAAAAGAGCTGTTGAGGGGTGCTTTTTTAGCAATAGGAATCAGCAAGGAGCAAGCTAACAAGCCTACAAGAGCCTAACTAAGCTTTCCCTATAGCTCTCTCTGCCACAGCAGCAGAATCAGGAGCAGCAGCAGCTCTCCCTTCTCTAATTACTGCAGGCACACGAGTGAGTCCAAAGCCTGATGCTGCCTGCCTTTTATAAGGGGGAGGGCCTCCAGGAGGGAGTGTAGCCTGATTGGCTACAATGTGCCTGCTGACTGTGATGTACAGGGTCAAAGTTGACCCTAATGATGTAGTATAGGAGGCCGCGGGTCGAACCGCCATAAAGTTTGCGTTCGTTTGCGCGAATAAGTTCGCGGTCGAACTGTTCGGGCCATCTCTAAACATATCCAATAAGCTCTTGTCGGCTATGTTTTGGGCATTTCAGTGGTGGGGGCAGGGAGGGCACAGGAAACCTCTGGATGTCTAGCTAAGTATGTAACGTTTTTGTTAGGATCACCTCAGTTACACTTTGAAGTGCCCATCAATGATCCAATCTTGATTGTACAATCTTACCTCCTTTATAGGACTACTTAAAGTATCCAATTCTCTCACTTTTACAATACAGTATAGATGTATTAGTATTGTACAATTCTACTTTAGAATAATACCACTGTGAGCTCTAGGGTGTCCCCACAGCAACTGAAAGTAAAAAATGTCTGAGATCCTACCGTTAGCCCAGGCCACTTGTCCTACGTGATTGCACTCAGACTTCTGCACTGGTCGGCATCCCAGAGGATGAAGCATATCAGAGGGGCATGTCCAGGGCATCCAGGAATGCAAGAGGGGGAGTAGGAGGTTAGCAGTCATGTAACCGCTATTACAGGACAGAGTTACTGTACTATGGTTAGAGGGTCACAGACAAGCACCCGCAGATATCATTAGAATTAATGAGCTAAGTTCTCACTGCAGGTGCTGCATATTATTGCAGTTTTACAGCCACTAATTTACTAAACATTCAGCAGCCCTACTATATTTTGATATCTTCAGAAGAGAGAAATGATTGCAACACAGTAGTAAAGAAAAAATAAAGAATATCCATCACAGATTTCCTGAATCACATGTGTTCTCTAGCAATTGTGACAAGTCAGTGTTTACAAACACTACCTTGCAGCAGGACCACCACATGTAGAAATGTTGGTGATGTTACACTTGAGCATACAAAGTGAGATTACATGTGCCTAATTTTCATCTCACAGTAACAGGGAGCTCAGTGTTTTTGTAAAATTAAGGCAGGATTCACACTTGTTGCCCATGTGTAGCACCTGCGCGTTTTCACATACACACACACACACTTTTTCTGGACACATTGAGAATTCACATGAATTGCGCAAATGTATGCTACAAGATGTACACTTTTTACACCATTGTGAAAGCACACACTTTCCATTGACTTCCTTTACATGTGGCAATCTCGTATTTGAAAAATCCTAATCTGCACATGATTAAGTATGAACCCTGCCTAAGAGAAAAGTTAAATAAATGGTAGGATTAGCCATATAGAAGGGGTAATTTAGGGTTTAATGCCTGGTACACACCATGAGATTTTCTGGCAGGTTTACCGACAGATCGATTCTTTCCAACATGTCCAATCTGATTTCCAATCGATTTTCCGATCAATTTTTCATACAAGTTAGCGGAAAATCGATTGGAAATCAGATCGGACATGATGGAAATAGTCGATCTGGTAGTAAATCTGCCAGATAATCTCATAGTGTGTACCAGGCATTAGGATTAGGAATATAAAGATAAATTAATGCTATGGTAATTGTGCAGCTCTCTGCTTGCTTAACAATCTTGTCATCTTGCTTATGGCTGTCTCTCCAATGCTCAACTGATATAATGCCACTGACCTTGCATTTATAGATGCAGAGGGGTTTTGTCAGTGGTGGTTTGAAAGAAGCAAATTGGAAAGAGTTTAATAAGTTGGTAGATGGGCCCCTTGACACCTGCTAGACCCCAAGCACCTGCCTAGGTTGCCTGGTGGATGATCCTGACCTGCCTTTATGTAACAACATATATAGCCATGTAACATTCTTTCTTTTTTTTCATCAATGTTTACTAACATTTAAAATATACAAATTAACAGCTGAAGAACACTTGTTAACCATTTCAGCCTGTAGGTATTTTTCACCATATGAACAAGAGGAATTTTAACGTTTCAGCGCTCCTCCCATTCATTCCCCAATAACTTTAGCACTACTTATCACAACGAAATGATCTATACCTTGTTTTCTTTTTCCACTCCCAATTAAAGGAAAGGTTCAGGGAGGGTGGGCAAAAAATAAAAATCAAATTCCACTTACCTGGGGCTTCCTCCAGCCCGTGGCAGGCAGGAGGTGCCCTCGCCGCCGCTCCGCAGGCTCCCGGTGGTCTCCGGTGGCGCGCCCGACCTGGCCAGGCCGGCTGCCAGGTCGGGCTCTTCTGCGCTCCAAGGCCCGGAACTTCTGCGTCCCACGCCGGCGCTCTCACGTCATCGGACGTCCTCCGTGCTCTACTGCGCATGCGCAGTAGTTCTGCGCATGCGCAGTAGAGCCCGGAGGACGTCCGATGACGTCAGAGCGCCGGCGTGGGACGCAGAAGTTCCGGGCCTTGGAGCGCAGAAGAGCCCGACCTGGCAGCCGGCCTGGCCAGGTCGGGCGCGCCACCGGAGACCACCGGGAGCCTGCGGAGCGGCGGCGAGGGCACCTCCTGCCTGCCACGGGCTGGAGGAAGCCCCAGGTAAGTGGAATTTGATTTTTATTTTTTACCCACCCTCCCTGAACCTTCCCTTTAAGCTTTTTTTGGGTGGTACATTATGCTAAGATTTATTTTATTCTTACTGCATTATAATGGGAAGAATAAGAAAAAAAATTGAAAAAAATCATTATTTCTCAGTTTTCAGCCCTTTTGTTTTTAAAACAATACATGTGTCATGATCGCTGCTGCAGCTGGTAATCCTGGAAGTAGTAGTGCTGCAGCTCAGGCAGTTCTGATCTCTTTCCATGCAAGCTGCATAGCTTTGTCTGCCTTTCCCTGCTGTCAGCTTGTGACTGATTATCATTCACCTGTGTGGGAATCTGCATGTCTGCTCCCATTGGATGACCTCAGTATAAAGATCTGCTTCCTGCAGGACTCCTCGGGCTATCATAGCTTCAGTTTAAGCCTGTCTTGCTGTTGCTTCAGCCCCCGATCGTGTTTCTTGTTCTAAAAATACTTTGCTGGTCTTTGCATCATATATTGGTTCATTGCCAATATATATGCATACCAGCACGTTTATTATTTTCCTTGTATTCGTGTTACGTGGATACATCAGTGTCGCTGATGTATACGTACACGAACTGTTTATATCCTGTGTGCAGTTAGTCAGCTTTCCAGCACGTTTTGGTAGGTTGCGCGTATCGTGATCACCCGTGCTGAGTTAGTTACCCTGCTCCTGGTTCTGTTTGTGGATTGCGTTCATCTCTGCGAAGAGATAACGAATCCTTCTGAATCCTGTTCTGTTACCGTTTGTGGATTGCGTTCATCTCTGCGAAGAGATAGCGAATCCTTCTGAGTCCTGTTCCCTGTATTGCTCCAGTCTAAGTCAGTGTTCCTGCTTATGTCATATATCGGTTCATTGCCGATATATACATATGTTAGTCAGACGTTACAAATAGTTTCATTGATAGCTGTAATTGTAATACGCTAGGAAAACATACTTATTGTATTTTTGTCTGTGTTACGTTCATCTATCTTGATCCTGCTATTTCCTGACTATCCTGTCCTGTCTTTGTGAGGCACGCCATCGCTGCAAACGCATTGGCTGCCTCATTCCAGTCTGTCTTGTTGTGGACGCTTGCTGTCACTAAGTAGCGGCTAGCTAGCAAGCGTTCATTCTGTCTACCTGTCCTGATCTCCTCAGTTCTGGTTTATGCGCTCAGCGCTACATTGCGCTGAGACATTATCGCAAAAGTATTGTTTGTGGCTGTCGGATCTGCACCGGCTCTGTGCGCCACAATCTCCTTTTGGAGTCAGTCCTCCCCTCCACTATACTAGGGATAGCCTGTTTCCTTGTGCTAGTGTGTGTACCTCCTCCACGTCAGCTCATGCGTTGCATGCTGACTGTGGAGAATACACCACCAAGCCTTACATTATGAAAACCCCATTACCAATCCCCATTTTGGGGGGGATTCCCAGAAAGTATGACACTGTTAATTATGGTTCCTGTTCCTTTAAGAAATTTGAAGAACTTAGCTCTGAAACAGAAAATGAGTTTTTCTCTGAATGTGCCAGGTTCCTGGCCAATCCTGATCTCCAAGCGACTCCTGTTTCAACCTGGGCACTCCAGCTAGTTTATATTTTGTTTAAAGGGCAATTGTTTCAGTGGGCATTTGATGTTCTCAATCATTCCGATTTGAAAGAGAGACCGCTGGAATTTCTAGCGTTTGTGATCCATAACTGGTTGCGCATAGATCCATTGCCTTTTCCTCTAAATGAACTCCTGGCAGCAGGCCAATCAGCTTCTCCTTCAATTGTTTGCAAAAATGATCAGCAAGCAGAGAGTGTTCCTGATAATTTTCCTGCAGCTTTGAATAAATCATCAAAGGCGGCAGGGTCTAAGGCCAAACGCAAACGTTCTAAGAAACGTGTCCGATCTGCAGAGTCGTTATCCTTAGCGACTGAGACCTATAATGAGATTCTGCCATTAACAGATAATGAAATGCAATTGTCTTTCAGGGGAGTTAAATGGACTTATGAAACTACTAATGAACTTTCCTCCCTGGCTAGGGAAAATAAAGATTTTTGTTTAAAAGAATTACCTGAGTATGATTATGAGGAGATATTACAGAGTATTGAACAAATCAACTTATTTGTGAACCAAGGGAAGTTTGCATACACTACAGTTCAACACTTGCTACAGGTATTGGAGATTCTTAAGAATAAGGAATCTGCCAATCACCTGCTAATTAACCCAATACATGTCCCTGCCACAATCATATCTGCAAACTGTGATCAGCCTAAATGTTTCACTGTTACGTATGCATGGGATCCTCCATTCGACAGGGGAGAGATGGAAGCCCTGGTCTGTGAATGGAAGAATGATTCAAGTTCATTTTGTCAATTTTACAGTGCAAAAAGTGAAATGGTATTGAATGCATGCATTAAGTCAGCCTATAACCTAACAGAGACTGGTAGGTATGACTGTGTGGCTCCTTTGATTGATGTGTGGGAACTGATTTTGGATGATTTTTATGTGACTCCAAATTCGCAAATTTGGTGTTCTGACCCGCCTGCTTCAGCACCTTTCGCTGATTCAGCAGGTGATTCGGAGCTCTTTTTGTGTGAAATTGAAGTTCCTGCAATTCCACCCTGTACCATGGATAACTCAGTGTTACTTCCCAGTAAAACAGAAGCCACTGATACTTTCTTAACCTTGCCCAGCACAAATTTCTCAGCAGAGAATCCAGAGGTCCTGCTGACTTCCGAGTCCAGTCTAGCCAGTACTCATGAGTCTTTGTTCAGTGAAACAGACACCAGAAAAATCTTGCCTGCCTCTGCAAACACTTCTGCAGAAATTACCTGTGTTAATAAAGTTCAACTCCTGTCTGATCCAGCAGATGCCAATAGATGCACTACATCAGTTTCCGAGTCCCAGCAATCCTGTCTAGAAACCTCAGAACCCCAGCATCTGAATTTTTCAATTTATAAATGAATGGTGATTCAGATGCGCAAACATTGTGTCTTGATCTTCCTGTTTCTACACCTCGCTCTAGTTTCGTGAATAGCTCAGAGCATCTGCTATGTGAACCTGAAATCGCAGAATTATTACCTTGTTCAGAAAATGTTCCAGTAAATTTGCCCTGTATCGTGAATAGCTCAGAGCATCTGCTATGTGAACCTGAAATCGCAGAATTATTACCTTGTTCAGAAAATGTTCCAGTAAATTTGCCCTGTATCGTGAATAGCTCAGAGCATCTGCTATGTGAACCTGAAATCGCAGAATTATTACCTTGTTCAGAAAATGTTCCAGTAAATTTGCCCTGTACCATGAATTGTGCAGTAGATCTCTCCTATGAAGCTCAGGTCACAGAATCCTTATGCTGTCCAGCAGGTGCTTCCATGATTTTGCCCTGCAATATGGACTGTTCAGTGATCCTGTCCAGTGAAGCTGGAGTCGCAGAGTCCTATGCTTCACCCAGTACTTTGGATACTTCAAACCCTCTAGCAGAAGACTCTGAGGCACTGCTTACCTCAGTGGGTGTTGCAGCAATATTCACTTGTTTAGCAGCTGTCTTAGAATTAAAGTCCACTCTAAATAAACTTGATGAATCTTTGTCTGATGAAGCAGAAGTCATTGAAATATTGTCCTCGTCAGCAAGTGTCTTAGATACCTTGCCCTGTACACAGTCTGATTTAACCAATATTGTGGAGTCCCTCTCCAGTGTTGTAACAGCCGAGGAACTCCAGCCCTGTCCTCTGAATGTTTCCGAAGTCTTGCCCTGTAACATGAATAATTCTGATTCTCTGGTCAAAATAACAGAAGTCTCAGAATTTCAGTCTGATTTAGTAAGCGTTCCTGAAACCCTGCCTTGTATTTTAGAAAATTCTGATTCTCTAGCCGGTGTGGCAGAGATTCCGGAGTTCCCTTCCTGTCCAGGGAATTCCTCAGATTTGCCCAGTTCAGTGGGGGATGCTGTAATATTGACTTGTTTTGCAGCTACTTTGGAGCCCCAATCCCAGGTACTAGATGAGTCTCTGTCTCTTCCAGAGGAAGTTGTGGAATTCCTATCTAGCTCAGGTCATACATCAGAAGACTTGTCCTGTCTTGTTTATGCCCCTGAACCTGATTTGTTAACAACCTTGCTAGAATCAGCGACATCCAAGTCTGTTCCTGCATTCTTTAGTGAGAGCAAGGAAATGAGCAGCGCTACTTAAAAACAGACTAGTGCCTACCTGCAAAAGAGTGCAAGCCCCACTTGTGGGGTCGAATACACACCGAGCATACACATGACCTGTCTACCACTAGAGGAGGATGTTGGTTTCCATTAACAGCTTGCATGCAACCTATTAAAGTACTCGTCCCTCCCACTGCGAAGAAGTCAATCCTCCATGGGAGGGGCCTAACACTAACTAAATCCTAACCTATGTATATGCATAGCCTGGGTGCGGCTAATCAAATAAAATTTAAAATTGCGCAAAAGGTGGATCAGCGCAACACCAGGCCGCCTCCGAATGGCCTCCATCAGAGATGCGCTGAGCCCCCCCAGGAACTACAAACGCACCTTGAACCCAAACAGAAGCTCTGCATATACACCAAAAGCATGGCTGTTAAGTGGGAGCAGCTGACCAAAAACGAATTACATTAGTACATAGCAAGGAAATGAGCAGCGCTACTTAAAAACAGACTAGTGCCTACCTGCAAAAGAGTGCAAGCCCCACTTGTGGGGTCGAATACACACCGAGCATACACATGACCTGTCTACCACTAGAGGAGGATGTTGGTTTCCATTAACAGCTTGCATGCAACCTATTAAAGTACTCGTCCCTCCCACTGCGAAGAAGTCAATCCTCCATGGGAGGGGCCTAACACTAACTAAATCCTAACCTATGTATATGCATAGCCTGGGTGCGGCTAATCAAATAAAATTTAAAATTGCGCAAAAGGTGGATCAGCGCAACACCAGGCCGCCTCCGAATGGCCTCCATCAGAGATGCGCTGAGCCCCCCCCAGGAACTACAAACGCACCTTGAACCCAAACAGAAGCTCTGCATATACACCAAAAGCATGGCTGTTAAGTGGGAGCAGCTGACCAAAAACGAATTACATTAGTACATAGCAAGGAAATGAGCAGCGCTACTTAAAAACAGACTAGTGCCTACCTGCAAAAGAGTGCAAGCCCCACTTGTGGGGTCGAATACACACCGAGCATACACATGACCTGTCTACCACTAGAGGAGGATGTTGGTTTCCATTAACAGCTTGCATGCAACCTATTAAAGTACTCGTCCCTCCCACTGCGAAGAAGTCAATCCTCCATGGGAGGGGCCTAACACTAACTAAATCCTAACCTATGTATATGCATAGCCTGGGTGCGGCTAATCAAATAAAATTTAAAATTGCGCAAAAGGTGGATCAGCGCAACACCAGGCCGCCTCCGAATGGCCTCCATCAGAGATGCGCTGAGCCCCCCCAGGAACTACAAACGCACCTTGAACCCAAACAGAAGCTCTGCATATACACCAAAAGCATGGCTGTTAAGTGGGAGCAGCTGACCAAAAACGAATTACATTAGTACATAGCAAGGAAATGAGCAGCGCTACTTAAAAACAGACTAGTGCCTACCTGCAAAAGAGTGCAAGCCCCACTTGTGGGGTCGAATACACACCGAGCATACACATGACCTGTCTACCACTAGAGGAGGATGTTGGTTTCCATTAACAGCTTGCATGCAACCTATTAAAGTACTCGTCCCTCCCACTGCGAAGAAGTCAATCCTCCATGGGAGGGGCCTAACACTAACTAAATCCTAACCTATGTATATGCATAGCCTGGGTGCGGCTAATCAAATAAAATTTAAAATTGCGCAAAAGGTGGATCAGCGCAACACCAGGCCGCCTCCGAATGGCCTCCATCAGAGATGCGCTGAGCCCCCCCAGGAACTACAAACGCACCTTGAACCCAAACAGAAGCTCTGCATATACACCAAAAGCATGGCTGTTAAGTGGGAGCAGCTGACCAAAAACGAATTACATTAGTACATAGCAAGGAAATGAGCAGCGCTACTTAAAAACAGACTAGTGCCTACCTGCAAAAGAGTGCAAGCCCCACTTGTGGGGTCGAATACACACCGAGCATACACATGACCTGTCTACCACTAGAGGAGGATGTTGGTTTCCATTAACAGCTTGCATGCAACCTATTAAAGTACTCGTCCCTCCCACTGCGAAGAAGTCAATCCTCCATGGGAGGGGCCTAACACTAACTAAATCCTAACCTATGTATATGCATAGCCTGGGTGCGTCCACCCAGAGTGAGAGTGAGAGTCCAGTGCTTGTGAAGTCTAGTCATGATGAATTTTTGTCCAGTCCTGGTTTCGGTCCTATCTTGGCTGACCCTGAGGTTCACAGTTCCTTGACATGCCCAGAAGTTTCTCTTGTACCAGTGTGCCCAGATGTGCTTTGTGTGCCAGAATGCCCAAGTGTGTCTAAGGTGTTAGCGTACTCAGATGCTTCCTTAGGGGAGACATGTTCTGATGTTGCCAGTCTGCCTGCATGCCCAGAGATGGTTCTGGTCCCTGAAAGCCCTGATCTTGATGTTTGTCCTTGTAACCCTGACTCGGGAATTGCCATAGGTTCCATGGGGATTCTTGATAGTTCTCCATGTGAGCCTAAAGGGCGTTCTGACCTTTTGGGATCTCTTTGGAGCTTTAAAGTGTTCTGGGAGATCTCTGAGGAAGCTTGTCCTGGTACCTTGGACTGGTTCAACAGTGGGTTTTGTGTTGGTAAAGACAGTTCCGATGGGCATTGTAAAGGCTTTGGCATTTTTGGACGGTCCCTGGAAGGCAGTGGGTATCGCTCAGAGAGCGTCGGGGGGCTTTCTTCTGGAAATCATGGTTCTGATGGGTGTCACACTGAGACTTGTAGTACTGATGGGCATGGTTCTGTAGGTTCTGGTTCTGATGGGTCCAGTCTTGTGATGACTGATTCTGGAATTTGGTCTTGCCGGGCTGTCCCGGTCATCATGAATTATCAGTTAGGTTGTCTCCTTGGGAAGGTCAGTTTTGAGAGGCGTCTGGTATCCGCCTTTAAGGGCGGGGGTACTGTCATGATCGCTGCTGCAGCTGGTATTGCTGGAAGTAGTAGTGCTGCAGCTCAGGCAGTTCTGATCTCTTTCCATGCAAGCTGCATAGCTTTGTCTGCCTTTCCCTGCTGTCAGCTTGTGACTGATTATCATTCACCTGTGTGGGAATCTGCATGTCTGCTCCCATTGGATGACCTCAGTATAAAGATCTGCTTCCTGCAGGACTCCTCAGGTTTTCATAGCTTCAGTTTAAGCCTGTCTTGCTGTTGCTTCAGCCCCCGATCGTGTTTCTTGTTCTAAAGATACTTTGCTGGTCTTTGCATCATATATTGGTTCATTGCCAATATATATGCATACCAGCAAGTTTATTATTTTCCTTGTATTCGTGTTACGTGGATAAATCAGTGTCGCTGATGCATACGTACACAAACTGTTTATATCCTGTGAGCAGTTAGTCAGCTTTCCAGCACGTTTTGGTAGGTTGCGTGTATCGTGATCACCCGTGCTGAGTTAGTTACCCTGCTCCTGGTTCTGTTTGTGGATTGCGTTCATCTCTGCGAAGAGATAACGAATCCTTCTGAATCCTGTTCTGTTACCGTTTGTGGATTGCGTTCATCTCTGCAAAGAGATAACGAATCCTTCTGAATCCTGTTCTGTTACCGTTTGTGGATTGCGTTCATCTCTGCGAAGAGATAGCGAATCCTTCTGAGTCCTGTTCCCTGTATTGCTCCAGTCTAAGTCAGTGTTCCTGCTTATGTCATATATCGGTTCATTGCCGATATATACATATGTTAGTCAGACGTTACAAATAGTTTCATTGATAGCTGTAATTGTAATACGCTAGGAAAACATACTTATTGTATTTTTGTCTGTGTTACGTTCATCTATCTTGATCCTGCTATTTCCTGACTATCCTGTCCTGTCTTTGTGAGGCACGCCATCGCTGCAAACGCATTGGCTGCCTCATTCCAGTCTGTCTTGTTGTGGACGCTTGCTGTCACTAAGTAGCGGCTAGCTAGCAAGCGTTCATTCGGTCTACCTGTCCTGATCTCCTCAGTTTTGGTTTATGCGCTCAGCGCTACCTTGCGCTGAGACGTTATCGCAAAAGTATTGTTTGTGGCTGTCGGATCTGCACCGGCTCTGTGCGCCACAATCTCCTTTTGGAGTCAGTCCTCCCCTCCACTATACTAGGGATAGCCTTTTTCCTTGTGCTAGTGTGTGTACCTCCTCCACGTCAGCTCATGCGTTGCATGCTGACTGTGGAGAATACACCACCAAGCCTTACAACATGCTACCGTAATTAAAATCCGCACATTTTATTTGGCCATTTGTCCTGGTTATTGCAATGTTAAAATTATACCCCTAGTATAATGTATGGTGACAATATTTTATTTGGAAATAAAGGTGCATTTTTTCAATTTTACATCCCTCACTAATTTTAAGCCCATAATTTAGTAATAATATGTCCTCTTGACATACAGTAGGGTGCGAAAGTTTGGGCAACCTTGTTAATCGTCATGATTTTCCTGTATAAATCGTTGGTAGTTATGACAAAAAATGTCTGTTAAATATATCATATAGGAGACACACAGTGATATTTGAGAAGTGAAATAAAGTTTTTTGGATTTACAGAAAGTGTGCAATAATTGTTTAAACAAAATTAGGCAGGTGTATAGTAGTGGTGTAGCACCCTTCTTCTGCTTCCACTCAGATGTGCCTCGGTCTATCTGCCAGCACTGCAGATGTATCCAAACGTTGTGTAAAGATGACCGGCACCATCCATTAGTATTAATTTGCTCTTTTATTGCATCACAAGATCTTGTCCCGTCTACAGCAACGTTTAGGAGATGACCTCCTTTATCACCTCCTTTACATTCTGTACCCTGCCTTGCTTGATAAAGGAGGTCATCTCCGAAACGTCCCTGTAGGCGGGACAAGATCTTATGATGCAATAAAAGAGCAAATTAATACTAATGGATGGTGCCGGTCATCTTTACACAACAAAATTAGGCAGGTGCATAAATTTAGGCACCAGTGCAACACAAAAAAGAAATGAAATCAATATTTAGTAGATCCTCCTTTTGCAGAAATTACAGCCTCTTTAAACGCTTCCTGTAGGTTCCAGTAAGAGTCTGGATTCTGGTTGAAGGTATTTTGGACCATTCCTCTTTACAAAACATATCTTGTTCATTCAGGTATGATGGCTTCTGAACATAGACAGTGGTCTTTAAATCACACCACACATTTTTCAAGGTTTGGGGACTGAGATGGCCATTCCAGAACTTTGTACTTGTTCCTCTGCATGAATGCCTTAGTGGATTTTGAGCAGTGTTTAGGGTCGTTGTCTTGTTGAAAGATCCAGCCTTGGCGCAGCTTCAGCTTTGTCACTGATTCCTGGACATTGGTCTCCAGAATCTGCTGATACTGAGTGGAATCCATGTGTCCATCAACTTTGACAAGATTCCCAGTCCCTGTACTGGCCACACACCCTACAACATGATGGAATCACCACCATATTTTACTGTAGGTAGCAGGTGTTTTTCTTGGAAAGCTGTGTTGTTTTTCCTCCAAGCTTAATGCCCCTTGTTATACCCAAATAACTCAATTTTAGTTTCATCAATCTACAGCACCTTATTCCAAAATGAAGCTGGCTTGTCCAAATGTGCTTTAGCATACCTCAAATGGCTCTTTTTGTTCTGTTGGCGGAGAAAAGGCTTCCTCTGCATCACTCTCACATACAGCATCTCCTTGTGTAAAGTGGTAAATTAAAGCGGTTAAATGATGCAAAGTGACTCCATCTGCAGCAAGATGATGTTGTAGGTCTTTGGTGCTGGTCTATGGGTTGACTCTGACTGCTCTCACCATTCGTCGCTTCTGTTTATCCAAGATTTTTCTTGGTCTGCCATTTCAAGCCTTAACTTGAACTGAGCCTGTGGTCTTCCATTTCCTCAATATGTTCCTAACTGTGGAAACAGACAGCTGAAATCTCTGAGACAGCTTTCTGTATCCTTCCCCTAAACCATAATGTTGAACAGTCTTTGTCTTCAGGTCATTTGAGAGTTGTTTTGAGACCCCCATGTTGATACTCTTCAGAAAAAATTAAAAGAGGAGGGAAACTTACAATTGCCCCTCTTAAATACTCTTTCTCATAATTGGATTCACCTGTGCATGTAGGTCAGGGGTCACTGAGCTTACCAAGCCAATTTGAGTTTCAATAATTAGTTCTAAAGGTTTTGGAATCAATAAAATTGCAACACTGCCCAAATGTATGCACCTCCCTAATTGTATTTAAACAATTATTGCGCACTTTCTGTAAATCCAATAAACTCAATTTCACTTCTCAAATATCACTGTGTGTGTCTCCTACATGATATATTTAACTGACATTTTTTTTCGTAACAACCAACAATTTATACAGGAAAATCATGACAATTAACAAGGTTGCCCAAACTTTCGACACCCCACTGTACATATTAAAAATGTTATTCCCTAAAGTCAATAGGTGTAATTTTACTCTTTGGCCACAAGATGTCCCCGCGCTTAGTACTTCCTATTCGCGTACAAAAAGTATGCTATAGGAAGTAATGTGTTGCTACATTGTAACTAGGGAAGTGACGTAGGCATCAATGGATGTCTGTGATCATGGTGGCCTAGAGGGCAGATTTATGAATGGGATCTTCGTTCCCATTCATACATGTAATGATCGGCGGTAAGCGGCGGAAATCGGCGAGCAGGAGGAAGCGCAGCGGCTCTATTTAAGAATGAACACTGTTTTTGAACTAAAACTGTGTTCATTCTCGGCGGACATGTACAGATTGGCTCAGGGGACTTTTGTCCCCTGCAGCCAATCCCCCCCGTTTATGGCAACATCACGATCGCAGGCATCTGCCCGCACGATTGCGCGCACAGCCCCCAAGCTGCAGGGGTGTAACTATCTCTTCCCTGTGGCTGTAGTAGCTGCCGCTGCGGACGTGAGGCTCACGTCCCAGCAGCAGAAATGGTTAATCTTGTTTGTAAATACAACATCTTATTATAAAGGCAGTAATAAATTACATTATCATGTTGCATTCTAATACAGCAGAAGTATAGGCCAGAGTACAGATATGCCTAGTTTAAAGGACCTCTGTTGCGAAAAACTTACAATATTAAATACATGTAAACACATACAAATAAGAAGTAGGTTTCTTCCAGAGTAAAATGAGCCATTAAATACTTTTATGCTATGTTTCTGTCACTTACAGTAAGTAGTAGAAATCTGACAATACTGACATCACTGACCTGGGCTGGGCAGAGGCGAGTCAGCTGTGCAGCTGATGACATGCTCTGTTGCTATGTGGAGGAAAGATGAAGGGGCGCATGCGTGAGGTCAGGTCACGTGACGGGCAGGAGAGCAGGGTGGACTAAAGAATCATCTGTCGCTGGGGGTGAATAGATCCGCTCGTGACAGTGGCCATAAGCATATCAGATTACGGTTAGAGCCAAATAATGACGATAACATAGAAGTACATAAATCTAGGTTACATTCTGTGGGCACTGTGTTAATGTAGCAGACATTTCATACTTGTGTATGACTGGGACTCGAGTAATTATCACTGTTCCTCATGGGTTTCAGAGAAAACTACACAGAGACGAGCCCACAGAATAATCATACCCTAACTGTGGTGCAGCTGCATTAGCCCTAGAGGGAGTGGAGCCCCTGTGTGGCTGCACAACCTGCATAGGCCTATGTCCGCCTCTGCCCACATCCCAGAAACAAGTAAATTTATTGGTTCCCTCTAAAATGGACTTTAGACATTAGGCTATGACTGTGATAAGGATAAGACAGTGAGCTCCTCCGAGGGACAGTTAGTGACATGACATGTGAAGTCCTGCAGAAGATGTAAGTGCTGTATAATTGCATAGTAATGTTTCTAACACTTCTAGATATATAAATGAAAACTAGATTTGGCAAGCAACACCTTTGTATGGAATCTTTACTGGATTGCACAGGATGAGAGATCCCTCCCTGCTGCATTATTTTCAGTTCATACATATATTAGTGTGCACACCTCTTACTGACAGCTGTTACTTATTAGATTAGATAAGGTGCACAACTCCAAGGTGACTCATTACATATTTACAAAGAGCTGACAGATTACCTACACTAAGCATTAAACATGTATAGGCACTAATTTCATGGCAGTAAAGGCATCTGTTAATATATTGTCTTGAATTCTTGCAAGCTATTTACATGTACATGTAATAACAAATGCATGAAATGTATTATCACTTGCATGGTTATAATTGATTTACAAAGCACCAACAACTTCTGTCTGTGGTACTGTACAACAAACAATACATAGTACACTCCATGCACAAACAGGGGAGGAACAAGAAATGCACAGCTCAGCAGCAACACACCTTGTAAATGTAGTGGCTGGATAGTGTGCTGTTTAAGGGCTTTGCCTCTGACACAGGAGACCTGGGTTCAGATATTGGCTCTTCCTGTTCAGTAAGCTGCACCTATTCAGTAAGGAGTTCTTTGGGCAAGACTCTCTAACACTGCTACTGCCTACTGAGTGCGCTCTAGTGGCTGCCTCACAATCGCTTTGAGTCCGCCAGGAGAAAAGTGCTATACTTATACCGGAATCAAACTGTACACTGTATATATCCCTACCATTTTAGCTTACAATGCAAAAGTGTACAAGGAAGAGCACACAAATTAAAGGACAGCTGTAATGAGAGGAATATGGCTGCTGGCATATTTATTTAATTTTAAGCAATACCAGGCAAACATTTGCACTTTACAAATTTTTTTTGTTGTTATTTAGGGCTGCTTAAAGGACCTCTGTCTCGAAAATCTATAAAATTTAAAATATATGTAAACATATACATTTACGAAGTACGATTCTTCCAGAGTAAAATGTGCCATAAATTACTTTTCTCCTATGTTGCTGTCACTTACAGTAGGTAGTAGAAATCTGACAGAAACGACCGGTTTTGGACTAGCTCATCTCCTCATGAGGCGGTTCACTGGGATTTCTTTATTATCAAAATGCACTTTGTGAATGGCAGTTGCTCCATCCAGCTGCCAAAAAAGTGTACCATGAGCAGGGAGGCTGGTCAGCATCTTTGTATAAATGTTTTTCAGGGAGTGTCTTTATAAAGAATAAAGGCCGTGCTGAGAATCCCACATTACCTATCGGTAATGTCAGACTTTTACTACTTACTGTAAATGTCAGCAACATAGGAGAGAAGTATTTTATAGCTCATTTTACTCAGGAAGAAACATACTTATTTGTATGTGTATTAAATTTTAAGATTTTCGCGACAGTTCCTCTTTAAGGAAATAAGGGCATGATGCACTATTCTGTGGTAAATGTTACCGTTACTAAAACTGGGAGAGCACCCTTTAGCGCTATAGGTGTAAAAGTGTTGCTATGGTAAAGTGCGGTGAAACACACATTACCATAGCAAAGCACGCATTGCCGCAGCACTAAAGGGTTAACATGCGGTGCTCCCCTGGCATTAGTAATGGTAAAATTGCTGATTCCCCTTGCACACTGCAGTCTAGTGCATTGGGCCCTAAGTGCAGTTGTGTACGGAGATAGACTAATAAAAGCTTTGTGAGAGTCTCATGAGTAAGAAGAGAGATGAATGGGTCATGCAGCAGAGTTCTGGATGGACTGACTGAAGTGGATCCATTTGATTCACAGACAGGGCACAAGAGAAGGATGTTGTAGCAATCAAGTTGGGAGATGATGAGGGCATTCACAAGCGGTAGTTGCATCTTAAATAAGGAATTTGTGAATTTGAGATGCGTTATTTAAATGGAGATGTCAGAAGTCATCTCCATCTAGTTAGTGTGTTAAATCTGAATAAAAATTAGTAAGCCTGAGGAGCAGGAGTCACAGGTGTGTTATCCTATAATGAATGTGTTGGTATATCCCAACCCTACAGATAATATGTTGCATCTTTCAGGCAGGGAACACATTTGTCTTTCAGTTTTCTGCGCAAGTTTTTCTGTGTACGTTTTCTGCACACCAAGGGCCTGATTCACAAAGCGGTGATAACTCAGTTATCACGCCTAAAAGACTTTAGGCGTGATAACCTTTGCACCACACTGGTGAAAAGTCAGTTTAGGCGTGATAAGTTTAGGTGTGATAAGTTTAGGTGTGATAAGTTTAGGCATGCTAAGTTTAGATAAGTGTAGATAGCGTGCAAAGTCCCGCACGCAAAGCAGCGCCATTAAACTCTATGCGAAGTGCACCAGACTTTGCTAGCGCAAAACTTTTGATCAGCTGTGCACTGCGGTGCTAACGCAGTTGGTGCTTAAACTTATCATGCCTAAACTTATCACACCTAAACTTATCATGCCTAAACTTATCACACCTAACCTTATCACACCTAAACTTATCATGCCTAAACTGAGTTTAGGTGTGATAAAGGGCTTTTCACCAGCATGCTAACTGTTAGCACTGCTTTGTGAATCAGGCCCTAAGTGTGATTATATGCAGAAAACACGCACGTTTTTTCACAGCAGCTAGTAATCTATACAGAAAACTGACAAAATGTGCAGAATCATGATGCAGAATTTTTTTTCTGTGCGCGGAAAACACATTAAGTGTAAATTATCCCATTGCAGTGCAGAAAACGCGTATGAAAACTGTCGAGTGTGCTCCCTGCCTAAAGAGCACATGGCAGTTTTTTTTTTAAAGGTGGCTAATGCTATACAGTATTAGATCAGGAAAACAATCGATCTCCCTGATATTGACTGGTTATCTGCATACCAGCTTGCACTTGCTCCACTGCTTGCATTGTACTGCTCAATGACCTAGAGGGCCTTCATTGCTAATGCTAATGTTTAATTTATTCAAAAATACGCAATGAATTGTATGGACACCTTTAAAGGCCTTCTTAAATGGAACCTTACGTGACAGACATAATTTATGAAGGCTGCCATATTTACAGTGGGATGCAAAAGTTTGGGCAACCTTGTTAATCGTCATGATTTTCCTGTATAAATCGTTGGTTGTTAAAATAAAAAATGTCAGTTAAATATATGATATAGGAGACGCACACAGTGATATTTGTGAAGTGCAATTAAGTTTATTGGATTTACAGAAAGTGTGCAATAATTGTTTAAACAAAATTAGGCAGGTGCAAAAATGTGGGCACCACAAAAAAAGAAATGAAATCAATATTACGTAGAGCCTCCTTTTGCAGAAATTACAGCCGCTAAACGCTTCCTGTAGGTGCCAATGAGAGTTTGGATTCTGGTTAAAGGTATTTTGGACCATTCCTCTTTACAAAACATCTCTAGTTCATTCAGGTTTGATGGCTTCCGAGCATGGACAGCTCTCTTTAACTCACACCACAGATTTTCAATTATATTCAGGTCTGGGGACTAAGATGGCCATTCCAGAACGTTGTACTTGTTCCTCTGCATGAATGTCTTACTGGATTTTGAGCAGCGTTTAGGGTCATTGTCTTGTTGAAAGATCCAGCCCCGGCGCAGCTTCAGCTTTGTCACAGATTCCTGGAAATTGGTCTCCAAAATCTGCTGAAACTGAGTGGAATTCATGCGTCCCTCAACTTTGACAAGATTCCCAGTCCCTGCACTGGCCACACAGCCCCAAAGCATGATGGAACCTCCACCATATTTTACAATAGGTAGCAGGTGTTTTTCTTGGAATGCTGTGTTATTTTTCCTCCATGCATAACGCCCCTTGTTATGCCCAAATAACTCAATTTTAGTTTCATCAGTCCACAGCACCTTATTCCAAAATGAAGCTGGCTTGTGCAAATGTGCTTTAGCATACCTCAAGCTGCTCTGTTTGTGCTGTGGGCAGAGAAAAGGCTTCCTCTGCATCACTCTTGCATACAGCATCTCCTTATGTAAAATGCATTGAATGGTTGAACAATGCAAAGTGACTCCATCTGCAGCAAGATGATGTTGTAGATCTTTGGTGCTGGTCTGTGGGTTGACTATGACTGTTCTCACCATTTATTGCTTCTGTCTATACACGATTTTTCTTGGTCTGCCACTTCAAGCCATTAACTTGAACTTAGCATGTGGTGTTCAATTTCCTCAATATGTTCCTAATTGTGGAAACAGACAGCTGAAATCTCTGAGACAGCTTTCTGTATCCTTCCCCTAAACCATGATGGTGAACAATCTTTGTCTTTAGGTCATTTGAGAGTTGTTTTGAGACCCCCATGTTGCTACTCTTCAGAGAAAATTAAAAGAGGAGAGAAACTTACAATCGACCCCCTTAAATACTCTTCCTCATAATTGGATTCACCTGTGTATGTACGTCGGGGTCACTGAGCTTACCAAGCCAATTTGAGTTCCGATAATTGGTTCTAAAGGTTTTGAAATCAATAAAATGACAACAGTGCCTAAATGTATGCACCTGCTGAATTTTATTTAAACAATTAATGTGCATTTTCTGTAAATCCAAAAAAAATAATTTCACATCTCAAATATCACTGTGTGTGTCTCCTATATGATATATTTAACTGACATTTTTTATCATAACAACCAACGATTTATACAGGAAAACCATGATGATTAACAAGGTTGCCCAAACTTTCGCATCCCACTGTATTTCCTTTTAAACGATACCAGTTGCCTGGCAGTCCCACTGATCTAACTGGTTAGTAATGTCTGAATCACACACCTGAAACAAGCATGCATCTAATCTTGTCAGATTTTTGTCAGAAATATCTGATCGGCATGCATGTTCAGGGTCTATGGCAAAAATAATTAAAGGCAGTGGATCAGCAGGGCAGCCATGCAATCTGCATTTTTTAAAGGAAATAAAAGTCAGTCTCCATATGTCTCTCACCTCGTGTTTGCTTTAAACAATTTTACACGAACCGTAAATGCTAAATATAACTTTTAGAAAAAGTTACCATAATTATTTTAGAATTACAGATACTTGTCACGATCAGCTCCTATATTGTGCTTACTC
Source organism: Hyperolius riggenbachi (assembly GCF_040937935.1). Taxonomy (NCBI): domain Eukaryota; kingdom Metazoa; phylum Chordata; class Amphibia; order Anura; family Hyperoliidae; genus Hyperolius; species Hyperolius riggenbachi. The sequence continues at coordinate 184,769,974 of NC_090646.1, forward strand.
TGTTTGAAGAGGGACAGTGTAGAGCAGGCATAAGGGTTAGCTTAGGATAATTGTCCCATGCTTGCCATAGGAGACAAAGCGTAGGATAATAAACTCATGTAATAGAAAAGTAGGTCACCAAAGGCTTGCTGTGCCCCCTTTGTGATCTCGGTGCCATATGTCAAGTACTACGTATCGAGTCTTCTTAATCATTCTTTCCACTTGCTATAGAGATGGTCAGATATAACAAGGCTACAGCTATAAGACTCCATTTTAAAGGTTAATACTTCTAATGCATTATTTCTATCATGGGAAATATAGCTATTTTCGGAAATTTCTACATTCATTTTCACTATATTTAAACTAAAATGGCAATAACCTAGCAAAATCAACAATGCAGATGACCTTCTAAATGGATTAAAGGAGAAATTTCACAGTCACTGTTCTCAACCCCCACCTACCAACACTTTTTCCATAATCTGACCTGAAAGATCACTAAAAACTGTGTTTTTGTGTCCCTGAAAAGCTTCTGTTTCAATGCAATTTCCAAAGTGTTTCTACAGCTTCAGCTATGTTAATAAAAATAACTATTTCTATGGCTGGATAGTATACTTGCTAAGGGCTCTGCCTTTGCCATGAGAGACTAAGGTTTGAATCCTGGCTAGGGTACCTATTCAGTAGTGTTGGGCGAACACCTGGATGTTCGGGTTCGGGTCCGTTCGCCGAACATGGGCCAGATGTTCGGCATGTTCGGCCCGAACCCCGAACTCCCCCGAACATCCCGCTTTTGGGGGCCCTATGGGGTCGCAGGCATAAAGGGGGAGCATGCCCCGGTCGCGGGGGGGGGGGGGGGGTCGGAAATTCCCCCCACCCCCTCTGCTAGCGCTCCCCCCTCTGCCCGCTTCCCCATACAAAAATTTTGCGTAAAGTTCAATAGTACCTTCAGTGGCTGGCTGGCACTGTGGTGTGAGTGAATAGGAGGAGTCCGAGTAGGACGCGTCGAGGCCGGGCAGCGGGCGGTTCAGCGGTAGTACCCTTGTGGTACTTCCGCCCTTTCTCTGACCTCACGTCCTCTGCATACGAGGGTACGCGTCACGCGTACCCTCGTATGCGTCATCACATAGAGGACGTGAGGTCAGAGAAAGGGCGGAAGTACCACAAGGGTACTACCGCTGAACCGCCCGCTGCCCGGCCTCAACGCGCCCTACTCGGACTCCTCCTACTCACTCACACCACAGTGCCAGCCAGCCACTGAAGGTACTATTGAACTTTACGGAAAATTTTTGTATGGGGAAGCGGGCAGAGGGGGGAGCGCTAGCGGAGGGGGTGGGGGGAATTTCCGACCCCCCCCCCCCCCGCGACCGGGGCATGCTCCCCCCTTATGCCTGCGACCCCATAGGGGGGCAGTATTCGGCCGAACAGGGCCCTGTTCGGCCGAACAGGGGCCCTGTTCGGCCTGTTCGGCTGGGCATTGAGCTGTTCGGGCGAACCCGAACTAAAAAGGCCGACCACCATGAGGTGTTCGGCCGAACTCGAACATCACCCGCACAGGGTGATGTTCTGCAGAACCCGAACAGTGGCGAACACTGTTCGCCCAACACTACTATTCAGTAGGAAGTCCTTGAGCAAGACTTCCGAACACTGCAGGGTGGCCCCTTAAAAGCCCTTAGTGGCTTCAGCTCTTAAGCGCTTTTAGTCCAATAGGAGAAAAGCGCTATACAAATGTTTGAACTGGATTATTACTATTGCTTAAGGAGGCTATTTTAGCAGTGTACCTGTCAGTCCCATTGTCTTACTCTACTGTTAACTCCTTCACTAATTTGGAGGCCAAAACAGAACACTGGGAATGGTCCTCTTGTACCCAAAGCCAAGGTACCAAAGTGCCCCCTTCACTATCCATCAGGCTTGGATTGCTTGTTTGTTCAGACCTTGGGCATGGCCTCTATGATCTTAGCAAACAATCGGGTATGGAAGTGGGAGAGGGCATGCCCAAGGTCTGTACAAACATGCAATCCAGCTGTTTAAACACCTTTTACTGCCCTTCAACTGCAACTAATAAATTAAATTGTCATCGGTACTGTTAATCACCCAAAGGGACCGCATATTAGAATTTGTGACATTTATGTTTTACAAGTTCTCTTCCAGTGCAGGAACTCATGAGGGAAGCCTAATTTTAATGCATTTTTTGTGTAATTCTGTTTTCAGTTTTACTCCATATTAATTGTACTTAATAGTCTAAATTGTACAAAACAGTTACATTTACCTGGTTATTTTTACATAATGGTAGGGAAAACAAATATATTATAATTACAAAGTTACTGATACAGAACAATATATAATTATATTGGTATTTGTACAGCACAAGTATCTGTGGGTGGTGTGCAGCAACTGATGTAGGTGGACCCCTCCCAGTTTGGCCGTCCTCCCTGTCTACCCTAAGCTCCCCCCCCCCCCCCCCCCGTGTACTCCTGTGGACAGGGCCGCCATCAAGGGGGGACAACTATCACTGGGGTGAGGTGCCCGGGGCCCCGGGGACCAATGTACAGGGGGCCCTGCCGTGAGCAGGAGGGTGTAACAGCGCTGGAAGGAGAAACAGCGGGTGCAAAGCAGCGGGGAGGGAGCCAGACCCCCCTCCTTTACCTGGGTCCCCCCTTCCGTGCTTCCCCCTCCAGATATTAAATTAGTTTCAGCGGCAGAAGGCGGGGAATGACTCACCTGAATTGCCTGTTCCAGACGCTGGAGTGCTTCCTTCCACACTGATTTAATATCTGGAGGCAGAGCGCAGAAAGGGGGAACTGAGATCAACTATACTAGTACCTATACTGGGGCAACTATACTACCTATACTGCGGGCAACTATACTAGCTACCTATTCTGGGGCAACTATACTACCTATACTGGGGGCAACTATACAAGCTACCTATACTGGGGCAAACATACTTTCTATACTGGGGGCAACTATACTAGCTACCTATACTGGGGCAACTATACTTTCTATACTGGTGGCAACTATACTAGCTACCTATACTGGGGCAACTATATTACCTATACTGGGGCAACTATACTTTCTATACTGGGGCAACTATACTATCTACCGGCAACTATATTACCTATACTGGGGGCAACTATACTAGCTACCTATTCTGGGGCAACTATACTACCTATACTGGAGGCAACTATACAAGCTACCTATACTGGGGCAAACATACTTTCTATACTGGGGGCAACTATACTAGCTACCTATACTGGGGCAACTATACTTTCTATACTGGGGACAACTATACTAGCTACCTATACTGGGGCAACTATACTTTCTATACTGGGCGCAATTATACTAGCTACCTATACTGGGAGAAACTATATTACCTATACTGGGGCAACTATACTAACTACCGGCAACTATATTACCTATACTGGGGGCAACTATACTAGCTACCTATACTGGGGCAACTATACTTTCTATACTGGGGCAACTATACTAGCTACCGGCAGCTATATTACCTATACTGGGGGCTACTATACTAGCTACCTATACTCGAGAAACTATACTTTCTATACTAGGACAACTATACTAGCTACCTATACTGAGGCAACAATACTACCTATACTGGGGCAACTATACTAGCTACCTATACTGGGGCAAACATACTTTCTATACTGGGGGCAACTATACTAGCTACCTATACTGGGGCAACTATACTTTCTATACTGGGGGCAACTATACTAGCTACCTATACTGGTAGCAACAATATTACCTATACTGGGGCAAGTATACTTTCTATACTGAATCAACTATACTATCTACCGGCAACTATATTACCTATACTGGGGGCAACTATACTAGCTACCTATACTGGGGCAACTATACTACCTATACTGGGGGCAACTATACTAGCTACCTATACTGGGGCAACTATACTTTCTATACTGGGCGCAATTATACTAGCTACCTATACTGGGAGCAACTATATTACCTATACTGGGGCAACTATACTAACTACCGGCAACTATATTACCTATACTGGGGGTAACTGTACTAGCTACCTATACTGGGGCAACTATACTTTCTATACTGGGGCAACTATACTAGCTACCGGCAGCTATATTACCTATACTGAGGGCTACTATACTAGCTACCTATACTCGAGAAACTATACTTTCTATACTGGGACAACTATACTAGCTACCTATAATGAGGGAACAATACTACCTATACTGGGGCAACTATACTAGCTACCTATAATGAGGGAACAATACTACCTATACTGGGGCAACTATACTAGCTACTTATATTGGGGGCAACTATACTTGGCTACCTACCCTATACAGGGGGCACCTATACCTGGCTACCTTCCTACCTATACTGAGGGTGATAATTTTCAGGTGCTGTGCGATCATTCCAAATCCATGGTCATCGCAGACCCATATGCTGGGTTGGCATACTTATTCTATTGATCACCTTCTAGAAAAACCATCAAAATGATGATTAATGGTTTCTGTAGATCTCCTTGTGTGTCCACAGCCTTAGCTCTTTTTAGGCCCACTTGACAAAGGCAGTTTACAAGATAGTACAGCTAACTTTAGACACAAATAATCCACTGCAGGAATGTCTGATACTACAAGTAAAAAATATATTTGCGTTTTTAAACTGAATAAAAAAGTGTCTGCAATATCACTTTGCTGGATAATTTTAACATTGTTTTAACGGTAGACCGAGGTAGGAGTTTAGAGTTAGGTAAAGAGCATGGAGCTAGTTTAGTGCCAGGGTATGCTGGGGAGTAAGGGCTGGTTCAGAGGGGCATCTGAGCAAGCAGCATGGTGTCTAGCTCACATGCTTCTCTGCTAGTGTGCAGAAAAGCATTTGTCAACCTTCGGCGGCTTTTCCCATCACAATAAAGGCCAAAACATTAATTTGAATGGACATCACTTAAAACTCAAAAAAAAATGCAACAACATAATAACCTTTAAAGAAAAAACATTTCTTTGTAAGGCCTGGGCCACACTAGCTCCGGGTGCGGGACGCATCCGTGGTCCGGGCTCCGATTTTCAAAACCCGGAACGCAAGCGGATCCGTGCTGCCTTTTTTGCAGCACACGTTTTGGATCCGCTTGCGTGTTTTTTGTTTTTTTTTTGCTAGAGGGGGTAGCAGCCAGGACGGGGGGCTGCGGGCAAAGCGGCGGCCAGGGGGGTCACATCCCCCCCCCCCTTGCTCACCTGGGTGCCCCCCGTCCCCGCTCCCCCTCCAGCTCGCATATAATGTAATAATTTGTACCTAATGAAGTTCGGCGAGCCGGGCACTTCCGCTCACACCGCTCGCCGTCACTTCCTGCAATGTCGCCCTCTGTATTTCAGTGGGCGGCATCGCAGGAAGTGACGGCGAGCGGTGTGGGCGGAAGTGCCCGTCTCGCCGAACTTAATTAGGTACAAATTATTACATTATATGCGAGCTGGAGGGGGAGCGGGGACGGGGGGCACCCAGGTGAGCAAGGGGGGGGATGTGACCCCCCTAGCCGCCGCTTTGCCCGCAGCCCCCTGTCCTGGCTGCTACCCCCTCCAGCATGGCGGCCCCCTCCTTCACCATGGGACACTGGAAACTGATCCGTTTCCAGTGTCCCAAAATGTCAGTGAAGAGGGAGGCCCGTTTCCCTATTGATTTTCACTACCCGTACGTGTATACGGGTCCGTGAAAAATGCTGCAAGTCCGGACTCAGCGTTCCGGGTTTAAAAACGTATTCCGCGGATCGCACGCGGATACGTTTTTAACTTGAGTGTGTACTGTTCCTATTTTTAACATTGGTATCCGTGGCTACGTTTTTCGTCCGGGACAAAAAACGTAGCTACGGATACGTTTTTAAATCAAGTGTGAACTAGCCCTTACAGCTGATACAAATCCTGCAATAAATCTGCAGTGTGTCTACTTCAGGCTTTCATGGAAGCAGACATAGGGTTAACATCCTGTGTTTACAAATTAGCTGTTCTGCCAAGACAGCCAGCTGACACACCTGAGAGATCAAATTACGCTTGTGATTAGTCACAGATGAGGGGGAATTAGACAGGCTAAACTCTCTACATACGTGGTGCATTTCTATATGCTTTTCTTCTGTCCTGTGCAAGAGTTCAGGTCCACTTTCAGTGTACAAGTGGCTTGGCCGTCGTTTAACACCTGTTCAGTGCCCGTTGGAACTGACTCTGAGGGTGAGCACAGATGAGGACAAAGGGCAATTCTCTGATAGCCTGTATTCTTCTCAATGAATTCTAGGATATGGTTGCTGAAAATAGGTTATTCCCTTTATAAAAACAGCAATATAGTAAGTATGTTAATTCAATGGAACCAATGACTATAAAAATCCTGAACATGCACATTTTGCCATTTGCTTGCTCACAATGAGAACTACGACTTCTGTGTGGATGCTAAATGTGTACAAATCACTAAGTAATATTTCGCAAATTGCTCTGACATTTGCTGAATTTGGAATCGTTTTCTGCCTGGCTATTCATTTTGTGACATCAGTCAGTAAATACAATCAATAAGCTGTCTGTGTAGTGTTTTGTACTGGTATGAAGGTAATCTCCCTTTAAAGCAAACCTGAACTGAAAATAAACTTAGGAGGTAAATAATTGTATGTGCAGTAGTAATGATAAAAACAACTTCGCTTTAGTCTCATATTCTTATTTTCAATTTAAAGCGGAATATAACCCTGCATTTCAACTTTGCTCTAAAACATTATTTACAGCATATTATATGCAATCAGCATTTTTTTTTTTTTACTAGACCAGCATTGGAAGGGTTAAACACAGAGGTTTAAAGTTCCGTGGAGAGATATGCAGAAGTTCAGATAGATACATTTAACTAAATAGAATGTAACAAGTGATAAATGTTACACACTCTTTGGCTGTCCTCCAGCTCCTTCTCAGTCAGAGAGAGTGAGTCACATTCAACACTTAGATACATTTATGTAAACAAAATGTATCTATGTAAGCTTCGATGCGTCTGCAGTTCTCTCCAGGAACTTTAAAGCTTTGTGTAACCCTTCCAATGCTGGTCTAGTAAAAAAAAAAGCTGGTTGCATATAATATACTGTAAATAATGTTTTAGCGCAAAGTTGAAATGCAGGGTTATATTCCGCTTTAAGGGCTAAATTCTAGGTCTAAAGTATAAACAGCAACCATGTCACTGTACTGTAAAATTTAGTTTAACCACTTGAGGACTGCAGTGTTAAACCCCCCTAAAGACCAGGCCGTTTCTTGCTGCACTGGCGATCGGACTCCCCTCCTATTTTTGTGGCTGGAAAGTGTAATGGTTAAGGGCTCTGCCTCTGACACAGGAGACCAGGGTTTTGAATCTCGGCTCTTCCTGTTCAGTAAGCCAGCACCCATTCAGTAGAAGACTTTAGGCAAGTCTCCCTAACACTGCTACTACCTATAGAGCGCGTCCTAGTGGCTGCAGCTCTGGCGCTTTGAGTCCGCCAGGAGAAAAACGCGATATAAATGTTATTTGTCTTGTCTTGTCTATTTTTGTCCCTAAGGGGATATGCCGCCGGAGGTGTCCGATCGCTGCTGCCACTTTTTTTTTTCTGCCTCATAGAGGCTCTCTCTCCCTCCGTCCCTTTCCCTCTCCTTCCTCCCTCCCCTCAGCCTACAGAAATGAACAGGACGGCGATCCGTCCTGTTCTACACCTCTCATAGGCATCAGCCTATGAGAAGACAGCAATCCCCGGCCAATCAGAGGCCGATCTTGTACAGCGCTGCTGAAGACCGTGTACGGATGTAAACAAAGGGGATTTCTTTCCCCTTTTGTTTACAAACAGCCTGTTAGCCGCGATTGGTGGCTAGCAGGCTTATCACGGAGCGGAACTCCATGAACCGGCAGGGAATGATCGTGCATGCTTTCAGATGGAGCATGTGCGATCTGTGGTTTCCCAGATACCATTCCTACCAAAAGCCTTCGCTCCTCAGATGAGGCCCTCTTGTCATCCAGCTTGGTTACCTCCTCTCATTCCCGCATCCAGAACTTCCCTTGATCATCACCTCTCCTTGGACCCACAGCTTGTCACTACTCTAAGCCTGGACACCTTCAAATGTTCAGTTGCAGCACAGAGGAGGCAGAACAAACCCAATGGTCTGCTCTGCAAATTGAAAGACTGTCTGAAGACAAGGCAAGACACAAAACATTTATATCATGCTTTTCTCCTGCCGGACTCAAAGCGTTTCAGGGCTGCAGCCACTTAGCGCCTGCTCCACGGGCAACCTGGATCATTACGAAGCCTTGCCCAAAGACTCTTTACTGTTTTTCATACTAACTTCAGCCAAGATTCGAACCAAGGCTCAAACCCTAGATCAAAGTCAACAGATTTACCAGTACGCTATCCAGCTGACCCTACTCCTCCCTGACTACCTCATGTGGGTGATGATGGGATGGGATGAGGAGTTTGGACAGCTTGCATAATGCTGTTCAGTTTAGCCAAGCTCCATTTGACATTCAAACAGGAAGTCATTGCTGCAAACCAAGCAAGCCAGGCAATAAAAAAAGAATAGCACAAACATGGGTTATTTGCAATGTACATTTTATTTCACACACTATGCATTAAATCATGGGATTGAACTAGGGCTCTAATACAATAAACTATGACTCCTGTTCATTGGTAACCCAGAATCTTTTCACTCAGAGTGTAGTCTCCAGTATGACTGTGTGCTTCAGGATAGTATACACTATGCTTCTTTTATTATACCCATAACTAATGTTTTGGTGCTTTGCTGTGGTCAATATAATGTTAAATCACCCTTGATCTACTGTGGAAGCTCTCTTGTTATATAAAGTCATAAAAAGGAGCTGGATTTTGGAAAAGGCAGAGCGATTAACAAGCACAACAACATCTGCTGTGCTGCTGCTAAATTATTTCCTCCACTACCCATAAGCCAACATCTCTCCCTTCCAGAAGAAATATTTATTATTTGTTTACCTAATATACTCCTGTGTGCCTGGGAGATTACACCGCCATACAACCATTACCAAGCATGTCAAATAATCAGAATGATGAGTCTGCTTGGGAATAATTAGGGTTGGGAGTTTAATTGTATCAGTAACCAACTGCTAGTTTGATTTCCCAGCATTAAATAGTAGATAGGTTTGAAGTCGTATGAGTGGTATTTCGGAGTCTTTGTAACAAATGACCAATTAGTCCTCAGTACTTTTTCCACCACCTGTGCTTTGACTTATTAGCCATTTCTACTCCCGCTGCAAAGACAAAATTACCCTCCTGTCAACTGACATCTCTTTCGCAATAGGTGTTGAGTTACAGATTATTATTTTTATTATGCATTAGCACTTTACAGAGTAAATTAAACAACTCATGTCATTAACTTTCCATAAGGGGGGCTCACAATTTAATATCCCCACCATAATCATATGTCCCTGCAGACAAGTGTCACAAAATCCAGAGAGCATGCCATTGTCCTTAAGAATGATAATATTGAAGCACTAAATTAAACCTGCATTTTTGGGGAAAGAAAAAGAAAAATACACTGGCTGAAGCAGCTACATCAAAAGATGACAACTGCCAATTACGTAGATCAGTGTCCCCGCGCTGTCAGCACTTCTGACTGTCTTAAAGGACTTAGGAGCTGAAATAAAAAAAAAAAGTTAATTACCTTAGTGCACTATAAAGGCCCATACACACGTCGGATTTTAGCGAACGACCCGTCGTTTGAACGTTCCGTCGTTCGGACGTTTTCGCGTCAAATCCGACGTGTGTACAGACTATCGTTCGGGTGATAAGACTGGTTACCAGCGATCCGCCCGGCGGATCGTTGGTAACCAGTCTTATCACCCGAACTATAGTCTGTACACACGTCGGATTTGACGCGAAAACGTCCGAACGACGGAACGTTCAAACAACGGGTCGTTCGCTAAAATACGACGTGTGTATGGGCCTTTAGAGCTCTGTGTAGACGATCTGTGCCTCCCTTGTAGTTTCCAGACCCTCTGTTATTTTAATCCTCTTATCATTACAGGCCCCGACCCAGCCCAGGGTCGCCTTATCTCTGTGCACTACAATCGCTGCTTTAAAATCCCTTTGCCTGCTTAGCTCAAAGCGACGTTGCTGTGTAGGATCGCAGCCCATCGTCACTCGTGCACTGAGTCATAAATCATGTGGGCGTCACCACATGACCGCCCACATGACTGATTTCACTTCAAGCCAGCCGTCTCTTTGAGCTAAGCAGGCAGAGGGATTTTAAAGCGGCGATTGTAGTGCCCAGAGATAAGGCGACCCTGGGCTGGGTCGGGGCCTGTAATGATAAGAGGATTAAGATAACAGAGGGTCTGGAAACTACAAGGGAGGCACAGATGGTCTACACAGAGCTCTAATAGTGCACTAAGGTAATTAACTTTTTGTTTTTATTTCAGCTCGTAAGTCCTTTAAGCTCGCCATAAACCATATAATATTCCCATCTCCATTTAGTATGATAGCTCAAAGAAATAATCTGTTTACATTTTATCAATTGGTAGTCCATATATTGTATGAATGTGGTTAGATTATATGTTGAATGACCACCTTTATGCCGATTCTAGAAATCAGAGCTATCTAGAATTAGCATGACCCCAACACACACACACACTTAGGGCTCTTTCACACTAGGCTTGCGGCAGATGATTAAAAGATCCCCGATGCATTACAACATAACGCTCTGGAACGCTTCGTCTAATGTGAAAGGTAGCATGAAGGTCAATAGACTTTCATGTTACCCCGCTTACCACATCCTAGGAGTAATCCGTTAAAACACATGGATCAGCTCCTATTGTGAAAAAGCCCTATGGGCCTGTGTCTGCTTGTCAGTTTTTTCGGTGCATTTTCTTCACAGGAAAACTGCAATGTTAATCAATGGGCTAGTTCACACTTGAATGCATTTTTCACATACAGAAAAACAATTGACAGCAATGCAGCACTCTCAGGCAACTCATGCAGATAAACTGACGCACAGAAAAACTGATGAGTGGAGACAGGCCCTAAGCTGAGAACTACAAACCTATATAATGCATAAAATGGAGGGTTAATCTGCAAAAGGAGGACAGCAAAGTTTGTCCATATTTCCCTTCTTCAATGTCCAGAAAAATAAAATAAATTAAAGGACAACTATTGTTACATCATATGTATAAATGTACACCGACATCGTACATATAAACTTACATTTCTCACAGAGTAAAATGCACTATAAATTATATTTTTTTCTATTTATTGACTGTCACAGAAGGCAGTAAAAATCAGCACTTACTGAACTACCACTGCTCAGTCCAACTGCCAAAATAGTATGCAAAATAGTAGGGAAGCTGGCTGACATATTTGTATAGAATCTTTACAGTTTACAGGGAGTTCTTTTGTAAAGAATAAAGGTAGTGTGGAGTATATTCCATGAAGAAATGGACGAGTCTAAAATCTGTCAGATCTTTCAGCTACTTACTACCTTATGTGACAGCTAAATAGAAAAACAAAATAACATGTGCATTTTACTGGGGGAAAATGTAAATTTTAAATGTAAGTATTTCAAATTTTACATTTTTGTTTTGTGATAGTGGCAGAATACAGATAAAGGTATACAGAAAAAGAAGATGTAAGACGTATTGAGATGAAAATTCCAGAAGAAGATAGAAGAGGATACAGAGGAAGAAGAAGATACAGAACAGAAGAAATAAAAAAGGTTACAGATGAAACAAGAATGCAATATCTTATCATATTGGTATCGTATTTCAACTCAACTTTTTAAGGGGAACTGAAGAGAGAGGTATATGGAGGTTGCCATGTTTATTTTCTTTTAAAGAGAACCCAAGGTGGGTTTGAAGAATATTATCTGCATACAGAGGCTGGATCTGCCTATACAGCCCAGCCTCTGTTGCTATCCCAAACCCCCCTAAGGTCCCCCCTGCACTCTGCAATCCCTCATAAATCACAGCCACGCTGCTGACAAACAGCTTGTCAGAGCTGACTGTGTTTATCTCTATAGTGTCAGTCTGCTGCTCTCCCCGCCTCCTGCAGAACTCCAGTCCCCGCCTGCATCCCTTCCCTCCCTGCTGATTGGAGGGAAGGGACGGGGGCAGGGACCGGAGCTATGCAGGAGGCGGGGGAGCAGCTGAGACTGACACTACAGATGTAAACACAGCCTCACAGCATGGCTGTGATTTATGAGGGATTGCAGATTGCAGGGGGACCTTAGTGGGGTTTGGGATAGCAACAGAGGCTGGGCTGTATAGGCAGATCCAGCCTCTGTATGCAGATAACATTCTTTAAACACACCTCGGGTTCTCTTTAAGCAATACCAGTTGCCTGGCAGCCCTGCTGATCCTCTGGCTCTAAAACTATTAACCATAGCCCCTGAACAAGCATGCAGCAGATCAGGAGTTTCAGACTCTACAGTCAGATCTGAAAAGACTAGCTGCATGATTGCTTCTGGTGTTATTCAGATACTACTGCAGAGAAATAGACCAGCAGGGCTGCCAGGCAACTGGTATTGATTAAAAGGAAATAAACATGGCAGCCTCCATACACCTCTCTCTTCAGTTCCCCTTTAATTTAACACTTTCTTATTTATGGGTATTAGAGATTAGAGAATAAAAATTTACCCTTTTACCTACTTGCCTAGAAGGGTGCCACCTAATTAATAAAGTAGCATCCCAAACTCCACCATAAACTGGTTAGGCTGCTCACTAGGGAAAAACATCTATAACTAGAAAGTTGTTTAACCCACTGCTGTTCTCTGACAGATTCGGCTGGCAGTGTGCCTATGGAAATGACTGCATCACCCCATCCAGCCAAATATGGCCACATCAAGCAACCATCATCTCCTGTCTGCAGGTACCCTACGCAACAGTGCTCAAATATAACCTTGCCTGTTACAAGATAATAAACTGAGATTAAACCCCTTGGTCACAATATTGTTTCCCGCAAATGTTCCTTTTTATGGCACCTCATTGCCAGGACAATCCTAAGAGAATGAAGAATGGGTATGTGTTCCAATGTCTTCAGGCATTTCTTATTCAGCAGTGCATCAGCGACTGCCAATGTGTAATGATAGCTAAATGTTTCACTAATGATTTTTAATTATATTTCTTGTCCGCCTTGGAAATGAAAGCATGACTGATGGAAGCAGCACACCAGTGAGAGAACACTCACTGCTTCTTATAAACATGAAACTTGTAGTTGTCAGACTACCAACAAGGGGATAGAAAAGGAATTTCCCCATTTCATCATCTTGGAAAAAAGAAAGTATGAAAAAAAATAATGCAATGTGTCATGAATGATACGAAAGTCAGGACAATTATCGATTCCGCATCACTCCTCAAAGCTGAGCAGAATGTCAGTTTCTCTTTGAAATGTGCAGCCAGATGTCTTTTTATCCCTTCACTCTGACTTAAAGCAGCCCCTCACCCACTTCCTACTAGCTATTCACATATAGGTGTGAGGACCAAATGCTGGCCTTGTAGCAGATTCAGCAGATAAGGATCAATCTCTTTTATTTCCCTCTCAAAACTCTTAGATTTTCCCTCCACTAAACTGTGGATAGACAATAGAAGACTTCCTTTATTAATAATCCAAGATGTGTTTATCGCAGACAAAAGGCAAAAATATTTCCCGGTTCCTAAAAATCAGCCTAATAGCTCCTCCAATTTATAGTAGTCTAGCGGCTATGGAAACAGAGTTATTCAGCGTTACCTTACTACTATTTGGTGTCATTTGATCAAACATCGGCCGCAGGTTACAAATCTGCCCTCGGATTTGCTGTGCGCCAATCCAGACAGAAACAGCGCAGGTTTTTGGTAAATTGTGTCATTCTATGCTTGTACAAAAACCTCTGCCTATCATGCTCCGCAGAAGGTAAACACACCTACTTTTCAGGTAAGCCAGCGGCAAAACTCAGATGGTATAACGGTTCGGGCAGTACCGACCCCTCCCAGTCTTCCAAATTCCACTAACCAACAACTTTCTCCATGCATGCATTCCTAGGAGGACCGGGCGATTACCATATAAGGACTTGTGATATTAACAGGGGCGCCTTAACCTACTGACCACCCAGGCAGCGGCTTGGAGCGGCTTTGATGGGGAAGGCGCAATAAATTACTGTCAGTCCAAGGGGAAATAAAAATTCCTGTCCTGAAAGACCGTTGTAAGGGACTGGAGAGAAATAGATTTCCTTCTGTTTTAAGAAGGCAAATTACACCAAGCTTTGCTTTTTTAGTAGGAGGGCATTTTGGTACCTTTTATCCCCCTATACATTCCTAGTAGCTTGGGTCACCCTGAGCTGCTTGGTTACTCTGCTCTTTTCACAAATAGCCTTCTGCTAAGTCACTGGTAAAGAATCATTCAGAGTTCAGATTTATAGATACTCCGTAAGAAGAATGTGTCTGATTTATAGCTGTTCTCTGCCCCTCCATGAGTCCACCCTGAGCCTGACTGACTGACTGACATTTAAGAGTATGTAGTGAAAGTTTTCTACTCTCACAAGTGTTTTTAGGAATGCATCTCACTGGGGAACTCAGGGGGCTATTCCGGGTGTCTGGAACCTCCCCCCTGCACTGAGCTGTGTATTCAGCCAGCCAAGCCCGCATAATATAAACAGCCTCATTCTCCCTCCCTTCTTACTTCTGGTGCCTCCCTCCAGCTAATAGAATGAGAGAGGCAGCCGAGCTTCCCACACAAAAAGATGCAGCCTGCAGTGAGAGAATGTTGATTCTGGAGTCCCCCACTCTCCACAGCACAGAAGTGTCAGACATGATGCAATTAGAGGGCAGTCAAGCTGGTAAATACAAGTTGAAAAGTTTTTGACAGTCCCTAGACTCCAGGAGGGCTGCTTTCAGACTTGTGTGAGAGGCTGACAGGGACAGGAGTCCGATTACAGGCAAGTAGCCTGTGTGAATACAGATAAGTTCTCTGCTCCATCTCAGGCTATTCTCAATTTCTCCACTCCTCTCTCTGGGCTAGTGCACGCCAAAATGACAATCGCTAGCAATTTGTGAGTGTGATTTTGTGAAGCGATTTTCACAGCGATTTTTGAATGAATCGCTCAAAAACATGCTACATGCAGCATACCTGCGATTTTGAAAAAGTCACAACGCTGCTGTGGGAACACCGTCATAGGGTAACATTAGCCAAGCGCTTTTCAAATCACTGTTGATTTGAAAAACGCTCAGAAGCACTCTTGGTGTGCACCAGCCCTCCCTCATTCACCTTTGTTTCCCTCTTCCCCTAGAGCTGGCTGTCATACAGGAAACTAAATAAAAGTGCAATCCTGGTGAGGCAAAATATTATTATTTAGTATTTATATAGCGCCGCCATCTTCCGCAGATGCATATATCCCTGCATCATATGGGTATCGCTTGCGCTATGTGACACTAGGTGGCATATTCCACTGAATTGTCCAAACTAAGTCTATCTCCCATTCGGAGTTCCTCTCTCGGGGGGGTTGTGCCAGCGCTGTACCCCGTTCAAATTTGCTGCTACCAGAAGCACTCAGAAACACTCGTGTCCTTGAGTACTTCCAAAGATAGGCAGCTCCGTAATACGCCAGCGCACTTTTGTGCATGTGCAGTATGGAGCCACCTGTATTCGGAAGCACTCGGGGACATACGTGCTTCTGGACCTTTCAGGAATTCCCCCCTTAAAAATCCTGCGTTTGCCCCTGCATCTAATAAGGATTCATAGAAAGATTTGAGACAGTCCCTCACTATTCAGTGTACAGAGGCGACAGCGCCCTACAGCCAAATGTTACTGAGTCTGCAGAGAGAGTGAGACAAACAAACACACAGTAAACTCTGCAGACAACACTGTGCTCTGCTAGAATGTCTGGCATGTCTAGATGTCAGGACGATTGCCATGACTAGCTATGGAGCGGTAGGATCATCTGATGCTCTCCCCATTGGGACACACAGCCTGCACTTCTCCCTGAATTCACAAGGACAGTGTTTGAAGTGTGTAATGGACACAGTGGGGGTTGCAGGTTTTGTCTTTCATTGTGAGCAAGTGAATAGGAGGGCAGCATCTAAATGCTCAAATAATGATAATGGACATGTAAGCAATGTGTGTAATTACATCCATCACTACTTATAATTGAAGCTGGCATAATAATGTATTTCCATTAATGCTGTCTGTTTGCCCTCTCTCTAATGCTATGTACCACCTCACGATTTTTCCAACGATTTTCCCGATGTCCATCAATTTTTTTTTTGTGCGACAAGTAGTCATTTACACAATGTCGTGACATCGCTTAACATTGTGTGGTGATAAGTGACCGTCACTGAGGATCGGATCTTTAAGATCCTTGACGACACCCCATAAAGTACTGCAGTCGCTTGACTTCTCGTTTGCGCCCGTCCTGTAATGTCACGTGACATCTTGCATACCCGCTGGCAGGAAGATGAATCGCTGGACGCTTGTCATAAGGGACACCTCGCTGGATCCATCTTCCTGTGTTGTTGCAGTCACTGTGGTGAGTGTGGAGCTTAACTTTGCTCGCCCACACCCTCTGCTCATGGTCCCTCTCCCACTGTCTCTCTGACCAAACAACTGCTACTTGGGGAACAATGTGCACAACTATGTACACTAGTCTGAGCACTCTTCAGGGGAGCCAGTAGCATTTGGAACTATTATTGTGTATTTATGTAGCACTGACATCTTCAGCACTTTACAGAGTACATAGTCATGTCACTGACTGCTCACTGGAGCTTACAATTTCATCCCTACCATAGTCAAACTGTAATGTCCGACCATATATATTATTATCATATATTTATATAGCACTGACATCTTCTGCAGTACTTTACAGAGTACATAGTCATGTCACTGACTGTCCCCAGAGGAGCTCACAATCTAATCCAACCATAGTCATAGTCTAATGTCCTACCATATTATTATTATGCATTCATATAGCACTGACATATTCTGCAGCACTTTACAGAGTACATAGTCATGTCACTGACTGTCCTCAAAGGAGCTTACAATCTAACCCTACCATAATCATAGTATAATGTCCTACCATATTATTATTATTTATTTATATAGCACTGACATCTCCTGAAGCACTTTACAGAGTACATAGTCATGTCACTGACTGTCCTCAGAGGAGCTCACAATCTAATATCCCTACCACAGTTATAGTCTAATATTTTCAATATAGGATTGTTTTGGGGTAAACCAGTTGACTTATTAGTATGTTTTTTAGGATGCAGGAAATGTCTGAAGTGTCTGAAGACAGAAACTCCATGCAGATTTTGCCCTGGCCAATGTTCAAGCCTAGGACTCTGCAGTAGTGCTACCCACTGAGCCTCTATTCTACTCATAGATATCTGCTCATCCATGTCATCAATTCTGACCCTCTACTACCCTTCCTCCCTCCATTGTACTTCTCTTCTCTTGTATCACTTACACTACAAACACACTGTGCTTATCTCTAGAATGGATTATGAATCAAACTATTAGGCCCAGTGCACACCAAAACCACTAGCAGATCCTCAAAACGCTAGCGGTTTTTGGAGCAGATTTCAGAGCGATTCTAGGCATGTTTAGAGACATTTTCTAAACATGCCGAGCGGTTTTGTGAAGCAGATTACAAATACTGTTACAGTAAAAGCTGTTACTGAACAGCTTCTGTAACAAAAACGCCTGGAAAACCGCTCTGATCTAGCGTTTTTCAGAGCGTTTTGCATTTTTCCTATACTTTATATTGAGGCAGAATTGCTTCTACAAACCGCAAATGTGCAGCAGGAGGCACGTTTGCAGTTTGCTAAAAAACCTCAAACCGCTGGTGTGCACCATCCCATTGAAATACATTAGCCAAGCGTTTTCACAGACAGATGCGGTTGGCGGATCGCTGCTAAAACCGCTCGGTGTGCACTGTGCCTTAAACTACCTTACCATATCAGCCCTTCAATGTCATGATATACCCACTCCAGTCCTACCCTAACAGGTGGTAACATATCTGCATATCTCACAATGTTTGTGAAAAATTATTCTGAAAGTAAGAATGTCTTGCTTGATAATCCAATCTTGCAATGTGACTGACATTGGAACTTGTAGCGTTGGTGCTGTATTTATTTGAGGTGCATACTGGCAGCATGTGCTGTATGGCATACAATACTGATCATCCACAAGGTAAACTTAGGCAGCTGCCTAGGGTCTAGAGAGAGTTTAGGGGCCTGGTGGTTGCTAGCCCCCACCAAATCTAACTAAATAAGCCAGGTGACCATCAGTGGAGGGCAAAGTGCTATCTTGCCCAGGGCCCCATTTCATAGTTATCCCTCTCTGATGGCTTATATCATGTGTGAAGTGTTCTATAATGTATATGATTTTTGTTTTATTTTTTATGGGGGGGGGGGGGGGGGGGCGCCACAGGATTTCTTGCCTGGAGTGACAAGAAGGCTAGAGGCGCCCCTGGATATCAATGCCTGCATTTGAACTGGACTTTATTTGTTTCTATCCCACACGGACTGCATTCAGTTAAGTAAACTTTTCACCATTTTCCCCTATTATTTTAAGCTTTGTGTTTATATGTTAATTGATGTATATAAATGTGTGTAATGCATTTTTGTTAGTAAAACGTTTAAAAAATCATTTTAACAGTTAAAACCTGTTCCTGAACATACACAATCATACTTGCTCCTCCGAAAATGTAAACTTGTGTTCTATAGTATTTTGCATCTACAACCCGTATGCTTGAATCGGGCACAGATAGACAGATCTGGCGCCGATCCCTGCATACAGCTAAGGGTTAAGTTACAGTGTTCTCAGTGTGTTAATATAGTTACAGTCGTGGGCTGACTCGCACGTGGTGGCAAGCATTTGAATTGTGTTTGTGTGGTGAATCCTTGGAGTCAGAACACTCCTCTCGGCTAGTCGGTTCACAGATTGCAAATCCACATATGGGCATCTATGCGCAAAGCGGCAGCGAGATCGAGTTTCTGACTCTTAGCGATTGATCCAATGAAGGATCGGCCCTTGCCATTCTTGACACAATGCACAAGGTAACTATGAATCAGATCAGGCAGACTATTTGTTGCTATTGAGTCAAGATAGCCTCACATCTCTATAACCCACATGAAAATGTAGAAGATCGGTGTTTTCCATTGATATTATGCATGCTGTACACATTATCATCAAACTACCAGCAACCAAGTGACAGCCATTCAGCACTGACAAAAGTAAATATAACATGGATGGACCTCCTGATTTACCTGATTTACTAAATCATTTCCAGAGATCTCCAAGCATCTCCGCCATGGCCTAGGGCACCACAGGAGCAAGGGCACCAAAGCAGCAGGCTAAACTGGTGCAGCATGTGCAAGCTTGCAAATTCTGCAATGCAGGGAGATCAAACGAGCGCCTGACCGCTTTATTCTGCTGCTAGCTACCTGTGCCTCAGCCATTTTGCTCTCGGTGCACGTTTGAATTGTGGTGGACGGTTATGAACTCAGCCAGCATTAATGACAGAATGAAAGAGGAAGGTTCTGCACTGGAGGAGTGGAGAAATGAGTGACACTGATGGCTGCTGCAGTGTAAAAACGAGCTGGCTACCTATATTGAAAGGAAGGGGGGGGGGGAGGAATTAAGGGGGTCATCTGACTACCTATGCTGGAGGGAAAGGGGGAGGGGTCATCTGGCTACCTATACTGGGGGGTTATCAGGCTACCTACACTAGAGGGGAGGGGAGGAGGGGTCATCTCGCTACCTATACTGACGGGGGGCAGATAGTGACAGTGGCCTTGGGTGGTAAATAGTACAAATCCGGCCCTGTGTGATGATGAACAACAAAAACGACTGGATAAGTTAAAAACATGATAGACCTGGGGCCCCGGGCTGTCATGTGGATCAGTGTTTGTGAAGTTAAAAACATGGTCAGAAAGTAGTGGCCATTAGTGACAACTGACAAGGAGGTAGTCACAGTGTTTGCTTGATGGAGAAGGAAGAGAAGGATAGTAGTTGGGGCCCCCTTACAGCTCTGGGACCCCCCTGTGGTAGCAAGGTCTCCTTCCTCCCTGTAGTTCGCAATGAGCTACAGGTTCCCAATCATTCAAATCCTCTTTTAGAGCCCTTTTCCACTAGGCATGTTCTGATCCAAAAATCGGATCATATGCTCTTTCATGGCGCTTGGAACCAATTTTACCAAAGTGCACCAATTTTAACCAAAGTGCAATTGCACTGCCTGCTGCAGTCTTTGTGTGATTGCGCTTAGGTATCCTCTATGGGAGCAAACAAATATTGTGGTACTGTGATTTTCATGCAATTTTCCTATGGAGCCTGAAGCCCAGCCACCCGTCTCCCAAAAATTGCAATTATGCTGCACATAACTATGATTGTACCAAAAACCTGCAGCGCACAGGAAATCACATATCGCATTTTAAAACAGCTGCAAATTGCAATCAATACCACAGCGCAATTTGCAGTGAGTATCGAGATTAGCAGTGGAAAAGGGCTCCCGTGTCCCTTCCCCAGCTGACCGCATCGGAAAGCAGAAGTGCCAACGCAATGCACTGCACGTCTGTTCTGATGCGATTTTCAGCAATGCGATTGTGATTCTATTCACAATCGCATTGCGTTTGTGTATTTTCGTTGGCAACCGTGTATTGCGATTCTGTGGTGTATCACAACCCATGTTATCTGGGTAAGTGGCCTACAGACAAAATGAACACATTTTCTGCTTGGACTGGCTGATAGAATCAGCTGTTGCATTACTGGAATGGTAAGTCGGCTATCAAAACGTGATAATAGCAAACTATATTATAATTGCAGCCAGATTCTGTTCGCACATCATTACCTGAGCCCAGTGGTTCTTGAATACTATGGTACAAGTCTCTGGGTCCACCCCCTGCAGGTCGATACTCGGCCGGCTTTTGCTGACACTGACGTTCTGTTCCATGATGTGTCTTGTACAGCTTGTCACACTAAGCCATGCCCAGCTTGTCTATGCAAGCGAGGATCTCTCTTCTGGTTAGGTCATTGTCTTCTGAAAGTTACTTTTGTATAGCATTACGCCTCCAGCACTCCTGCATTTTGAAAGAGGGATACAAAGGAGAGAGATCATGCGTTTC